>NC_048415.1:14968381-15030173 GCF_013103735.1 Etheostoma cragini | reverse complement strand
GTCCACTTTCATTTGTACAGCCATCCAGTCGAAAGGCCTGTAACCAAAAGCAAAGTAACGATAACATTACAAAAATGCAACCGCTTTGCAGTTTAGCTAACTATAATTAGCTGTAACAGCCAAGAGCTGCGCAGCAAATTGACAAGAAGTTTTATTTTAATCCTTGTCCCATGCAGTCAGAGATGTTGGCATTCTTCACATTAATTCAGATGTCCCTACCAACATTTATTTCATCATGTATCATGGGAATACTGTGGCTAGTTACTGGATATAAAAGGAAGATTAGCTCGTTTGCTAATTAGCATCTCAACAAGGGTAATGAGCCACGTGGAGGCCTCAGAGGCCTAACTTTACTGCGGTATCAATATATCAACCTGAGAAACATTTAAAATCGAAAACAGCATTAAGGCACAACAATGAATAAAGAAACTTCACCTCGCCACCATAGACTCTAACGCTCTATGGTCGCCACCTTAGTTTACAGCTAAAGTTCAAGAAATTGACTACATCAAATTACAAAGGTGACATATTTACCAAGTGGACAGCCGAGGAGTGAGGACTAGCAGAGTGTGCGGAGCGTTTTTATAACGGATGTCACACTGGCTGATGGGAAAAGGTTTTCGACGGCTAGTGCCTCTGCTGGCCATTTGTGCAATTACAAAGAAAAGAAAAAAAATGAATTTATTTACTTAAATCAGAAACGAATAAAGCGTTTAAAAGTAGTTTGACTATAAATAAAACTAACTCAAGGTCCACTTATTCACTGTTTCTGGGGCATTCAAACCTATGAGGAAGACTGTGAGATACGGCTGGGGAAAAAAAACTATATACTGTATGTTGACCTAGAATTTAGATTTTTATTTTAGATTTTTATTTTTCATATTCAGTGAAAATTAAATAACCTTAAACAAAACAAAGTAAGCAACAGTAAACATTTTGTTTAATTAAAAATGTAATCTTTGTTATGCTGAATCAAATGTAAAACATCAGATTTTCTGATATGTCATCCTAATGTCTGTATAAGATTTTAATGATATACATACTCACAAAAGCGGAATTTCCAAATTGGCAAAGATAATCGTTAATCAGATCCATCAGATGGAATGGGCCCTAAAAGCCTCCAGGTTTATAAGTGTGTGTCAATTGTTTCTAATTTTAAGTTTTTAAATTTATTCACAAATAAAGTTCTTTTGAGATTGCTCTGAACTAACTGACAGTATATAGTACTGCCTGGTTTCTAGACAAAAATTTAGTGTGTATAGTCTGTATGACTACATGTAGTCACGTAGTTTTTCTTCTCTGAACGTGGCACAACGTTTTGAGCAAAGAGACTTGACAATGCTCATCTGAAATAACCAAGACAAAAATCTAGAAGGAATAAACTCATGAAGATTTAATATTATGCATAAATAAACAGGAAAATCTGATACAATCAATGGTTATAATCAAAATGAAATGAAATAAAAAAAGAAATACATTTTGATTGCGCTCTATCAGGCGATACTAAAATGTATGGCAAGGCCACGATTCAATATAATTTACAATCACAACATGGAGGAAAAAACGAGGTAAAAACTAACAAATTTAGCTTGGACACTGAATTTCATTTGGCTGGTTTCTAAAGGCATTTTTTTATGCTTTAGCGGCTAAATTCAACAGCTGCAACTAAATCCAGATTTTTCACTTGATAAAGTGACACAGTATTAGGAATATGATCCCTTCACCAAAATGATTGATTTTAAGACTTAACTCTTTTAATATTCATTTAAATAAACCAGTTTCATACAGGCCAAATATCTAGAACAGACAATAATCAAATCTTGCATTTTAACCATAAAGATAACAAGGGACTAATGTGAGCTCACTGCAGCATTGAAAGATATCCTTGTGCGTTTTCAGGTGAAAATTGTTTATTTCTGCATTTCATCCAAATATCATTGCATTTAGATCCAACCTATGTAGCTGATGAGAGAATGAATGATGGTTTCAGAAAGCAGACGTGTACAGTAGGGTTAATATTGCCCTCTATTTGGTTATCTAAAAAAATAAACAATGGACAAAAAAATTGAGTTCACAAGAAATCTAAACCGGTAGAACACAGTGTGGCCTCATAGCAGGACTGTGAAAACAACATCAGTGTTTCAAAAGACTACTCCGGTTTCTTGTTTTCACTGTCCTCACCCTCCGATAACACGTGAAACCATCAAGGTGATCTACTCGGAAATCTGTGGGTTTGGAAAGGAAACACAGACAGCCGATGTGCAGAACAAAAAGGGAGACTTTACAGACTTAGTCCTTGCCTTGCATGAACCAGCGATCCAGAAAGACAAACATGTAAAACACTAATTTGTTCATAAATGCCTTCAGGTAACATGGAAACATGTTTAGAGGGTTGTTTGTTCTTTGCCCAGATGAAAGTCCCTTTAGCCTTTTATCTAAACATTTTTGGCATAATGGACACCCAAATTTGTCCTTTGACAGGCAATGTCAATGTTCTCTAGATTGCATATATTCCACCAATCTATCACAACTCTCCTAATTAGTGAGTTTAGATGGTATGGCTTATGTAGGGCTTTGCTTCTAGATAACACTTGAGACAGAACCATGTGAAGGACCAAATAGGCAGCAAAGTTAACTTAAAATGGGAACAAAACACCAAAAGAGTAAATGGAATGATTCCTAAAGATCAAATTCATATCCTCAAATATTTTTACACTATTGCCAGAAAGAAAAACAAATAAAAAGAGCTTTGAAAATAAAAAAAGAATATATATGTATATATCCATCATGTGTATATCTATATATAAACAACAGTTACAACTAGTTGCAGACAAGCAGAGAATTTCTCCCCCACTCCTTTAAGATTCATCCCTTCCACTGTTATAAGGCTGTCAGAATCATAGAGGGGGCAGCAGCTTTCTTTCTTAAGTCACCAGATTCCCTGAGATGTGGAGCGCCAGTTTATTTGTCAAGGTTTATTTGATTTCAACACCCCCCCCCCCCAAAAAAAAACCCAGAAATGTTTGTGTAAGGAAATGAGTGCTGCCCATGAAGGGTGTGGTCGTGGAGCTGAAGAAGTGTCGACCTCCCGTCTCCACTCTGCGCTCCCGACTCTCGTGCTGGCGGGAATTGGTGGCGATGGAAGTGACGTTGCCCGAATAAAAAGAGGAACTTAACCAGTTTTCATGTTACATCTCAGATGCTTTTCCGTTTGATTTCATTCATTTCCATATTGTTGTTTTACAGTCAAACGCAAAGCTGTGTACATATTCAATCATAAGTCAGTCATTCCAAGGCTTGGAAAATAAGTGGTTTTGCAAAAGAGTTCTTATGAAGACTCTGCTGTGTGTGCAGTTCATTATGCATATGTATGATGTGTGTATCAGAGTATGTGTAGTCCTCAGTGCCTCTGAGGGACTAATCTCTTTAATAGCGGCTCATCGTAGACCCAGCACTCCCCGTCCTCGTGAAATAGCTGCAGAAACACAAGCAATAACATTTCTTACACTCAAATATTTGAAATTGATCATAAAAATAAAACTGCATGATTAAATTTATTTTTGCTCATGTTGCCCCATTCTGTTGTATACAGATTCAGTCATTTTACAGGTGAGAAGATGCATGTTAATGTTTTAACGTTTTGGTGATCGTGTAGTCTATTATCACACGGCTTAAAGTTCTTTCTAGAAGTTGAAGAACCGACAGTCTCACCCTGGTCTCCCACTGCTGCTCGTTCTCCTTCCTCTCTCTGGCTTCGGCTCTCTGTTTCTCCTCCAGCCGGTGTTTTGCATCTGTTGCAGCATCAATGTCCCTCTGCTTCAGGTTCAACGTCACATCTCTCCACAATCTGGCAAATTGAAGGGGTGAAAAGACATTTTGTTCCTGGAGCCTAGGTTCCATGATATGCAAGTCTTTCAAGGAAAGTTTAATTTCTCACCTTCGGGACTCGTAGTCGAGCTGGTCTTCCAGCTTTCTCACCTTCTTCTTAATGATGCCTATCCTCCTAGTGTCTATAAACACTGTGTTCTCCTAGAAACACACAAAAAACACATTTATTCATGTTGAAATGCATTGCTCCTACATCCTACAGTAGTTATTCCCCAGTGTAATACTTGACGACATTGTTTTTTTTTCAGCTAATAAATGATGACTAACTTGCCCTAAGTAATTATTGTCTAATTTGATATGTACCCACCCCGTCGCAAATAAGAAAAGAGAAATGGAAAGAAAAAGAGATAAAGACTCACTCCAGTTGCCCACTTGGCATACATCACTCCATTCCACTCTCCTTCAATGGAGCAGAAAGATTTCTTATCATTAGGTGAACTGAAAAAGAAATCAAAACAGAATTGTGGTAAATGTTAATAAAAAGCTCAGAGTCTTTCATCCATAGTGAGTCTTTGAAGTGTGATTTAAATTTGTATTGTGCTAACGTTTTCCTCTTACAAAATCTCAGCAGTGATCCTGTGCTTTTTTCCTCCATAGAAGGGTTTGGTGTGGAACACGATGTTAGCACTGTAGCCCGACTTGGAGCAGGAGATGTTGCACTCCCCACCCAGCTCCACCCACGGCACGGTCAGAATCGACCTGAACAGACAAACTCAGTTCAGTGAAGCATGGAAAATAATAACCAGAGACATGTAATAAAGTGCTTTCACGCACGCACCTGCCATATCCGTTAGGGAAGGTGAGGATGTAATGTTCATCATGCTCCAAACACGACACACAACCTGACACAACAAGACCAGCAAATAATTATCACAACTACACAAAGTTGTGACAGTAAAGTGTGTACAAAATCATCACATTTTGGAGTACATGAAGCAGCGCTCTTAAGTACCTTGGCCAATATTGTGGACACCTATGGACATGCCTAAGAACTTTGACTTAGTCCAGATGTGAGCGTTGAACTGGATCTTCTTATTTAAACATTCTGCGTAGAATGCAGAAACTACAGAAACAAGAGAGGAAATACTCGATTTAAGCAAACAAGCAAGCATGTGATCAACAGCATTTATATTTTCTTTACACCATTTTATGGCCTCTAAAAAGGTAATGACAAAAAAAAAAAAATCAGTAGTTGTTGGATATACTACTACTAAAGATGATCAGTCAGTGGCAGTTTTCCAGACACAACATGTCATATGATTTTGGAAGTGCTTTGTGATCACTCAGCAGAAGGTTGGACACTCACTGGGTGGGTGGTGAGAGACCTGCTCTGCCACAAAACACACACTGTTGGACGAAGACCACGGTACTGGACCTTCTGATACGGTCTCCTGGAGGGTGGAGGACAGGAAAGGGAGTCAGAAAAAACAAGTTTTTCCATGCAACAATATGTAAAACTGTTTAATTATAGTGATTTAGTAAACAACGTTAAAATGAAAGGTATGGTGCATGTAGAAACGTACATAAAAAGGAAAACAAGACCGAAGTTTGTTCGGTTCTCTGTTTTCAGAAAGGTACTTAAAGTGGGGAGAACAAGTATTTTATACACCCCCAATTTTGCTTTTTTCTTAGCTTATGAAGCATGTAGAGGTTGGTAATTTTTTTAATCATAGATACACTTCAATTGTGAGAGACAGAATCTAAATTAAAAAAAACTGAAAATCACATTGTATGATTTTCAAATAATTAATTTGCATTTTATTGCATGACATAAAGCCAGGGCTGCGCTTTGTCACCAATCCTGTTTGTAATATATATGGACAGGATATCGAGGCGTAGTCGGGGCAGGGAGGGGTTGCAGTTCGGTGGGCTCGGGATCTCATTGCTGCTTTTTGCAGATGATGTGGTCCTGATAGCGTCATCGGTCTGTGACCTTCAGCACTCACTGGATCGGTTCGCAGCAGAGTGTGAAGCGGCTGGGATGAGTATCAGCACCTCTAAATCTGAGGCCATGGTTCTCAGCAGGAAACCGATGGAGTGCTTTCTCCGGGTAGGGAGTGAGTCCTTACCCCAAGTGAAGGAGTTTAAGTACCTTGGGGTCTTGTTCACGAGAGAGGGGACCATGGAGCCTGAGATTGGTCGGAGAATCGGAGCAGCCGGTGCGGTATTACATTCTGTTTATCGCACCGTTGTGACGAAAAGGGAGCTGAGCCAGAAGGCAAAGCTCTCGATCTACCGGGCAATTTTCGTTCCTACCCTCACCTATGGTCATGAAGGCTGGGTCATGACCGAAAGAACGAGATCCAGGGTACAAACAGCCGAAATGGGTTTCCTCAGGATGGTGGCTGGCATCTCCCTTAGAGATAGGGTGAGAAGCTCAGTCATCCGAGAGGAGTTCGGAGTAGAGCCGCTGCTCCTTCGCGTTGAAAGGAGCCAGTTGAGGTGGTTCGGGCATCTGGTGAGGATGCCTCCTGGGCGCCTCCCTAGGGAGGTTTTCCAGGCACGTCCAGCTGGGAGGAGGCCTCGGGGAAGACCCAGGACTAGGTGGAAAGATTATATCTCCAACCTGGCCTGGGAACGCCTCGGGATCCCCCAGTCGGAGACGGTTGATGTGGCTCGGGAAAGGGAAGTTTGGGGTCCCCTACTGGAGCTGCTGCCCCCGCGACCCAATACTGGATAAGCGGATGAAGATGGATGGATGGATGCATGACATAAGTAATTGATCACCTACCAACCAGTAAGAATTCTGTCTCTCATAGACCCGTTAGTTTTTATTTAAGAAGCCCTCCTTTTTCTTTCTCCCTTATCTGTTTTACCTGCACATGTTTGGACTTGTTACCTGTATAAAAGACACCTGTCCACACACTCAATCAAACAGACTCCAACAATTAATGACACACTACACTGTCATATATCAAAATCCTGCTCAAGTTTGCCAGTGACCATCTGGATGATCCAGAGGAGGAATGGGAGAAGGGCATGTGGTCTGATGAGACAAAAATAGAGGTTTTTGGTCTAAACTCCACTCGCTGTGTTTGGAGGAAGAAGAAGGATGAGTACAACCCCAAGAACACCATCCCAACCGTGAAGCATGGAGGTGGAAACATTCTTTGGGGATGCTTTTCTGCAAAGGGGACAGGGCGACTGCACTGTATTGAGGGGAGGATGGATGGGGCCCTGTATCGCGAGATCTTGGCCAACCACCTCCTTCCCTCAGTAAGAGCATGGAAGACGGGTCTTGGCCATAGACTGTGTGTGTGTGTGTGTGTGTGCGCGCATATATATTTGAAAATGGTCTATGGTCGTGGCTAGGTCTTCCACCATGAAAACAACCCAAAACACGCAGCCAGGGCAACTAACTAACTAGGTCCTGGAGTGACCTAGCCAGTCTCAAGACCTGAACCCCAAAAAACAATCTTTGGAGGGAGCTGAAAGTCTGTATTGCCCAGCAACAGCCCTGAAACCTGAAGGTCTGTATGGAGGACTGGGCCAAAATCCCTGCTGCAGTGTGTAAACCTGCTCAAGAACTACAGGAAATGTATGATCTCTGTAATTGCAAACAAAGGTTTCTGTACCAAATATTAAGTTCTGCTTTTCTGATGTATAAAATACTCAGAATACATGCAATAAAATGCAAATTATTTAAAAATCACACAATGTGAATTGTGTGACCTCTACAGACCTCTACATGCTTTGTAAGTAAGAAAACTTTCAAAATCAGTAGTGTGTCAAATACTTGTTCCCCCACTGTATACTTACAATTCCAGTCAAGATTATTTGTCTCAATCAGCTTAACAAGTCCACAACAGCATTTTAGCCAAAGTGCACACATTGATAAACCCAGCATGATCTAAATATCAACTTTAGTAAGGATATGTAAAGTTGTTACTAGTAACATTAATTTGAACAATTAATTGAAAAAATAAAATGATAGCTGATTTTATTCCCAACACAGGAGTTTATGCACATTGTCCACAAATAGTAAAGAACAAGCAAGGGCTGCAGAGGCATGTGGTCTCACCGTGTGTGGGGAAGGCTCCTCTGTGTCGCTGGGCAGATCCCAGTGGCAGTAGAAGACTTCTCCCAGGATTGGATTGTAAGGTTTCTTGGCCACTGAACCTTTCCTCCCTGCATGGAAAGCTGACAGGTACCACTTTACCACGTGAACCATGCGCTCCCGTGCCTCCGGCTGCTCAGCGATACTAGTGGAAGTCACATGAGTGAGTAAAACTACTTCATATTTTACCATTCCTGAAGGTTCGGATATATTTAAATCTCTGTGTGATACGATTGCTTGCACCAATACAAGAGAGGACAATTACCTTACAAATAAGTCGGGATGTGCAAAGAAGTCTGCGTACATTTCTAACAAAGATCTCCTCTCCAGGATGAAGGTAGGCAGTACAACCTGTTAAATATAATGAAGAAGAAAAACTGTATAACTGTGTCTGCGTGGGTTATTCAAAAGAAAGCTTGCACAGATGATGTTAGTGAGTAAAATGATAAGCGAGAGAAATTCAGACTGAATAAAACGCGTGGAGGGAGCTAGACTCGTGACTAAGCAATGTTGGTAAGTTTTCTTTACCTTGGTGAGGTCCATGCCCAAACGAACTTGAGAGAGAAGATGCATGATGACGCTCTTGTGCTCCTCCACAGACTCGCCCTCACCTTCATCATCGCGGTCATCGTGGCTGTCAAACTGGTCTAAAGACAACAGATGAGGACAAGTCTCACATGGCTGTAATAACATTAAGTTATGTAAAGCATCTTATTTTTACCATTTGAAAAAAAACAAATGTTATTAAACTTGAAGCTACTGGGACGATGTGGCTTAAAACTAAAGCACTGGAGTAATAACTAATACTATCTCATGTGTTTTATGCATAAAAAAGCACAAAAACAATTGGGAAAAGTTGCTGTATGTGTCTTGCGTGCATTCTGTTTTTACCTGCATCTGTCGTGCCGTTAGACATGGACGAGTTGAGGGACTCTGTGGTGTCTGGTCGTTTCAACGCGGTTGCTTTATTAGTGACAGGCGAGGACGCCTGAGGCCCTGAGGGACTGAGGAGGAGATGGAGGGAACAGAAAGGAGGCAGGAAGCAGGAAGCAGGAGAGATAAGGAGATGGAGAATGAGAAGAATTTCACAGGTAATAATTGTGTTATGTGTTATGGATTTTCCATTGCATTTTTCCACCTGAATTGCTAAACAATATAATTACAGTGTTGGTTTCAAACAATAAATTCACTGTATTACAGTGGTGGTTGCAGTGACGAAGAGTGCTACTTTACTCACTCTATGCAGTGTTTGGGGGAAGTACTGCTCTGGTAGAACTCGTCGGCGTCGTAGAACTCATCCTCGCTGGAGGAATAGGAGAAGTCTGGCACCGAGTGTGAGAGGAGGGGGATGTGAGCTGGGGAGGCAACGCCGCTGCTGGGGCCCGACTGGCCACTCCCTGAAAAATAAAAAATAAAAATAAAGCCAACATTGTGTTATGTCAGTGCTATCTTGTAGCATTTTCTCTTTTCATTTTATGGATTTAATTAATAAGGCTTCTTTATTTATACAGTATACAGGTCACGGTCAAATCAACAGTATGTTGTTTAGCTAAAGCACTCATTTCTGAGCCCGATGCAGCTGGCTGTGTACAGTTACATCAAGCCGTTTTTGAAATAGTGACAGCTTGCTCTGCAGAGCATATCGACAGTGCTCTCAAGCATACAGCTTGTCTTCTTAGTGCACAGCACTGCATTTTAATACTGCTGCCTCAGCATGAACCTCTGCTTTTCTACTTGGCTCTTTCATTTACTATGTTGGTGGACCAGGCACTCTGGGGTGGTAAGCATAGTAATAATTCATGGTATTAATATTATTGCTTTTGTGGTTGAGTTCTTATTGTATTAGATTTAGGTTGCTTGCAAATTAAAGGATCTAACAATACATAATCAAATTCAAATTAATAACATTCTAAGAAGAACACACACTCCCTGCATTCCAGAAGTAGTGTGTCAGAAAAAGGTTGAGTATGTCTCAATACATAGTACATCAAATACAGTATGCCAAAAATACCAGGATGTCCTACTGCATTCGGTCTTATTTTACAGTATGCAAGCCTGCACGCTTTTCTGGCTATTCTGACCCACCATCTTGTGCACAGCATATCTGAGCAGGGAGGTCAAAGTTCAAGGTGCAATGTTATAAAGAAGTAGTATAAAACGTATGCATACCGCATGCGACAGTACATACTTTGTAAGGGCAGCTGCAGTACATACTAAAAGTAAAAAGCATGTGATTTGGAATTTAGTATCTGTTCTTTCACCAAAGTATGTAACAACATAACCTCCCTTCCTTATAGTGTGATAAGAGTGAAGTAAACTTTCACCTGTGCTGTTGGGAGTTGGGGTCTGCAGACTGCCCATCACCGTGACAATGGGACCAACTGGTAACGTGGAGGGGCGCTGGTCGGATTTACACACCTGAGAAGCGTCTGTAGCAAAAAAGAGAAAGTGGATGATTTAGCACCGAAGGTGCAAAATGAAGCCAGATCGCATTAAAAAACAGCAGCCTGAAATCTAGAAGGCTGAGAACATGATCCGAGACCGACGCTTCAGTTGTGAGGGGGATTACACAGTCCATTAAGAGACTGAAAATAGGATGGCCTAAGTTGCATGGTTCATTTTCATACCAGTCGAGTCAAAGTCATAGTCCGATCTTAGTCATGCCATGCGATTACATTTAGTCAATTATTTTCCACACAATTACACTACAAGGACAGGAATCGGCTTCAAAACAGAACAACATTAATAGATTCATTTAAAGAGAGAATTATTTCTGAAATGGAATATTATAATATTAACACACGTGTTAGCCATAATGGATATCTTGCAACTGGACCCTGCTGTAGATCTTCAACAGCCAGTAACTTAACTAACAAACACTTAATGAACATTTAGTGCATTTATCAATTTATTTACCCTGAATGATCGGTCAATATTGTCATCCCACTCTCATAAATATCACAGTGGACCAGTAGAATTTTAAATGTCACTGAGTATTGACTCATTGTAGTCTTTGATTAAAAATTTTTTTTAAAGCCAGCAAGCATGTCAGACAACTGTCAGCGTCACCATTATTGGATCCATCAACAGAAGGACATTCGGGTGTGAACAACAGGGGGAGCTGTTGTCACCCTCTCTGGAAGAAGTTTGGTGGGTGAAGTCTATGAGTGTTTATACAGACGTGTTCACACAACAAGCACATGAACACAACACAATTGTCCACATGTATATAGGAAATGGTGAGAAGGCAGATGTCTAGTACCTGTGGGTAGTGTGGTCTGTGTTGGCATCGTGGTGTTGACTACAGGAGGGTCCAGAGGGGGTTGGTAGATCCCATCCACTGGGTTTATGGTACTCTGGAGGAAACAAAGAAAACAACAGCACATCAGTCACTTGCTGCAACAATAGCACACCCACTTCAATGCCTGCGTACTAATCTAGCACAATTGTCTTAACAGACAATAAACGTTGAGATAAAAATCCAATACTGCAAAAGTGAGTTTAGCTCTGGATGTTACCATCCATGTACAGTACAACTAACCTATTTTAACCACATCTATAAACTACCTATACCTACATGCTAACCACAATGAAACACCATTTCTTGTAACATTCAAGGTAAGCTTTCACCCTCAATTGGGCACTAGCTTCAGTTGATGTATTGGTTATTCATCAGCTTAATGGTATTTCTATGCCATAACAAAAACAGTGAAATTAAATATACACCACCCTGCCTGGGCAGATCAATTTCCATTCCCTTCATTTCCTGGAAAGTGTTTCTAGGTTTGATTAATCAAATGAATATAAAACCAATGACACCGCAGCAGCTTTACACAATAACCAACAGCACATCTGAGCAACCTCTCAGTACAGAAAGCAGTTAATTAACTCCACCGGGCTGCAGACTAAATCCGTAACATGTTTAACTCTATGGCTTTTAATTTCCCTGTTGTAAAAACCAACAGGGACGTTCTTATCTGCAGTGGCCTGCCCTCATCAGTGCCACCTAAACATTATGTGTCCATGCATATCAATATTGGCAAAAACACGTTTGCGCACACACGCATAAAAAGCAGCCTGTTGGCTCGATGTAATAGGGTCACTGGCACCAATGACCCAACTGACAGGAACACAGATGACAACACGTGCCACAGCAAAATCATATCAACTCTTATTCTTTGATAACTTACCCTTAGGGATCTTGGTGGCACTGAAATTAGATCAAGTCAATGAGATGCATTATCCTATCACTCATTACTTGACCTGTAATCTGTGATTTGTACACGTTTTTTTTACCAGGAGAAGTTTTAAACAAGTCATTTGAGATCAACAGGACCAGGCAGTGAGTCAGAACATGACCCGACACAAGGCTGTGTGTATACAGAGGCTGGTGTAAGTATCACAGTTGGGACTAGAATACCAGGAAGTACACAAAAGGCATCCCCAATCCCATGATGCATCACTCAAGCATGTTACAAAATACACTGACTACAGAGGAAGAAGAGCTGTAATCGGAAGTCAGGGTTGTTTTTCCTCTAATTACTCTCTGAGCTTGTTTTGTTTTCTTTGTGTGTGTCATCAAAAGGCAAGTTATGATCGAAGGTGGAACATTTATGTAAGAGACGCTTAGTTTGACATCTTTGCTCCATTTCCCCCTCTGTTCACACTTTTCTCTCTTATCTTCAAGCTTTCTGCCTCTATTCCCTCCTTTCTACCTCGCCTCCGTACCGCCCGATGCTTGCCTAGTCCACGTGCCTCCATAAAAGTAAGGCAAGGGCTACTAATTATAGCCAATTACAGTAATATTGGTCAGCCATAGTGGGACCAGCCCGTGGCCTTGCAAGCAGGAGCTAAAGCAAAGGCAGCCGGAGAGAAAGAGTTGGCTTTAAGCACTTAAGCACATGATCGATAAATTTTCTTTTTTAGTGAAGGTAATATTAATGGAGGAGGTAGCTCAAGCAGCAAAGCAAACCTAAACCAATCATACCACATCAATTAAACAATCAAACATCAATTTTGACAGATAAATACTGAACAGGGTTCTGGTGCACTGTGCTCAGTTTAAATGATTTCTGTAATTCCCCTGATGGTGCAGCGCCTGACTAGGTCAATCAAGCGCGCTGCTAGTGGTTCAAGTCTAGTGCATCTGTAGTTGTTGCTCCACATTAACCAAAGGAAACACAACAGACATTTTGAAGTTCTATAGCTGCAAAGATATATTTAGTACAAAGCTTATGGCATTAAAAATATCCATTTCAATGTATAGACAAAGTAAATGCTGTGCTCTTTATGCTATGTAATACTGCCCTTAATGACTGAGATTAAGTCAGCTAAAAGAGCAGTGTAAGCCTATGAGCTGTACAGTCCCCTGTGAGATTCTTGCCTTAAAGTTTTTCCATGAATCAGTCCATTACCAACAATCCGTTCATATTTTCCAAAGCATACTGAAAGGTTTTAGATTGATTTTCTACCTTGCAGTTACCCACTGGGTTTTCTTCACTATAAAATGGTCTAAGTTCTCAGTACTTATGTTTCATTTGTCCTGCCCAGTCCTTACTTTTCTTGCATTATACAGTCCACCTTCCTCCTGATTTCCGTCCTACACGACCACTTCCCCAACCTTTGCATTGGTATAAAACTCAACTTGTACTACAGATATGTAACCCATCACAGTTTAGTTCATTTGTTTAGCTTCATTTATTTATAAGCATTAGATTGCGTGGCATGTGAGCCGGAACAATTTAAAAACAATTCATTTGTGGCTGAGAGCATGGGTCCCAAGGTGAGAGTCACAGTTATAAAATATAAATAAACTAAAAATAAAATAAAGAAGACTACATGTTTACCGTGATGGGTTTTCAATTTGATGCAAGTTTTAATGCAGGTTTTGTGAGTTTTGGTTAAAACATGCAAATCTCCCAGTATGACCCCTGAAATAAAGACATGGCACCTGCAGAGCCAGTTAAGCTCTCTCTGGATGGATTTCCAACTGTAAGTAACTGATGGTTCAATAAGCATGCAGTGTGTACACGATAAATCAAATGGTAAATTAGAGGGTGAAGTGCAACATTCTGTTACAGGCATGCAAACCCGCGCGCACGTGCACACGCACACACGCACACACACAGTCTGCAGCAATGTTCATTTTCTGGATTAAAAGTTTGCACACATATGCATTTGTATGGGAAACAAATAGTTCCTAACCCTTAGTAAAAGAATTTAAATCTGAGATGAAATCAGAAAATTATATACTAAATTATCAGGATAGTTATGGAAAACATAAGGCTAAAGAGTTTGAGGTATCTACAAATTAGACAGCATGCACTAAAGAGGTCTGATTTATCTGATTTTCTACAGTGGAGAGTAAATTAAGCAAGAAAAGAAAGTTAGCAGTTTGTTTGATTTGATTTTTGTCATGGACGGAGAATGTCAAACTTACTATAAGTCCGTTTGCGTGTTGCTGTTCGTTACTTTGGTCCTTAAAATTTTGAGAAGACAATGTTAGACTACTTGTGGTAGGAAGGTTGAAGAGTCATTTCATAAAGCATCCTTAGCATATGCTGCGTGGAGAGCGATGGAATCCATGCCTCTCATCATAACAAGGAGCTAAAATATTCACCAATTTGCCACATGCAGTAATCCTTTCATCACACGTTAAAATCCTCCCGTCATTTCTTTCAGTACCATTAACAGGATTACTCTACCATGCTGATCTGTAATCTACACGTTTCCTGGAATGAGTAAAAGTGTTCCAAGTTTTAAAAAAAGCTAAGTTTCGCCTAACAACCACATGAAGCAGAGATGATGGCTTCATTTCCTTTTCAAGGGCTGAATAGAACATGTGATGAAACGAGTACCAGGCTACACCCTCATCAACCAGTGACCCAGATAGTAACTGTAAGCAGGGAACCACCCCAGAGACACACATAAGAAAACACACAGTGCATACTGGTATGGTCTCACAAAAACAATAATTATGGTGAAGTAGCAGAGCAAACTATAGAGAAATGAATCAAACATATTGTGTTTACCTTGGCGATTTGCAACAGTACAATACAGTGCTTGATGGACTCTACCATGCTCTGAAAAAAGACAGAAAGGGAGCTCAATAATTAGGAACTAACTTGCAATCTGAAAGACCGGAAGGAAAATGTGTTAAGTTCTGACTTACACAAGTAGTCTCCTTCAAATTTTCAATTTTCTGTAAAATGAAAAGAAAACAGGCTCTTAAATCCAACAGTAAATCAAAAAAACAAATACAAAGTTCAAAAACAAGTGCTGACGCAACCAGTTTGTCAGTAAATACAGCCCAACTAGTAGATTACATTGAGGTAGCGACGTCTTAACTTAATGCAGCCACTTTTTTGTTCTTTGGAAATCTATGAGACAATTTGCCATAATGAAGAGATTGGTAAAGTCACAGTGACAAACCAAAGTGTTTCAAATCAAAGTGACCAAAAGCCAGAGATTAATCTCAGGGAGGACTCACACGGCTGTTGGTGAAAACCTGAGACACTGAAACTGAACTGTTTCCCCCAACAACAATAAACACCTCTGACTTAACAACTAAAATGTTGAGTTGCAAAATATAACTTCTGTTTTGGACTGAATTGTCTTAAAGAGGCAGAAAAATAAATGTTAACCCCAAACCAATAATAAGTAATTATAATATGTTGGTTCTAAAAATTGTCACTCAATTACATACATTTTTATTTTTGTTAATACACAAGCATGGCCTCTCGTTCATCAGCTACTGTTGACCCTTAATGTTCCATATTTAGCTACAGAGCTAGCTGTGCCAGTCTGTTAGTCAATTAATTCTTCTACAAAAAACAAACTTGTAACTATTTTGACAAATGAGTAAAATTTCATTTGCTGCTTTGTGCTGTTTAATATAATTGTAAAACTGAATATCTTTGGGTTTAAGCCGGCTGCGCCGACAAAACGAGACTTCTGAAGACATCATACAAATGGGTATTTTCTTTCCATTCTGAGACATTGTGCAGACAAAATGATTAATCAATAGTAAACTTATGATTAATTGTTTAGTTGTTTTAAACCAAGACAAATTTGTAAATTATTTTTGAGTCATTTTTGAACCAATGCAATAACCTTTAAAAATATTCTGACGGCTTAATACTGACAAGCAACAGATATCAAACATTGTATGATATCACGCTGACAGCTTTAAGCACTATGTGTCAGCCTGCTTCTCCTGCTGTTAGCCGCGGCTCTAATGACGGCGAGAACAGCGGACCAGAGAGCCGAGACACGAGGCCAGAGCTGCACTGCTCGTACTCACTGTGCGTGATTCATCCTCTTTGCAGTCCTTGATCTTCTCATCAAACAGCTGTGTGAGAGTGACAGCGAAAAAGAAATGAAAAGGGGTACATAAAAAAAGAAAAAATACATGAAGCCAAGATGGGTACAAAGTACAGCCTGACCGATCTGGGATTTTTGAGACTGATACTGATTTTAGAGGGGGAAAGTTCACAAATTACCAAAATGGCTTCTGATAAAGTGAGTTTTTGACCTGAAAAGAAAATTGATTTTTTTATAAGGATTGTGAACCGGTTTGGCACCCATATGACTTTACAAGTTACGGCTTTCTTAAAAAAATAACTTTCCTAAAGAATATTTAACATTATACATAAACAATATGTTACATTGTCATACAAAATATTTGTCAATAATAATACATATTAAATTAATATCTAAATAAACCTCAGTACTATATGTTCAGTATAAGTCAATTGCTGATAATTTAAATAAAGAACTACGTGATGACATTTCTTCATAACCTTTTTCTGCATTATATGTTTTTTATATCATCGCACATTCAACAACATAACCGCCAATAGTTTTATGTCTGTGATAGGCCAATATTTTATCAGCCAACCTATAAGTCAGCTGGGCTCTAGTACACAGTCAAATGAGTATTGAAATGAGAAGGTAAATCTGTGCAGATGATGCAGCTTGAGATAAGGTGGTGGCAAGTACCTCTGCTTTATTACCATGCCACCACAGATCTTATTTCTGATAACTTCTGCTTAGCAAAGTTGAGGGGGATATCAGCAAGGACATACCCAAAGGAATTCAAGGAAATACCCAGAGACAAAATAAACGAAGACCATGACAGATTTAAATGCGAGCCATGTATATGATACATATATAGATATAGGGTAAATTATAAGTGGTCATTTGCATTTATATTTAATGTGGAAAGGTTTTCAAATATACTGTATTGCCTCTATAGAATAAGCCAAATATGTAAAAATGAGTGTCAAATATCTTACATTTCTAAAATCTACAGGAAAGTGTAAAATATTCCAGATAAAATAATGATTTCAGTTAGGTGTGCTCCATGGAGTCCTACCTTTAACTGGTCAATCAGAATCTGTAGGTAGGCGTCAGCTTCAGCTAGCTTCTTATCAAAGTCTTGAACGCTCGGAACAAATCCTGTCTCGGCCTCCTGAGGATGGAGAAACAAACACAGTGAAGCATCAGAGCACCCCTAACCAAATCCATGTCAAAGGCCATGCTAGGATTTGCATATCCAAAGTTAAAGTACACAGCCACTATCAATAATATAGGCCATGTAGTCACTTATTATCCATTCTTTTAAAAAAGTAAATCATTATAATAATTAAGAAGCTTGTATCTGTTACCTCCTGGTTGGGTAGGTTTTGTAAACTATCACACAAAATGGAGGACAGAAACATCAACAGTTCAGGAGAATCTTCCAGCAGCATATTATACCAGGGGAGATATGAATACTATTGTTTAAAGGCTAGCGAGCATAAAAGGCCAGTAGGTCTGTCTGTCTGCCTGACTGTAGAGCAACTAATTTCAGGAATCAACTAAACTGAATCAAGGAATCATATGTGTAAATGGGTTGAAGTGCACTCAAGTTTATTGTTTGTTCATTAGCTTGACTTAATGGCTCTATCAGAATCAGAAACACAGACTCCACACAGAAACTCAGGCATAGACAACTGCATTACATAAAAGCCATTAAAAGGTAATTACTAGACTATAGGCAGGACAGACGTGACTGGGCATCGGTCTGAGCTCACCCAACCATGAACAACCTAGCTGGCTGTGACACGAAACTGAAAACAGGAAAATGAGCAGATAAATATACGCACACAAAAAAAAAATAAAAAAAAAATCACCCCATATTAAATGCTGGAGCCTGTCAATAGCAAGGACACTCAGCATCAATGACACACTCAGCAAGACAATAACCCCTTTATGCCAAGCAAGACAAATCAGTAAGATAACTAACAGAGCGGGTCAGCAGTTACTCTGACATGGAAAAAACACAGAACACCTCCTGCATGAAAAAACAGAAAGAGTAATAGTAAAGCTGATGACAGTTTCTTGTTAGTCCTGTTAATAAATCAAGCGCTTATCAAACCGTGTTGGGCGCTACCACTGCATAGGATTCTTTGTGCCGCCAAGTCTTGGTGTGTCCTGAGTTTGTGAGGGCTTTTCTTCCTGCTAAAGACGACCTCACAGGAAAGTGAAGAAAAGCCATTAACAGTCAAATGCTGTCAGCAGCCTGAGAACTGCCAAAGTTTTAACTGTAAAAACATTCAAGCTTTATGGAGACCAAAGTCCTAACTCAGCAGTCGTGAAGTCTGCAGTTAAGTAGCATTACTTCCTCAAAGGATCAAAGGTCCTTTTATTGTTGACTGCAAAATATAGCTGGCCAGATGGGGGCCTGAGCAAAACTAAAACATTTCTGATGCAGATGTGAATGTGAATGGATTGGCCCAGTGATTGCAAGGAGAGCAACTTCCCCTGTCTGCGTTCTCACACTACACTGAAAATACCCTCCGGGATTATCAGGAAAAGAGCTGCCATCTTTCTGGTAAGGGATTACAGCATAATCATTTTTACTTTTAAGCAAGCCAACAAAACACTACATTCAGAGGAATGCCAAAAGATGATGTAAATACAGAGAGCGGACTACCTTTTTTGCAATTTTGTAATCTTAAAATTTCACAATGAAGTTTACATTCATCATGACCCCCCGTCCCCCACAAATAGTTTTACAGTTTAACCCCATGCATTCCACTCCCACACAATAGTACTTACAAAATACCACAAACACAAATGTAGGAGTTTAATCAAAACCTTTATGCATCTAAAGGTCTTGTATGGTAGACTGTATTTACTTATACAGGTATCATACCATACATTAAAATGGTTTGCTTTGTAGGCATAAATACATGTGAAAAGAAAGCTGATATAGTGAAAAGAAATAAGACTGAGCCCCTATCATTACGTAGTCAACAATATCTCATGTTGTGTCAACACACATAATGGAGGGAATGTGTTTTTTTTTTTAACCAGGTCAGAGGCAGGTGGTTGGCTTATTAACAGCCACTGTGCCTACATTTCATAGTGCTCACTTCTTCTCTGCTCTTGAAATATTTTCAGGATTCCTGCACCTCCAATCCCACTCATTCCTAACACATCCATTATGCATCCAGCCCCCAAAGTCTCACACAGGAACACTCACAAACCTACGCTACCACCCCAGACTTGACCAACAACACTCTTGCACCCTCCCCCTCCCTCCCTCCTGTTTCTGTTTTTCTTTCCACGCAGTGTGACCCACTTTGAAATGTTGTTGTTGCCCTAGCAGCACACTGCTGCCATTAAAGTTCTCTATGCTCTGGTGCAGTGTCGTTTGTGTGTGTTTTACTTACTGGATGCCTTGCTTCAATGGACATGCTGCATTAAACCTTGTATATCTCCCCCATCAGGCCATTTAGCTTGACCCAAGAGCGCTTTCTCTGCCTCCGTTATTCCGTTTTTCTCTCCCTACAGCAACAAACCAGCAGCTCTGGTGAAGTTAGATTTCTTTCTCTTCTGTACAGAAACAAAATCTTCTCCTCTTGCTGTCCACTGCAGTCTGCCAATATATATACGGGTAACTATATCTATACCCGTATACACAGCAGCAACTAGCTGTGCAGTCAGTCTGGCTACAGTACGTTATATCCTTTGGCGGCAGTTATCAGCTGCGCGTTTGGTATGAAGGCAGACAGAGCCGAGTTAATCCAGGACCCTCCCCTGGCAGGAAAGGCACACTTCCTCTCACACAGTCAGAGGAGAAAACACACAAAGCAGCAGCAATTGCTGACAGGGACACGCATTAACTGCCACTCTGATTGGCTGAGGCAGCAGAGGCAAATGTTTGGTTGATCAAGCAAGCAGGTCCCGGATTGGTTACTGCTGGGTCCCATGACGCTACTACAGCAACACGCTATCACTGCATAAGTGTGTGTGTGTGTGTGTGAGTGTACTGAGCAAGCAGGCACACGTAGCACATCCAAAGGATTTGCCACAGAGGGAGGTAGGGCAGAAAAAAGGAAGGGTGGGGAAGAGCAAATTAAATGGTTTGTCATAAGGGTGAAAAGAGAAAAATGAGTGGAAAGAGTTGCACATAGATGATGACGATGACGACAATGATGATGATGATGGGAGGGGAACAAGTAGGAAAGTTTGGTTTAGGCAAAGAGAGCAGGAAATAAGGTTGGCCAGAGAAACAACTGGAAGGCCGGAACAGCATGAGAAAAAACTGACAGAAATAGTCTCAACAATCATAACACAACACATAACCAGACAAAAACATAAAGAGACAAAACAGGCAGCCAGCAGGTCAGCAGTAAATTAACTTTCCAGTTTCCATAAAACTAAGCCTGGTCCCGATACCAGCCCAAAGCAGCCACATATTGCTAAAACATCCTCCATTTATGAATGTCACCGTTATTTCCATTTATACACCGTCAAGAATTATCATAAACTCTAAGAAATCAGGTGTGAGATAGAGCGGATAACATGACCTGAGATGCAAAGGGCCTTTCACACTTATCATATGGTTGTAGTACAACACAGCATTTATAGAATATGCAAAATTGCATGCAATTAAAATCCCACAATGACAGCTTTGATATCTAGACAACTATATCTATACCCGTATACTCTTCAAGTATTACAAAGAATAGCATGTTTGCTTATGCAACTCAATGACAAAATTAATGTAAAATAAAAGAAATGTAAATATATTACTACACAGATGCCGACGTAGGAAGTAGCAGTAGTAGCAGTGGATGAAATAGAAGTAGTAGTGGATGACTTAGACACACCGACAAATAGAAACTTACATATTTACACACACACACACACACACACACATATACCAACAAGGGCATGGTTACATACTTGAAGTTGGAGGGTGTGACGGAGGATAGTTCCCTCTAAGGCATGGATCCACTTCTCCCGCTCATCTGCATCTCGGGCTGAGGGCAGAAGCACACAGACACACCCAGTGAGCCAGGTTTCCCATGCACACACCCTCAGTAGTCATTGCTACACACTAATGAAACCAAGACGCAACACTGAAATGACATGAGCACTGGTGACACAGGGATGGACAGTATATAGTTTGTCAATACCTTAATTCTGCTTAACCCCATTTTCAGGGCTGAATAATCTATAATTATATGTATAAGAGATTCATAAAATAAGACAATAACCATGAGCTTCATTTGTATAGCCAAAAGTATAAAGTAGAGAGGAAAACAATGTGTTTTACAGTTGGAGGAAACAGCACAGATCAAAAAGTATGAGACAATAGAATAAAATAAGACAATAAAAAGAAAGATGTCTGGATATTTCATATTGCACCTGCCCATAAATCTCCCTTAAATGAACAAATCAGCATATTAATCTGCGCCCGGCCAGCACATAACCCTGGATAGGGCCAGGCTAGCCGTTTCCCCCTGCTTTCAGTCTTTATGCTTAACTAAGCTAACAGTTTCCTGACTGTAGGTGCATTATATTACCATACAAAAAGAGTGGTGTCAATTTTCAAGCAAATAAGCTTGTTGCCCAAAATGTCACACCATTCCTTGTTCCTACATTAGAGTAATTAACAAGACTAGTCAAGCCTGTGCCTAAAAAAACAGCTTAAAAAGGTGCTCTAAGCGATGTTGGGTAACATTACATCTCGTTGACCTTCTAAGTATTTTCAAACAAATCAAAACTAGCTTGCCCCTGCCTCCTCCCATCCCCCCCATCCCTTCTGTGCTTGCGCGCACTAACGCCCCCCAAGTCCTTCTTGTCGGCCATCGGCTGGAAAGTTGGAACATTGTTCGTGTATGTTTCGTGGGGCAGGTGGGCACAGTTTGTTTTTGTTGCAGATTGTAGACCCTGGGCTGTCTACAGAGACCGTGCTTTTTTTACAGTGTGTTCTGGGGACAGGCAGCTCGCGGATAGTGAAGAGATGTTTGCTGTACGTGACAAAAAAAGGTTCTAGCCTAAGACACGCGTGACATCGCTTAGAGCACCTTTAAGATTTAGCAGCTATTTAGCTGTGCCACTGTACTAAACAACTTTTATATCACAGATTAGGAAACACTTTCAAAAGGAGAATATTTAAGAGAAGCTAGATAGGGCTGTAAATAAATATAGTAATAATGTATGATTTGAATCTGACTGAGTGCTCACATTCATTTTGCGTATTCAGCTTTGATATCCAGCCTTGTGTGTGATGCCTGATAGAGATGAGTGAATCATTATCAAAATAATCAATACCCATATGATCCTTGTAAAATGAGGATTTAAAGCTCCTTGAGAGTGGTGAGGCTGTACTTCTCGCATGGATTGTTTACATGGAGCCTTATGGATTGGAGTGCAAAATGGAGTTGGGCGAGACTGTACTCTCAGAGCAAAGAGAACAAACAGACTGCCAGTGACATTTAACAGTGACCCAATACAGGCCCTGACAAGTGCCACGCACCCACACGCGTACAGTATTAAAGATTTTCAGTTTTTGCATGGAATGTAGGTTTACTTATGCCTTGTGGATGTGTTTTTTTGCCAGAGAAAAAACTATAACTCTAAAAGCTGTGAAAGAAGGATTTAAGATG
The DNA here is from genome assembly GCF_013103735.1 of Etheostoma cragini. Classification (NCBI taxonomy): domain Eukaryota; kingdom Metazoa; phylum Chordata; class Actinopteri; order Perciformes; family Percidae; genus Etheostoma; species Etheostoma cragini. The sequence continues at coordinate 15,007,280 of NC_048415.1, read as the reverse complement.
CTGTATATGCCATTGAATAAATTGACAAACTATATCCTGGGTAAAAGTAATTTTTCATTGAGTTGGAAACAAGATAGTGCAGCATATGAATGGCGGAGCTAGTGCCACAGCACAAAAGCTTTTTAAAGACATTAAAAAGGCAGCAGAGGCTCAGGCTAGTCCACTCAGACAGTGCCTCACTTTCCCCTCAGCCGAACAGACTTTCTAAAGGAAACGATTACTGCGGCTAACGTTGTTGAGCTCTAAACATGACAGAGGAGAGGTAGTAGCGGGGCTGTTAAACAAAAACAAACACTCAAACTGTGTCGCAAGTCCAATCTCTCTCCAATCTTGCGGCTCGCTGTTAGTCAACTCAGCAAATCTACAGTGTTATCAGCCAGTGGGCCAGTCACATGAGGAATACTCTGCAAGTCATCTGACTTGTTATCTATTAGTTAAAATTACATTTACAAAGAAAGTCCTTTACATATTTACGTGTCTTCATACAGACAAAAGGGAGGAGGACAAGCCAAAGTTAGAGGAACGGAGAAAAACTGAAGAGCAACATTGAGACAACCTCAGCCAATGATAGGTCGCGTTAACGCAATTAAAATGGCTGCACTCCCAGGTTCTACCTCTTCCACAACCTGCCTATATCTATACCTAAAGCATTCTTCAAGCAACTAGATTCAATAACCTTACCATTTGTCTGTGGGTTTAAAGTTCAACGTATTCCCTAAAATGCATATAACTAAGCCCAAATCTGCGGGGGGCCTTATCTTGCCTGTTTCAGGCACTACTACTGGGCTGCAAATGCTACGGCACTAATGTATTGGCAAGACGCATGTCCAGGTAACATTACTGCTTCTACTCCACCATGGCCTGCAATTGAGCCGGATATTCCCAAAAGCTCTCTACCTGCTCTTCTCATCAACCAAACCTCTCTCAGGTAATAGGTAATAACTTTATGGTAAAAAGCTCTCTAAGAATCTGGTATCCAATAAGGAAATCATTTAATTTGCCTGAAAAGTCTATTGCCACGCCTGGAAAAATAAAGGCATTGTCACTATAGCAGACTTATATGTTAATAACACTTTGCCACCTTTATCCAGTTGAAAGACAAGTTCACTCTCCCCCCCATAGACAATTTTTGTTACCTCCAGATTAGAAATTACATCCGGAAATATTTACCACATTTTGAATTAATACCAACCCCTTTTAAAATGTATACTCTAATGAATTAGCCCCTCGATTTGTTGACCTATTACAGCAATTAACCCAGCTTCCACCCAGAATTACAGATGAATACTGGTTTCCTATCTTAAAGACATTCACAAATGTTCTATAAAAATTCTAGACACCAGCTAATTCAATTTAAAGTGTTCCATGGACTTCACTACTCCTTTACTAATCTACATTTTTTCAATCCCACTGTCCGCCCAACCTGTCAAAATTGTAATTTTGTTGAGGGCACCCTAGGCCACCTCTTTTGGTCCTGTCCTAAGTTTAACAGGTTTTGGTCAGATATCTCTGCCTGCCTCTCCAATGTTCATGACTGCGATATTGCATTAGACCCGTGTACTACGGTTTTCGGCAGGACCATTCATCTAAACATGTTGCACTACCTACATCGTAAGACTGTTCAATATGATGATGATTATTGCCAAACAAAATATTTTAACATTGTGGAAAAGTGAGGTTGGTTCTTCTTTTAAGACCTGGCTAGCAGAGATATCCAACTTGCTACATATTGAGAAAGTACGATACCATCTCTGTCTCAAATCTGTAACCTTTGACAAAATGTGGGAACCATTATCAAGAATGTCTGAAAATTGCTTGATTTTCACAGTGTCAACTGGTTTTAATCGTTTCTCCAAAAAGCAACCCCCCTTTTATTTATTTATTTTTTACTTTACTTCTTTTAATTGGACCAGTGTTTGTACATGTATGTATTATGTATGCGTACTTAATTACAGAAAAGCTAAACTTCCAACCTGGTGACTGCTATTCAGAAGGTTACAAAGACTTTTAATCATAAGCTGCACATATAAAATAGACCCCGACAGAATGGATGTTAGGGTTAACCATATCAGGTAAGTGTCTTTGATTTACTTTAAAATAATAAGAAAAGGTTCCTGGTTTCTGAATTTACTGTGAAATTATTTCAAATTCATTTATAGTGAAAAAGGGTGTAAAGTGCTTGCTACATGGGGTTTTAAAGCAATTATCAAACTGTATAGAGAAACAAAAGGGGCAAAAGATTAACAGTCACTGAGTTACTATTTTCTATAATTGCACACACCTGACATTTATGACACATTTTTGATGCGGTTTTAAATCTGTAAGAGTGTAACAAAGTCTTAATTAGTAATTAGTAGCAGTTTCAAGTTAACTAAAAAAACAAAAAAAAGGTTATCTGTTACTGTGATAAGTCATTTTTTAAATGTCTACTTTGAAATGCTGCCATTGGTTTGTGTGTAGGTGTATCGGTCTGTCTACAGCTAATCTCGGGGTCTATGAGTCCCATCAGTCTGTTTTTTTGTGCACATTTGTAACTGTATGCTCATGGCCCTCTCATGATAGCAGTGGTTGTTCAAAACATTTAATAATGTCAGCCAGAAGCTGAAGGGCTTTCTTGGTTAACTCATCACTTATGGTGTGGATAGACTGGGGGACTTTTGGGGCAATGAGACAGGGCTATGTGCTTGCCAACATTAATGTACACTGAAAGCCTACATCAATTTTGCAGTAAATCAGTGTATAAAACAGAGCAGTCAGTAAAATAGTAAAAACCAAAAGCGGTTTAATTGTTAATATCCGCACAACAAGTCCATGAGCATAAAGTCATAAATGTGCAGGCAGCCTCTGACAGACAGAAACACACCTGCACACATTACCGAACATATGATCACCTCCGGTCTTAAAAGCCAAAGCCACAACACTTACTTATGGTAGAAGCACAAATATCAAGGAAAAACAACCAAACAACAAAACCTGCAAGTCAACAAGTAAAATTTCAATAATGGTAATTGAGTTATCTAAATTTAAAAAAAGGATGTGTTAGAGTACTAGTTACTGCAAAAAGTAACAAAGATAGTGTAACGCAGTAGTACCAGCACTGCTGCAAAGTAGTGTCATAAAACAGAGAAAGATGTGCTGACTTAACCCTCTTACCATAGGCTCTAATGCTTCTGGGCTAAACCCCAACTTTTCCACCTACACACACACACCTTCCTAATAGTTACAAACAGACCCTGGGAGATGTTAGATCAAGACCTATGATAGATACAGACATACAAGGCGAGTAGCTGTTTGCAGTTGATAACTGAAATGTAAAAAATAAGATGCTTGAAAACTGATGCCAAATTAAACACTGAAACTGGATTTATGTTTTGCGGGGCTCTACGCAGGAGCATACGCCTTAGCCTATGCACATGGCCTGAAGTTTATACGTTTATGCACTGGTGTCTGCGCCGTTCTAGCATATCTCTTTCAGAAAACAGCAGAGCTGACGTCTGTGTGCGTGGGGAGTGTGTGGTAAAGGGAGTGAGAGACTAATGGGGATTAGCTTTGGAGCATGTACCGATTCTGGAGGCGTAGAAGGAAAAACAAAGTGTCTCACCTGTGCTTTCTGACCACGGTCTAAAAGCTGTAGCAGGAAAAGTTAACCCTCTTTTTGATTTCATGTTGTTTATGGTAAAGGAGAACCTGGAAATGAGTAGTGGACATATGACGCTACCAAGCCACGGTTGAGTGAAACAATCACAGTTGTTTCAGTCTGAGTCTGAGAGTGATGTGTAGTTACATTTTTTGAGAGGTGCATGTCAGGCTACGGCGTGGTTACAGTGTAAGGTAACTTAACCATATCTACACTTAACTGTGCAGTCAATTTATTTCATGTATATTGCATCCTAGTATTTCATTATGTTCTGTGCTATTTGACTGATTTTGCTGCTCTAACAGTGTAATTTCCCATTTTATTGGGATCAATATCTATCTATCGCAGGACCATAAATTGTGCTTGAAGTTACAACATACAGCCATCACAGAGCAGCAGTCCTCTGTCAGGGTGCAATTCAGTAGCCTGATGTGCACATTGACAGTGGAGGTCACCTCATATCCAGCATTGGGAACTGATACATTTCCCATAAACGGTAGATGTTGATTTCATTTCATCACATGACACAAGCCCTCCACTGAACCACCACTGACTGGCAAAACAAACCTGCTATAGATGATATCATGGGTCGAGTTGCGGTACCAAGAGGAAAACCAAAAAATATCTCAAACTATTTAATGTAAAGGTTATCAGAATCTAAAGATTTCTTTGTGACGTGCCACAATGAACAAGTCAACAAAACCATCAAACAGAGAACATGAAAGGTCATTTGCATTTTAGAGTATCCCAAAAAGGATTTATAGTATTTTTTGACTTAAAATTTGACATACCTTTGAACCAAACCACATGTTGGAACCAGGATTTCAAGCGTCAATAATCATTTACTCATAATCTCTTTATATATCAGTCATTTTAGCTGAATTCATTCTCAAACTGTCCATGCAGTCTCAAACATCTCTTCTGTTTTTCCAATGCATTTTGACTGGTGAAAACCCCCAGCAGATGCCAAATATTAAGGTGATTGCTGGTCAGGGGGAAGTGACCAACTTCCATGTGCAGTGATATCTTGTACATTCCCCACTATTCCATCCAGTTGCTTTTGATACTCATTTCATGTTTCAATTACCTCTTTGCCATTATTTGCCTTTATTACGTAGTGTACACTACAGTAAAGAGTGGAATGGAAATGAAGGGAGATAGAACAGACTTGAACAGAGGACATTGTTGTTATGTTGCGTCTTAAACACACTTATGTTTTGTTCTTATTTCTTCTGGAACTGCATTCTGCAAAATGAAATGAAACACAGCATCATCATATATGAACCAATATATTTGCATGTGTGTATTTAGCATGGCAATGAACAAGCCTTAAAAGTTTGTTTCCAGTTTGTAATTCTCCTGTAATTGTTTATATGGCAGGTTATTAACCAGCTCCTGGAATTATATTTGCCTCCAGGTACGCTTCTGTTTCTTACATCTTGGGGACTTGAGTTTCAGAATCAAATATACATAAATTAGGCTACTGGTATTTAGTTACCAAGACTACAGAAAAGTTGGAGCCAATACACAATTACATCAATAAGCATGGTAGTACAATTACCACGTCCAGACTATTCTACATACTCTTAACAGCACCGGTAATATATTCCTAACCCAAGGTTTCATCTACCATCTCAGTGGTCAGGGTGTCCAATCACAAAGATTTCCCTTCACAATGCTCAGCCTCTCCCCATAATGCTGCTCCTCCTTTCTCCAAAAGGCCTCTGTGAATTATTCATCCCTCCCCTCATCTCTCTCCTCCTGCCATCTTCCGACAAGCTGAAGAAATATGTCCGAACATGCTCCGGTGGGAGGAGAGAGGGTCTGATACGCAGGTCTGCAACCTGCCAATAAAGTGGTAGCTACCCAAATTTAGTGCAAAGAAACTGCATAATTTCTGTGGTCAATGAAGTATTGTTGTCTGGGTGGTAGCACTTTGTTTAATCTAGGATCTAGGATTTTGGTCTAACTGTGTGGCAAAAATGTAAAATTAACTCATCATATTGCTTTGGACTGACTGAGTCATGCATGCATGATCTGCACTTAAGAACATGTTTCTACATAAATACACAAGTCCAGATGCAGTCATGAAAGAACACGCAAGTTAAACAATGATGACCGAGGTGGGATATTTAAAAAAAGATGATCTGCAGACAGTGCAGGTGATACTGAGGTGAGGGAGACCCTGGAGACAAGGCAGCGATAATGAGAGGGGATCTCATCTTGGACTGATGGTCCAGGCCGAAGAGGGCGGAGGAGATGAGAAATTGATAGCTACAGCAGAAAACAGGAGGCAAGTGAGAGCAGAAAGGGGGAAAGAAGTAAAGCTAAAGGGCTCTCAGACAAAATGCACCGCCGGGGGAGAGGGGCCCATGAATAATGGATGCCTCTCTAAATAGAAAGACAGCGCAGAGCTGAATTCCGGGCTAGCACAGCAACTGGCCGGCTCAGAAAACACTTCAACCTGTGAGCCGGACTGTCCCATAAGAGTTTGTATCGTGCTCAAACCTGGGATTTTTTTTACTTTAATACTGTGTAACAACAGATGCATTGGTCACTGGAAATATAAATTCCGGTAAATGGTATCTGTCTATTAGAGCCTTTCTTTACCCCTGTAAATCTTGGCAGTGAGGCTCTACCAATCACAGTCCATACCTTACCCACACAACAGTCCACACATAATGGCACACAAGGATATGTATACCGTATATATAGATGGACACATTCAGACAACACTGTGTATCCTGGGAAACTGACTTCATAAGATGATCAGGTTTGTTTTACAGCAACAGAGAAATCTCCTCCTGCACAACATCCTGCGCATCTCTGGATATCCAGGCTAACAGCGGAATTATCCAGAATCTCATCCCTAATTGTGATAGGTGACTTGGTGCGGTGCTCCTCTAGGTATCTTGAACAGATGTGTCTTAGTGACATTTCGTTGTTTTACACTCAAACAAAAAGATGATCATGGAGGGGTCACAATGTGCTACAAAGATTCAGATTGTCCTGTGCAAGGACATGCTGCTTTCAAAATGTGTTGTATCGTCTTGGATGTCTGTACTGCTTTTTCATGCAAGCTATACACCTTGCCAATTTTCCTCTTTGACTGTGTTAATGGTTTTCGAATAATGCGTTTATATTTGGACTCAAGAAATTAAAATATAATTTACCTGGCTTTGGTTTCGCCTGTTCTCAGATGTAGAAGTCTCTCAGACTTAAGTAATTCAGTTAACATCTACCACCAGCTGAACATTGAAAATTGATGAAACGAACAAATGCATTTTTAACTCACGGAGGCATTATAGCTGATGCCAAAGACTCAGTGAAGAGCAGAACAAACACCAGTAACAACAAACATCCTTTTCTAAATTACACACCTAGCCTGTACAAACATTTGACTTTACTGATTAAGGACACTGCACACACTCCTCTCTCCTTAATAATTCCTCACAGCCGACAGCCAGAAAACATTCTAACTCACAGAGCTCTGAACTGTCCTAGAACCTCGATAACAAACCAATACACCCAGGCGCTACAGAACATACTGCTCTACCCTGACTGCACATCCCACAACACAAACAGACGACTCCTCTCAATCACTTTGTCTGTGACTGGCATGCATGTGGACCATGAGACGTGCACGGGTTTCTCCTTACCCTTCCTTTTGTAGAACCACAGCATACAGCTTCGGAACACAGACATGGGAGAGGGCATGGAGGAGGTGAGAGGGGCAGGGGCCCATGGACTGTGGCTGGTGACCCTCAAGAAGGAGATGAAGTGAAGGAAGGGGGGTGGCAGTAGTGAAGTGTGAGTGGTAAGGTGTTGGCAGGGGGGGAGAAACTGATACAAATAGACAGATGGAAGGACAGAAATGAAGGTAAGGTGGAGAAGGTTAGTTAAAGACCTGGTGGAGTGATCGAGTAAAACAGAGTGTCAGCGTTGTACTGGACTGCTCCCTGTCAAAAAAAGAGAGAAATGTTGCGAGGACGGGAGGGGTGCGATGCCGTAGCTGGAAGCCAATCCAATCTCTATGGATTGACTGGTTGGTATGTAGCGTGCGGCAGCAGCAGTAGTGTGGCGAAGAGTGAACAGCGGCAGAAACCAGAAGAGACCTGAGCTCAGCTTCCAGCTCAGCAGTATTCCCTTATTATTCCCGGAGGCTCAACTGCAGAGACACACAAGCAGCAATCTTTCTCCTCAGTCACAGTCAGGAGGGCAGAGAAAAGAAGAAAAAAAGAAGATTTACTTCTGTTCCAGAGGATATTGTCAAGCTTGCAGTGGACCAAATCTTTTTTTATCTACAGACATTTGGTTCACTCCAACTTCACAGAGCTTGAAGAAGTTCCACAGGGAGGGAGAAAAAGCTCAAATGAACGCAGCACAGTTGTGTAGATGCCTGAGTGCATGTGTTTCCTGGCATTAGAGCAGACCAATCCAAGTCTTTGAAAGGTGGGGAGGGAAAGAGGACTGAGAAAGAGAGGGAGCGAGTGAGATAGAGAGAGCAAATGAACAGTAGGGATGGATGCTAAAGAGATCACGGAGAAAGAAAGACAGTGATGGTTACACAGATAAAGGGAGCATAAAGAGAACAAAATACATACAGGGGGACATCTCACCTTGGAAATGGAAAGTCTTCTGATCCACAGTGATGGTGAATGTGCTGTCGTCCTCGTCATCAATGCCGATCACAGCTCCCTGGGCAAACAAGGGGGAGGGGGGGGGGGGAGCATGCAGTCAGACAGCGAGACACGTCATACTCCTCTTTCCATTATATCCTCATGCCCTCCACATGTTCCAGCAGCCCCTGACTGTCTCTCTTCTACAAATTACACTTGGTTTGTCCCAGCACCTCACTCTCTTGGCTTCAAAAGCTCAATCACCTCTCTCTTTATCGTCTCTTTCTCACAATCACTTTGTTTCTCTCTCTCTCTCTCTCTCACACATACGAGTCCAGCCTTTTGGAACATGGCAGAAAAGAAGGGAGGGGAGGAGGTGGGATTTGGGAAAGTGAAGGAGGAGAAAGGCAGGGAAGGGTGGAGAAAAAAAATAGACACCGGGGACCAACAGCTAGCAGCTGACTGGAGAGAAAGAACTGCAGAGAAATGGCGTGCTGGCTAGCTGGGACATTAGCTCCAAGAAACCGAAACAGGGTGTGTGACTTAGAGCTTCCTTACACAGAAAACCTGAAACTACTACAGGGTGCGGAGAAGATCAGAACAGCTGTAAAATAGTTTGCAGTCCAGTACAATTGTGCTAAATAAATACCACTATTAGGAAACTTATAAATTGGTATGCTTGTACACTGCATATTTGCATTTTTACATGTATTGGGTTTTAATTTGTATGTATCAATACATGCATAATTACTTTTCCTGCAACAACATATATTCATATTGATAAGGGGACCGCGTTGAAGGCCAATCTCTATGTGTCTGTATGTTAAACCTTATTGTTTTTGTGTGTTTATTTGGGGAGGCCACCTGGAGTGGTTGGCTGTGGGGGTTCAGAAATCTTGTCATAAAGGCTCAACCATTTGTTTGTTGACAGTTTGATATTTAAAACTGATAAAGAATTAAAAAGTAATAAAAACAAAAAGAGAAATTTTAATAGGGTTAGACCAATTATCCGCTTTGGCAGTTTGCAGGTCCTCTGTATCTGTGTTTTATTTGCCTGGTAACAGAGAAAAGTCATTTATTAAAAAAGTGCACTACTTTGGCTCTGCTACAGCTCTGTGTCTGTCCCTCTAAATTTGGTTTCACTCACCACTGAGTCTGACTTAATGTCCCACAACACTACGTGAATATCTTTTACTGTGTATTATGTTGAAAGTTTCTCATTTATTAAGTAATTGTTTAAAGCATTTAAACAAAGTTTTATGTTGGTTGAGTTTGCAAAATCTTCATAATGACTTAAAGCTTTTCATTTTCACTCTAAATGTATATCGGTCCCGAAATATTGGTTATTGGTTCCATTAACTACTAATTATCAGTCACGGTCTTGATAAACCAGTATCGGCCAATATCTATTTTTGAATATTTAGTTCCAGACTCTCAGTGAGCAGCAAACTGCAACATTATGATTCACTTCACCTGTTGCATAAAAAAAGTCAATTTCATTGTAATGGAACATTTTCTTTGTTTTTGCATTTTTAGGCCTTTATTGTGACAGGACAGCTTAGACACGAAAGGGGGGAGAAAAAGGAATGACATGCAGCAAAGGAGTCAAAATGTAGGAGTCAAACATGCGGCCGCTGTGTTGAGGCCCGAGTCTCTGTATATGGACGCGAGCTCTACCAGGGGAGCTCCCCAGGCGCCCTTTTCATTTTTTTTAATAGATTTTGAAAGACGGTCAGACCATGACAACAATTACTAGCAAGGCCTAAAAAAGGTCCACAGTGCTAGTCAGTTACTTCAAAAAACTCAAATAAGAAACAACAAGGCGTCAGGTATGTAGAGTATCTTATGATGTGTTAAAGTTATGGGGCTCAACTAATTATTTAACAGAAGATCCACATCCTTAAAAGTGAGCCCATGCTTGTTTTTTTCTGAAAGTCCAAAAGTATCTTACAGGAAAACCCCTATGATCAGAAACTAGGTCTACATTTAGCTGAGGGAAAATGAATGGTTTAATAAACATCGCCCTATTATAATAATAGTAACTATTAATGTTGCTTTTTCTCCCTTTGTAAATGTTTCTACATTGGACGTACAAGGAGAAGTCCCATAGAATGAGTAAGTAAACATGATAATAGTCTTGATTGTGGAAGGAGCACTAAACACTAAACAGCCCTCCACATGTGGTGACTGTTGCAAGAGGAAAAGGAAACCCATTGGATTGTCAAATGTAATAAATATATCCGTTCTGCATGAAGAAACTCATCAACAAACTCTCTGTAGAAACACTGTTTATGGCTGTACCTCATGATAAGGGGCATTATATTACATGATCTGATATGTAGTCATAAATTGCTGATGTCATATCATTGTGGGATGGAATAATGTTTCCATTGCCTTGTCCGTCTGAAGAACTAATAATTTTGTTCATTTTGTGTTTTTTTCTTCTGCTGATCAGTGTCACAATATCAAATGATATCCTGATTCAAAGCTGTAAAGCAATATAATAAAAATGGAGGCAAATACTTTCAACATCCATTGTAGTTGGAAGGATATCAATGACAGGGATGACTTTTTCATCTACATAATGCATATCATCAAATTACTGTATTGCAATAAATTGTGTCCCACTGAACCAACCCCTAACTGAAACCTCTGACCCATGACACTGGATCCTTTTTTCAGGTAGTTTCAGGCAATACTTCCTCCCTTTGCTGAGATCAATGGAAACATTATCAGGGTGCTCGGCAATGTCTTTTTTTTTTTTTTTTTTTTTCTTTTTTTTTTTTTACCAAAGCAGGTATGGTGGCATAACATAAGGCTTTCATCACTCCTTCTGTTAAAAAATCTAAACAAAAAAACACCTCATGAGACACCTTACTTCCTTGATTTTGTAAATGACCCTTTTCACAATAAGATGGCAGACGTTTAATATGTGTCTGACACACTTAGCAACAGGATCTGGCTTTGGAATGCTGCTGGGGGTGTGCACGTTAGCAATGTTTAAAGGTGGGAATTTGGATAAGGATGAAAAGCCCAGTTCTATTTCACTTTTCACTTATTTTTTGGAAAAGTCACAAATGTCTTAAATAAGGTCAGAGAAACAAATGTTTTCCTGGGCGTTTAATAATTCGTCAATTTAAACCAATAAATGTAATCCTACCTTTAGATCTGCCTCTTTGTTGGCTTCTCTCAAGACAAATAGAACACTATATTTTCAAGAAAACAAATCTCATTCTTTCAGAATCAATGTAGGTCCAGTCCTTTGAGAATCCTTCTAAATTAGGAGTATTTCCCTTATCGTAGTAGGGCAAATATTGCCATCTACTGGACATTACTCTTTACACAATATTAAAAACAATTGCATGAGAGAGCTAAAAATGTGCAGTTGTCACTGCCCAATGTGAGTTGAGTGCAGATTTGAGTTGCGAATGCTCATATTTAAACGGCTTACGGGATAAAGTGTCATACTGAAATTTGTGAAATCCATGAAATAATAAACTTTCCTCATAACAAATAATAGCAGAAGATATAAATCATTTCAAAAACGTTTTAGCTGTCTGATTGTTTGATTGCTAACTTGCAGCCAGCAGTGAAAAAAACTTTGCTATGTAGGTCCATTTTTTACTGTATTTACATTACAGAAGTCTCTCGTTAGCATCTTGTAGGCTACTTGTCACAAAGTGACGCATGCGCAACTCACATCTGCACTCGACTCACATCGGGCAGTGACAGCAGCCATAGAGCTGTGGATATGGCTGCAGGAATTTGACACCTTTTAAACAAAGCCAACAAATCAAACAATTAATATATCCGATGATAACTGCCTTTTATGGTTCGGAAAGATTGCATTGCCACAGCAAACCTTGTCAGAAAGTCATACATATGACGTTGTGTACTGCACTCTGAACAACAATGCCCTGAACATGTGGAAACTCTTACAAATATTTGGTAAAGCAGGGCAGCAACTCAGCCAAGCATTTATAGTATGCATTTAGTCTATCAAAGAGAGCTGTCTGAGCCTGAGAATCTTACCCTGAGTCGCACACAGCCTCTTCTGGATCCTCGCATCATCTTGTCCTTTGACTGTTAATCAACAACAGAAGAAATCCGGGATTAATACAGTCACTATGCCGGGCTAAGGATAACTGCATATTGATGACATAGTCAGGTTGTCCTGTACTGTATGTCAAAAGCTTATTAATATCTAGGAGCAATTTGATCCAACTATAGTCTTAGAGCCTTTGCTTTTAAGAGCTGAGAGAGAAGACTCTCCTCTCTTAACTCCGGTTTGTATTTAAAGCAGGGTTTTAAAGAAAACATAAAAATGCTTAAAAAAAATAGAATTACAAAAAATGTGGATGAAACTCAGACACTGGATGAGGGCAAAGGAGGTGACTGAAGTGTGATCACCTAAAATCTGACTCAAGCAAAATGTAATCTACTGTTACTGCTTGATTGCTTTATGATGTTAAGGTTTTTCTTCTTACTGACTCGATGGAAAAAGTTGTTATACATCAGATTAGAGTTGCCACTAATCATCATTTTTATTGTCAAGGAATCTGCTTATGTAATTATTTTCTTGAATCATTCTGTTTACACAATGTAAGAAAATAGTTAACATTGCCTATCACAATCTCTCAGAACCGAATGTGACATATTTACACTGCTTGTTTCAGCTAATCAACAGTCCAAATCTCAAAGATATTCAATTCATCATCACAAAACAAAGAGGAAAAGCAAATCCTCAAATTTGATCAAAATACTTGTTGCAAATACTTATGCAGATGTTCTGTCAATTCACTAATCAACAATCTGTTTCAGCTCTACAATCAGATATTGTATGAAACTGCTACTCGAGTCTTGTTCAGTTTTAACTTGATAGTGTACATTTATCAGATTCAGGACGTTGTCCACAGCTCTGTACCATTGGAGCTTTGCTCTGAAATGTACAGTTACTGCTGGTAACCAGGCGGCATATCTCAACCAACACAGTAATAACTTTCATGCAGCCATCTAAACAACATCATAAGTCAGGGCTCAGGGTTTTGTTTTATATCACTTAAAGCAACAGAGTTGCTGGAAAAATGTAACTGTTCGGTTCAAGTCAATAAGACAAATTAATGCTTTGACGACTTATCGTTAGTCAACTTGCTGAAAAAAGTGGACAGCTCTTGGTTGTCATCTTCCGTACATATTGTACAGTAACACTGTGACAGTTTTTTGTCTGCGTTTCTCTCGAGATTTACGTACTAATCAAAGTACAATGAATGCATTTACGTGATATTTATCAAAAACCTAACTAACGTTAGCAACCACTGTCTCGTCAGGCGGTGTCTTGTTAACGTTAGCTATTTAACTCGAAAACCAGAGAGTGTCAGGCTCCTATTTATATATTGTACACAACAATCTCTTCACCAACATACATAATTCGGTCTCTCTCCCCTAACCTTAATGTTATTAACTCTTCACAATAATGTTTCGCTGAGTCGGTGTATTTCAGCTTTTAGCTTAGCTTAGCAAGCTAACTAGCTACATTAGACGCAAAACAAATACTGCCACTCGATTCGTTAGTTAATCTTCGAGGACTGTTGCTATTGGCTAACGTACGGATCTGTCATCAAAGAGACTCGCCTCGTTGTGCCAGCTGAGACTCCTGACAAACACAAGGCCCCTTATCCCACTTGGGATTGACAACCAGCGACAACTCCTTCAATCTAACATATTAAACTGACCAGTTCTGCATTTACAAACCATGAGAATGAACGTACCGTGTAGTATGACAGTAAACCGGCATTGTAGTCCAAAACGAACCAACGGTACTGCCAACCTTTCATAACGTTAGTCCACTTGCTTAGCGGCCCCTCCATGATGGACGCCATCTTTACAATAGGCTACGGCTGGGGAGGAGTCGCCGGCAGCCGGCAGGTTGCTGCTGATGAATATGATGGTGATGAATATGATGCTACCCCAATGTACAGTAGGTATTACACCAGTGGTTCCCAAAGTAGAAGTGGGGTCCAGGGGTCTTTGATGGGAAATAGTTGTGTTAAAACATGGAAGTTGTATTCATATTCTTTTTTTTTTACTTTCTTTACTTGAGTAAAAGAGTAACACTCCTGTATTCAACATTTTACTGTATTGTTTATTGGTTAATCATTATTGATTCACAAATCTAACAACAGCATTTTAATGTTATAGTTAGGCAGGGTGGCGCTAGTCTAACTACTGTATACTGTTGGGTAGATTAATCTATAATAATTAACATTTTATTTGATCATATTTTGTATGTGAATTTTTAATCTGAAAAGGAATAGTGTACCTTGTACCTATGTACAGTAATTGAGATAGTGTCCCTCCCACTGTACTAATTCTTTAATTTTAAAACTGTATCCAGGGTCTACTAGAGTTTAAAGTTCACTGGGTTTGAACATATGGAGACTGTGAAATGATCTTACATTTACATTTTTGTTAATTATACCTCTGCTTACCACATTACAGCCCACAGTTTGTTTTCCTGCTTTAACATTCACCGTTTCAAATTACATTTAAAGCTAATGCGCCTTGGTTCTTAAGCCACTCATTTTAATAATTGTTTAAAATTGAATAAGTGTTTGGAGGCAGATGAACGACCCAAAACAAAACCGTAATGATCAATATCTTTATTATTTACAATAGCTTTAACACTGATAAGCAAAACTTCACAGTAATATAACGTGAGCTTTAAATAAAAAAACAAAACAAAAACACAAAATATATATATTTTGTACAGTAAAAAAGTTAATGATAACATCTCTGCCATTTTTGTCCCTGTTTTAGATTCACATATTCCATTATTTTATGTGTTGCTTTACATTGCACTCGTACAACTGAAGATATGGCCTTTGGTTTAATGATCTGTGCACACATTCTCCAAAGCTGTTCTCTAAAACAGAGACAGGTGGGAAAAATCAGAAATACATGATAAATGCAGTCAACATAAAGACAATGCTGAAGACTGATAATAACAATAAGCAGACATTTGTGGTAAGTTCAAATATTAAACAGGGTCAGTTCCGATATCAGATTTGAGGAAAACACATTGATACCAAATAAATCATTTGACGCTGTATTGATTGATTGAATATCTACATGTTTTATTTCTTTAAAAAAACAGCCTTGAGTGGAAATGTGGTAAATGTTTTTTATTGATAAGGCTTTTGGGGAAACCTGCTCAACAGAAACTTCATTTTTTAGACAAAACCTCTGATGGAGCCAGATTATGAGACAACAGAGCAGCTTGGCTTTAGTGCCTTTTATTAGAGAGGAAACATAACCAGATGTGGCAGCACGCACAGTGTTAATGGACACTAATAAAAGGCTTTAGTAACTGATTATTATCATACATAATCTTCATAAACAAAGTGCAACTTTCAGTTTAAAGTTAGCATCTGACCATTGACCTCCAAATTACATGCTGTAGTGATATTCTTATCACAATCTAATGGTAAAGAAAATATATTAAATTACTGTTTAATGATGGACATTTAATACTTCCACAGCTGTGAATTCTTGCAGTGATACTATAATGTATGTGTATAATCATTTGTTCACAAAAGGCACCAAGAATCATGAAAGAAAAGATGATTGATGCAGTTTTTTTTTGCCTGTGTTATTTGAAACTCACAGTGAATAGAATTGAATCATCAGGTTTGTCTCACAGGATTCTGTTTGGCATAAAACTGGACATAAATACTGACACATAACATGAAATGTTAGGTAATGCACAACACAAGTTGACAAAGGTTTACTTGGCAATCCATCAAGTGTCATTAACAGGCATTTTAAAAGTGTTCAGGACTTGCAGAGTTTATAGATTAGATTTTGTAGTGTTCATATGCAACGTGTGTCATTGAACCAATGTGTCTGAGACCTCATCCAGTGTACATTAACATGTGCGCCAAAGCGCAGAAAGTTGTGTGTGCTGTAGTTTTGTTTGTGCTCAAAAAAACAGAGCAGCCGTTTCTGAACGTAATTATTTAGTGTGACCAAAAGTTAGAAGTTGGGCCATTAAAAAAAAATTACAATAAATAATAAAAGATGGCACCTTAAGAGATTGATGAATATTCAACCAGGTTCAGAACGGAAGAATAATACATTCATTATCAGATCTGGGTGGAAGAGCCTCAGTCTTATGCGTAACATCTCTTCTGTCAAAACCATTGCTCTTTATGCTGTGACCACACATACATCTTTTGTTTCCTGGGTATGAAATAAATCAAATATTTACATAACTTTTTCTCTCAAAATAGGTCTGTGCTTTTAATTAAAAACAAAAACAAACAAAAAAAACTGGAATAATTTAAAATTCAAGTTCATACATAGACATTCTAGAAAGCATTTTACTTTGAACCAAATAATGTACAAATCGTTTATGTGCTGAAGACATACTGCAGTTTGCTTGTTGAGAGATTGGTGCTGTGTGATTAGCGTAAAGTAGGTCTCTGCATTTCGCAGTGTTCATACATGGAAGAATTTGAGGCACTGAGGACACGACAAGGCTTCAGGGAATCCAGCACGGTCCATACTCAAAAGGACACTTATAGAACTACTGTCCCAATTCACCTGCACATGCGCTACCCTGTGCTCTCCCCTCCTTTATCCTCCCCTCTTTTATATTCCATCATACAAGGGAAAAAAATTCTGTGTGCAAGAATAACTGGACATAAATATTGAAATGCTTTAGGAGGCTGGCAATTTTCCCCATTTATGTGGCACTGTGTTAAGGTGTGAACATGAGTTGCACCATTGAAGTGAAGACAAAATGCTGTGCATATGATGAGACACCCTACATTAATTCATCATGTCTTAGTATTGTATGAAATAAATAAAGTAGAGGCGTATAAATCTTTTTTTATAGACGTGATAAGCCTGTATCTGGCAAAACTGAAACGTACACGTTTCTTTAAGCTTATTTACACCCTTTTCAAATAAATGCACACAACTTTCAATGATGTAAGTGATCCCTCCAGTCTTTCTCGACAGTCACTTTGTGTGAACATGTGGGAATATCTGCACCAAAACAGTTGGGATTATTCTCTAAAGATTATTCCTCAAAAACAAGGCTTTAAACTTATACCAACAAAAGCAGTTTTGGGGAGATTTATAGTTATATCACATTTGTCCATCTTCTTAAAAATACTGATGTCATAAAAATGAAATGAAAATAAGAAAAAAAAACATCTGCACACAGAATAAAAGTGTTAAATTGGGACCCCAAAACCTTGAATCCTGATGATGTTTCCGATCATTTAGAATACAATGGCTTTAAAAAATGGCTTATGGTCACTCAGTTTTTCTGGCACTGAGCAAAACACTCTACTGCAAAACCCACTGCACCCAACTGATGATTCCCTCATTTGTAAAACACTGTTTGAGCTGGGTCAGTGAAAACAGTTGTCTAGTATTCTCAGTAAGGCTGAGCACAGCCACCATATTTCTTTTTCAGTATGTGACAGATTGAGAGATGAGCATAGTGAGCTTAGACTTTACCTACTCTCTGGGCTGGCTACACACAGCTGATGACACTTGACATTCATTTAACAAAGAGGCCTTTATCCTGGCCAGGTGGAGACGTGGAGATAAACATTTCACGGTGGGACTTAAACCACATTTAGTTTGGTATAAACATTTCTGAATATGTACAGGTCAGAGCAAAATTAGTGTCCACACTGGCATTTTATGAAACAGTTGTTTGTAAACAGTAAAAAGAATAGATTTTGTAGTGATTTCTCCGAGGTACTTAAGAGATTCATCTCATTTTGTCCCCCAAAAAGCTGTCAAAAGAATCAGAAACATAAAAAGAGGGAGTATAAGCTGTAAAACTGTCGTGTAGTCAGGGGTGACGGTTGGTGGTGTCACAGTGGCTACCTCTGTACTACATCACTAATCTCTTTAATACAGCTTTGCAGGTTGTCCAGTACAGTGTTGGGCCCTACACTACTCAGCCCTCCACCTCCTGAGGACGAGGCCCTCAGTTCCTGCAGGCTGAGCTCCAGCTTTCCCACTGCCTCTCGGAAGGCAAATTTGTTCCTCATCTGAGGGATGCAGTCCACATAACCTGAGCAGTAGTCTAGCAGCTGGTGGCCAGCGTCCAGCACCTGGCTGCTGGAGGGGCTTTCGGAGCTGGCGTGGAGGGCGCTGCTCAGGCACTCAGCGCAGTCCAACAGGGCCTCACGACTCACTCTCTCCAGGGGCAACCTCTCTGCCTGCTGCCTGGTCCGCCGCAGTGCCACTTTGGAACCGGCAGATGGTGCGGTGTGTGAGGAGGCGGCAGTGGTGGCGGCTCCATTGGCCATTTTGGTGGGAGTCGTGTTGGTGGTGGCAGAGCAAGATGAGGAAAAGGTGGAGGAAGACGCAGGAGGCACTTGTGGTGGTGGCACTGACGGTCTGCCTGTCATCGCTCCTCCCGACATTCGCCCTAACCGGTGACCTTTCAAAGTGTCTCCGTTTACTTCCACGGGTGCTCCTCCTACCTGCTCTTCTCCGTCACCGCTGTAGGAGTGTTGCAGACTGCGCAGGGTGGGGGGGGGAGGGGGGGCACACTTGGGTTTTACAAGTCGCGGCCTGTCCCGGTCTGCTTGGTGCTCAGACAGCAGTTTAAAGCGGTTCCCCTGAGAGTCTAGCCCAACTAAATGCACATCAGCTGGGCTATGTTTCAGCGTGGGGGAGATCAGGACTGGAACTTTGTGGTTGTGAGTTGGTGCACCTGCCGCAGCTGATGAAGCATTCAAACTACAAGTCTTAGAGGGAGATGACCAACTCTGCTGCCTATCTAGTCCTCCAGCACTCTCCTCCCTAACCTCCCTGACCCGGGACAGACTGTCCGATTCCCCCACTTCCCCCCCAACACCTGGTGCCCTCACCCCTACAGCAGCGCCCCGGGGTAATAGCTTGGCTTTGGGCCTTTCCCTGATCTGTGCAGTCCCCTCATCCAGCCTCCTCAGCAGAGTTTCTGAGGGCCGTGCAGCGCCATTCTCTGGCTGGGAGGTTGTGGAGGCAGTCCTCTCTAGAGGGGGTTTAGCACTGCGGTTCCTGGGTAAAGTCAGAGCCATGCGCTCCAGGTCTGGCAGCCCTGCTGACATGGAGGAGGTAGAATTGGACCGAGGGAAAGGTTTAGGCCCTCCAGCTATACTTCCACCCTCCTCTGAAGAGGCCGTCTTCCCTGTCCGTAGGCCCAGTGTCTTTTTGATGAGTCTAGGGGTAAAAAAACCAGCCAACCCACTCCAACTGCTGCCGCTCGTCACCTGTGAAGCAAGCCCCCCACCAGAGGGTTTCTGTCCAAAAGCAGCCCCACAGCAGCGTGACTGAGCCTGGGTGGGTTCACCATGGGAGTGAGAGGGAGAGGCAGAGAAGACACCAAGGCTGTCAGACTGGGGTAGAGGAGGAGGAGCGCTGAAATCAGCAGTAGGCTCGTATTTCTTGTGAGGTTGCGTTTCCATCTCCCGGAAAGAACTGCTCCTCTTGGGTGGTGTTGGGAGGTTCTGTTGGAGCTGAGAGGATGGTGAGGAAGAAGAGGAGGAGGAAGATTTCTTCTTTATGAAAGAGCTAAAGAAGCCAGTCTTGCGATCCCGAGTAAATGTTCCCATATCCTGAGCATCCTCTAAAATGCTGCCGGGAGATTTATCTCGTGCTTGCTGTTTTCTAGGTAGAGCCGGAGAGCTGCCTGATCGGCCATCTCCTCCTAACAAAGTAGACGCCCAGCCTGGAATAGAGATAAGAGAGGGCTGAATTAAAACAATGCAACAATGCTGGGCTGAACTCATCAGGGACACAACTATCTTTGTTAAAAGGTTGCTAAATACTTTTCAAGAAACAGGTAATAAAAAACAATGCTCTGAATCCCATTGTCACCCATTGCATCAGGCGGCTGTGTGCTGTTGTGATACATTGGACAATGCTCCCCCCGTTTAAAAGTGGTTTCTCCTTAGGGGACTTACGAGCAGGGAAAAGGCATTCCAGCAAATGGAATGGAAAGTTTTCAGGCCATGAGTCATGCACATGCAAACACTAATTTAATGATTTACAAATCGGCTCTTGTAAAAGATGGGATGATGAATATACTATGCCAAATTGAAATGGCCCAAACCATTACTAGGAGGGCTATGGCAAAGAGGGAAATACACGTTAACAGTTCTGCTGCCATTTAAATGAATACACACCGGTGCACAATCTTCTCTAACCAGGCGATGAATAATGACTTGCGGAAAAGAAAACGGATAACTCTAACCCAGAACTACAAAAGTTATGTGACACGAATTAAGGCACTAATAGTTCAGTATTTCTTACTTGGCATGGTTCTCTCTTCGATTGCATTTGTATGTAAAAATAAATGCATATAAAAAGAAATATTAATACACATTTGATATGAACATGGATTAAAACTGGTTGCAATCTTTGTGCATTCATTAATATCAAACATACACGTTGTTTTAAGAGTCTTGTCTTGTGCTTGCTTAATGACATTGTGAAACATTCTGCGTGTTCACAGTACCACTTTTATTTGATTTATGACTTCATGAAAGCTACTCTTGGTAACACTTTATTAGTGAATAATTATGTTCATGGGCCACGACATAAAACCTTAACAATATGGTTACAGTGGCAGAACAAATAAGAAGAAAAAAAAGGCAAACCAAGACAAAGACAGGGACAGACGGTCTTCTTCACACATCAGGTAAACACACAAATTAAATAGATTTATTTTTAATATAAAACAAATAAATAAGAAATAACTTAAACGAGACAAACAGACAATGTTATAGAAATGTAATTATAGGGTTAGCAAATATTAATACATGATTTGTTACCAAATATTGATTGGGATATGAAATTAACAGTAATGTAACAAATAAGACAAGACAGAATATAAGCAAGATCTTCATTGCATCACAGACAACAGTTTATAATGTGTGTTTGTGTGTCATGAGGAACAATGGTTCAGTTGTACATGTAGATCACTCCATATATTTGTTTGTGGTTGATATAGAGTGACCCCGTAATACATTATAACATTACAGGATAACATTATAGGTGAGGTAAAACTACATTTATAATGCTTGTGGAAACTGAAATCTTTTACTGTTAATGCTAGAATTTTTTTAAAATACCATCTATGCATGAAACAAGTGTTTCCTGGGATAGAGACATTTTATTAACAGAGTCAAATCATAACAAAAGTTATATCAAGACAATTTTCATATAGAGCAGGTCTAGACCACTCTATAACTTATACAGACCACCCATTCCCCTCGTGAGCAAGCACTTGGAAATGTCAGTCATGTTTTGGTTTTATCTTCAACATCTCATAATTGGGGTTTGATAACATGGACATTAACACTCAAGTATTATGGCTGAACAAAAAAATGTTATAAACTGAATACTTCTGAGTGCTGAAACAGTTGTTATTCTCGGCCAGTTTCTAGGGACTAGGTCCGGCTGCGCTTGCAGATCTGCCTGGATGATCGACCGGATGCCAGACAGATGCCTGCACCAATGGTCAGTTGGTAGAGAAAAGGATGGCCCTTCTTCTCAGGCGGCGGGCTTGGCGGCGATGCAGTTGACTCTGTGAATCGGTGTTCACTGGCATACCTGCAGAATCATAATGTGGTGGATCTGACTGGTTGGTAGTAAGGTAGGCATGTCTGGCTGTACCTGAATGACTGTGCGTGCCGTGGTCAGATCGTCCGTCGAGTCCACCCTCAATGTTTTCCTTGTTTTCTGTGTGCTTGTGGGGTGTGCGAGATTTGGAAGGCAACAGGGGCATGTCGTGACTGAAAGGGTGCAGTGGTCCACAGTGAGCAGAAGAGGCCGTCTTACAGAGCTCCTCCGCTACCTCTACAAAGAACAAAAAAGAAAAACAAAACTCAGAAGTCAGTCAAAATCCAAATTTACATCAACCTTCAAACATTTGCTGACCAAATAAACCTACATTAATTTAAATGTCATTGTTTTATTCCTGATAAAATGATTAATCAAAGTCCACCTTGTGAATTACAGTTTCTGTTCAGCCTATTTTGTGCAGTTGTTTTAGAAGCTTTATGTTTGAGCCGCACATAAGACATGTTACTGTACCTTCAGAGATGCTGGAGTCATGGAACATTGTTTCAAAGGCTTGGTGGATCTCTGCAAATGAAGGCCGGTCCAATGGGCTCCACTGCCAGCCTGATAGAGACAGACAAAATTGCATGTTACTATGAGAAAGTAGTTGATGAGTATATGACTAACATGGCCTTTTTCCAAAATTCTGTAATTCCAGACTATAATTTGCGAGTCTTTTTTTCTTCTTTCTTCTAATAATGGAAGGCAGAGTTTTTAACACAGTACAGTATGTAAAGGGATGCAGTGAATTATTACATAAAGAAGTGACCGAAATCTAGGAAAGACTAATGGGCAAACCAACTTTTTCAAAACTGTCAGCCTCTATTCATATCTTCGCAATAGAGCAAAAATCACTTGGTGAATAAGTCAAAGGTAGTTAGGATACTACTTACATGCTCTCATGAGCTCATAGACTTTGGGTGGGCATCCCTCGGGCTGTTCCATGCGGTAACCTTTCTCCAGGAGGTCATAAACCTGAGACAGATCAATGCCAGGGTATGGAGACATGCCATAGGTGGCAATTTCCCACAGCAGCACACCAAATGCTGAAGGAAGATATTTTTAGAGGACCGAACATTAGCGCATGGGAAATAAGCTACACACACTTAGTATGAATGTGTGCTCCTGCATTGCTTACCCCACACATCAGACTTGATGGAGAAAGTGTTGTATGCAAGGCTCTCTGGTGCAGTCCATTTGATGGGGAACTTGGCCCCTGCATGGGCAGTGTAGGTGTCACCAGTCATCAACCTGCTCAGACCAAAGTCTGCAACCTTAACAACATGATTTTCTCCAACCAGGCAGTTCCTCGCTGCAAGATCCCTAAACCAGGGACAGTGAGGAAGAGGGGGGAAGAGAGATACATTAGGGTACCCTGAAATATGAGGTAGACAAATATGCAAGGAAGGCATACACAAACACAATGAACACACCTGGAGTATCTCCTCACCTGTGTATAAAGTTCTTCTTCTCCAGGTATTCCATGGCAGAGGAGATCTGAGTGGCCATGTACAGCAGCACCACAGCGTTCACCTCCTCCTTGTCACAATCTCTCAAGTAGTCCAGTAGGTTGCCGTGTGGCATGTACTCTGTCACGATGTAGAACGGAGGCTCCAACGTACACACACCTGTGGTCGAGGCAGCAGTTAGAATACAGATACCAACAACCACTTAGTGTCAATGTGTCTGCAGAAGCCAGCTCAAGAGTACTTTTAGGTCAGAATGTATTGGGATAATATAATAGTCGAGTAGAGTAGAGTAGAGAGTAGAGTAGAGTCTGTGGTGTTCATGGATGCTGACCTAGTAGCTGAACGAGGTTTGGGTGTTTGACCTCCTTCATAACGGATGCTTCTTTCAGAAATTCTTCAACTTCCATGGTGTCCTCCTGTCATTATGGAAAATAGGATAAATGCAAAAGAAAAAGAGAGAGGACTTTTATCAGTGGGTTGGACAGACGCAATAACATCAATAAAAGGCAAAAAGACAATCATATGTATCACTAACGTCTGCCTGCAGGGGGCGATCTATAACCACATTTACAATTCAGCTCCCTACAGTAAAGTTCAGTGAAATTAAATTATGATAAGAGGGACTTCTTACCTTCAGTGTCTTGACAGCCACTGTGAGGTTGTACTTTTTCCACACTCCCACGTACACCTCCCCATACTGGCCTCCTCCCAGCTTGTGCTTCATTGTGATATCTGTGCGCTCCATCTCCCACTTGTCGTGGATGGGTGACACACCGTACACTGTGGGCTTATTGCATTTTGGGGCTGGGTAGTGCAGGGTGGTGACCAGGCCATCGGCTACAGTGGAGTGGTGGTGGACCAGCTCGGCCAGGGTGGCAAAACGGCTCTCAGACGTCACATACACCTGAGGGGTAGGGGAAGGAGGAGGTGGGTGAGGACAATTGAAAAAGAGGAAAGAATGAGGGGAGAGACCAAGTTAATAAATGCTGTCAAAGTCCTGACACAAACAGCAAAAGGACAACTAAAGTGTATCACAAATATGAAGCATTATTCCATTGTCAACCAGCCTCAACTCTCACTCTACCTTTCCATCAGAGGCTGTGTTGATCCGGTAGTGGTAGACTCTTCCCTCATAGCGGAGAGAAATCGACAGCTGTCCGGGGCTGCTCTCGCTTTCCCGGACCAGAAAACTGCCATTGATGAGGGAAGAGAGCAGGTACTCAGCGGCGCTGCGTGACACGGGCCCATGGTACCAGCTATGCTTCTCCAGACTGTTGACAGGCGTGATGTAGTTGGAGGGCACCCAACCTTGGCCGTTCTTAGACCGCACTTCACTCCACTCTCCATTCTGGTTGTAGCCCAGCACACGCAGCTTCTCACCTGGACATAACAGGGGTGACTTGTAAGACTTGTGGTTGGAAAGATTAATATGTTAAAAGAGCCACATGTTCATGGGTTTTATCTTACCCATGCGTATTGCTAAAATGCCCTTTAAAAATAGACTACAGCTCATCAGTAATTGAAAAACGTTGCAAGCCATTTTGAAAAATGCCTACAATTTAAATGTGAAGATAAAAATTCTTTAATCATGAACTTGTAGAGAAGGTGCTTATATCTCCTGCCGATTATAGGATTTCATAACATTTTCTTTCGAATTTCTTAGAGACACAACATAGAAGAGAATTTATTCATCATGTCACAGCGTTGACCATCATGCCTTGATAATAGGTCACACACTGAAGAGAGTCGGGGACATGTAGTACCTCTCACTGAAACTACATCAAAAGCTGTGGAACAATGATAGGGTTGGGTGAACTGCATATCTGTCATAGAAGGCTCGGCAAAAACAGACATGTAGTGACATGGTCTGTTGTCTCTGCCCATCTCTGACGTCAGTGTGGGAGACATGAATGAGCAGAGCGGCTGATGTGCTGGAAACCGAAGGGAGGCGGCGCATTATCCGTATAACAAACACTGAATGAAGCACTGATCAGTCTTGACAGGCTGATGGAGGATTGGAGAAAGAAAAGCAAAGGGGCGATTATTGGCTGGGAGTAGGCGCATGTCAAATAGCAGACGCTCAGTCAGCCCGGGGAGGGAGGAGGAAGTAGCAGTCTACCTACCTCACGACAATTATATTTGATCCATGTGAAGTAACAAATGAATGCATTTAAAAATGCTCATCAGACGTCAAAACACTGCGCAGCAGTTTATAATGTTCACACAACTCCGGGAAATTATCACGGCAGAAACTATTTGATCTTTAGTTGTGAGGAAAACAGTAGAAACATGCCGCTGAAATTACAAAGTTATCAGCTTTCCACAGAACTACATTAAACAGAGATGGTTATTCACATCCAGCCCACCAATCCATCAGTTTTCTCTGTGTTGTAAATTTTGTGGTAGTGGAAACACTGACTGCCTCCCTGCCTCACACTGGGCGCCATGAGTGCCTGAAGCCGGGCTCTGGTCTGGCCTAGGCTGGTTTGACCTGGCACAGAAAAGAGACAAAGATTAGCCCCCAGACACGGGCTTGCTAAGTTCTTCTCTCTCAACAGCCCCTGCCCGCTGTGCTCATCCACCTGTTATTATTACAGTTGGGGGTATTCCATATTAACACAGCGTTAAGAGGAATGCTGGGGCCTTCCCATGTGACAAAGCAAAAAGCGGGACAGATAGGAAAAGTGCAGCAAAGCCTGGGAGTGCACATGTGCTTGCATGTGGGCAGGAATCTCAGACTCACTCCATGAGTCAGGGTCTACACATCATTTCCATCCCGGGCAGCTGCCGTGGAAGTCTTAAAACGCAGAATAATTAACACTCTGTCACGTATAATGCTTTAGATCGGTTGGGGAAATAAGCCTGGCCGTCTCTAGATAATATTTTAAGCTTATTACTCGAGGGAGAGCTGGTTGGCCGGTTAACAGCTGCTGGTTAAGATAGGAGGTTTGGACTGAAGAAAGTGTGCCATGGAGGGAGGAGTAAGAAATAGTAAAATACAAAGAGCTTAAGACAAAGCATATGCATCACTACTATTTACTTATGCTGTCTGGTTTCAGAATCCTTGCTACAAGCTGGGCTGTTATTTTTCAACCTCTGGACTAGTGGATTTTGGCACCCCCCAAAGAGGTTTTAGTCACTAGCACCAAAACCTCTTTGACTTCCAGCAGTCAACTCCACTCTCCTCCACAACTGCTATATTCTATCTGATTCAGATGTGAAGCTAGCAATAACGTGATCTCAGAATCACCGCCCAGTCAGGCCCCGGGGCCCGTATATAGCAGGGGCCGGCACAAGCTCAGAAGCTCTGCTCCTGGTTGGAGGAGAAGCTGCTGTCAGGTGCGGAGCTTTCAGCCTTTTGCTGGAGCTCTCACTATAATCGAAGTTGGCAGAGAAGCAGATCTGGGTCTGTACGCGGTGGGCTGCACTGCAGTCTGATATGTTGGCAGTTTCATAACCGGCTAAAAACTTGTAGTTGCGTTAAATAGAAGCTCACTTCTATGTTTTGGTACAGTTGGTTTTCACACCGGATGTAAATTGACTCGGATATGCATGAACTGTAGCCTACTGGAGACTAGGGGTGGGACTCACCAGACATCTACCGATCCGTTATCATCACGATACTTATGCCACGATACAATATTATTGCGATTGTAAACATATTGCAATTTCTGCGATATTTTGCAATGTATTACCTTTTTTCCCCAACTTCTAATTTTTCCCAATTTCAAGTTATGTCCCCAAAGGGAAACTTTGTTAACATCTATTTCATCTAAAAAGATACATTTCTCTGTTTGTTCATATCCCTATAATTTTATTGCTGCTAAATGGGACCGTCAGGCAGACAAACTGACCAACACGTATGTAATACAAGATCGATACTTGGTGCCTGTGTATCGATACAGTATTGCCACACAATTTTTCCCCCACCCCTAATGGAGACCACCTTTTCAACTGGACTTGGGCATGGATCGACCAGCTGTATGGTACGGTACGCAATGTTCACACTTATCAAATGAACTTGACTTTGGGGTCAAGTGTGTTGAATTGACACCTGCATCCTGAATTTAAGTTTTCCTTTCACATAAACAAAAAGACGTTTCCACCATAAATTGGTGCGTAAAAATGTATCAGAAAGCAGGTATTAAGTGTAAGATGCTCAATATTTCCTGGGGAAGGACCCTCCCAGACCCATTTCTCTTGCCATTCTGAGCCAGGAGAAACCCTGAGGTAGTAAAGTGTAGTATGAAAAAAGTACGTGGAGCGTGCGGGCAGGGGACAAAGAAAGCTATAGGCTGGGCGTCAGATACCAGCGGATGACAGGACAGGGTAAAATTATAATGACAGTTGAGTAAGCTCTATTGACACACAACATTCCTCTGGCATAACTACACTTTCTACACATCACACATTTCATCTAGGAGTTGCTGAGCTGCCAATCAAAGACACTGCCTTGAGGAGATTAGTGGTAACTCTTTGCTACGTGTAAGAAAATCCCTCTGTTTTGTTGCATGTCAACAGTGCTGCTTAGAAGGCGTGGTTAAGCATCATCAATAATATGGAAAAAATCTCTACAGGAGTAACATCATGTAGCTAAGCCACAACCTTCGGTGATGATTCATGGAAAAAGTGAACTGGAGAACGAGTCTTTCAAGTGCTGTTCCAGCACATAACGAAAAACGTTTTTGTGAAATCTGAATTTGAAGTTGTGAGGGAGTTAACAGGCAAATAACAACATCAACATAATTAGTTGTTGCAATCAAGTGACAGTGAATCAGAGGAAAGAAATGACATTCAATGTTCACCTTTAGTGATGCTGAGCGTGTTGTCTCCGCTGGCAACAAAGTCATAAAGTGCAACGAAGAGATTAGGGTCACTCTCGGCCGCCCCAAGCAGGTTCTCCTTGGAGCTCCAGCGCACTGCCTCCGTCAGCGCTGCAGAGTCCAGGCCGAACGGCCGGTGGAGAGCTTCTGGAGGAAGAGAAGGAGGAAGGGTCAGGGAGAGAGAAAATAAACCATAAGACAAATGTGACTGAGAATGCAACATCATTTGCAGTGACAAAAACTCATAGCTACAATTGGACAGAAAGAGCAAATGGAAACACATTATAATAAGTTGGTTTGTGTCCAATAATCAAAAAAACACATTGAAAATTGATCACAAAAAGCTGTTGTTGAGGCAAAAAGTCTTTGGTTAACTGAGTCAAGACCGATGTCTTTTAACCAAAATGATACAGATTAAACCATAATCCTAAAAGCCAGTTTTACAGATCGTCTACCTGTCGGCCCAGGCTGTTTCTCTTGCCTGAACCCTGTGCGACGATGATGGCTGCTCGGAGCCGTCCACTCTTCCTCAAAACTGCTGTTTGCTTGCAGGCACCTCAAAAGCATTACTTTAACCAATCCACTCTCTGATGAACACTTATCACTTGCTACATGCGCAGAGGCTTGCTGTGTCTAACCTAAGCCAGGTAAGATCTGAGGTGGGAGTGTTTTTGTAGGTGTGTATATATACAGAGAACAAGAGGGAGGAGCTACAGCATTGGGGTAGGAAAGAGCTACATATCACACACACACCCACACCCACCAAGATGAACTACTACATGCGTAGCTTCCACGTACTACACTCAGCAGCTGCTGCCAAAGTCACTGCATGTCTGGACAGCTGCCGAGCAAATGGGAGAGGAGGGTGGTGAAATGGAGGGACAGAGAATGGAGTACACTTACTGCAATACAAGTAAAATGGAAAGGATGTCCCATAAAATGTTTTGCCATGTCTAACAATAAGGTTGACATTAACTTAGTGATTAACCTAATTTGTTTAAACTAATAACTTTAAACATAAACAAACAATGTCCTAAGTACTGAATCAGGACTGAATCATCCTGAGTAGTGTTGTTTAGTATTTTGTCCATGCAACTGAATGGTTAAAGTTGAAGACTGAGATTAAAAAAATAACCACATGGCTATGATTTGGAGAACAGAAAGAGACAACATAAGTCACTTATATAAATGCCATCTCCTGCTTTTCAATATCTGCTGTCACTACAAGCTGCCATCACCTCCACATCCAGGCAAAGGTTTAACAAGGAAACCAGTGGATCCATAACAGTTTCTGTGATGCAGCTTTCAAGAACAGAAAATGATGAAATAATGTAGATATATGTCCTAGGTCTAGTCATAGAACAGCCAACCAAAATAACAAATGCAAAAGCTAAGGAATGCAACCAATTAACAGAAGCAGCTGACTGTGAAAACTGGACTCAGGAAGTTCAGCTAATGTTTGAACAACCGCATGCAGTTCAAAACTTATTTCAGATTTGTTTTTTCATTTGATAATTCAGAACCCAAACTTGATAAATATTAGATGCCAGACATCCTTTGAGGAAGTCCGTGATGATAATAATAATCATCATCATCATTATTATTATTATACTAATAATATAATAACGCAGGCTTTTCACTGCAAGTATCTGAGACACTGGCGTGGCTTTATGTGAGTTAATCATGTTTATGTTTGTCATTGTTCTAATCTTGAAGCAATTTCCATAGTTAGTCTAACACCATGTGGCAGGCACGTGCCATCCATGCAGACGAGAGCAGAGAGGTTTTATGTTATGTTCAAATCAACACTTCACACTCTTCTCCTTAGCTCAATATTGTCTAGTCTGTCCTCCATCCTTCCACTTTTACACACAACGCTTTCCCACCTTTGCTCTGGACCAGCATGCACTGCAGCGCGGCAGTGGCTGTGACCTGGCTCAGCCACAGTTCCCAGTACATCTTCTGTGCTGGTCTTGTCAGCTACCAGTCCCAGTATCCAAGGAAAAACAGATTTTCTCGATCCGCTGTGCTGACTCCAAAGAGTTGTTTGAAAGCTTGACTGTGTCTATGTAGACTGAAAAGCACAAGTGTACATTCTGCTCAAGCATAAGCTAGTTCTCTTAACCATGTCCTTTTACCAATGTTGAACATGAAGCAATTAGAGCGAGATGGAGACCCCCCAGACAAAGTATTTACCCACGCTGTCCTTGAATCAAACCCCCTAAACTTGTGAAGAACTCCCTACTAGCCTTGATGTGGTCTAGGGGAGTCAAGATTTCCAAGGTCCATCTGGAGAGCAAAGATATTCATGACTGATGTTCTCTGCGGTTAGGCGCACTATAAGAGATGGCAAAACGTGGCAGAGAGAGGGAGCGAGAAAAGCATGTGGTAATGGGGGGATGGGGAGGGGGGGGGGAGAAGCAGAGTGTATGGTATGGAGGAAAATTGAGTTTAACGTGTGCATGTGTGTTGTGGGAGTGTGTGAGGCCTGGACCAGCAGATGGCTGGTCTTGTTCCTCTTAGGGGGGGTCCTATTGACCCACAGTTTTCGTGTTTGTGTGGGTGTAAATGTGCAAGAGTGCAACTGCTTTAGCCAGGCTGAGCCAACTGTCAGAGCTGCTCCTCTTACATAGATACATATCACATCACTCGTCCCAGGAATGTTTTTAATGAAATAGTGATATTATGCCATACACATTTGTCAAAGCTCCCAGTCCAAGGAATCTCTTTCACAATCATCCTAGACAACTAGTAAGACACAAAAAGAAACTCAGTCAATGATTACTCAAGTACTCTAAGGTGCAAATCTAATAACCTGATTAAATCAAATTGTTTTCACAGCATGATACAGTTTCGTTAAGTAAATCAAATTTCTTAAATTGTTTCTAGATCCTTTATATGCCAGACAAAAGCAAGATGCCGTTCCACTTGGCCAAGCTCAAACCTCATGTGATGGATCGTTTGATTGAGGGAGCAGTTGGTCTGCATGGGGTATGTCGTGTGCCCGTCCGGGTGCCTCAGTGTGTGTGAGCTGTGAAGTGTAGCACATGTGCGTTCTGAAGAAACGAGGGCTTTGTGTTGAGCGGAGCAGAGAGGGTATTTGCAAGTCTGAAGGGCACCCCCTAAGACAGCTGGGACAGAGGTGACCCTGATTCTCTCTCTCTCTCTCTCTCTCTCTCTCTCTCTCTCATGTACGAACGTTTACTGATACATGCTCACCAGCTCCCTTGCAGCTGTTTGTATGAGAGTTTTGCCTCCATGTGTTCATAGAGCTTTCACTACAACAACCCAACACCTTGTGACAAAGTATTAAACAACACAATAACATCACATACACACCCTAATTCAAAACAATACAGACCGTATCTGAAGCCCATGACCAGCGAGCTAAGAATGTATTTTTAGTGGTTGGAGAACAAAACATAGCAGCATGACATCCAGAAATAACTCTGCAGAGCACATAGTGATGGTGGTACGGAGATAGATGGCTGGCTGGCTGGCTGCCTGCAGGAAGCCCTAACAAAAACCTCAGACAATGCCGCAGGTGAGACAAGCCAGGTCCGATCCTGTGGCAGAGCCAGAGGCAGAAAAGGTGAAGAATACAGGAGTCATACATATCAGGTGGAAGTCACCAGTCTGAGGTTTACAGGGATCTACCCGATGTTGTATTCCAGTATCAACATGTATTTGTCTTCAGATATTCACTGGTAATGATTCAATTCCATTTTATTCATAGTATCAATTCAGAACAAGAATTACCTCGAGACACTTTACAGATAGAAAAGGTCTAGACCACACTCTATAATTTACATTGATCACAATCATCACATTGTGCCCCACTGATAAATGATGAAGGGCTAGATCCGAATATTAGTTCGATGGGTAGGTATTTGATTTTCCATTTTGGGATTTGAATATTTATTTTTTTATTTTTTTAACGTGCATGCAGGCTGAAATTCACTTTGGTGTTATCGTCAGGCTTAAGCTTCTAGCTAAATATCCACTAGCCACTGGGTAATTTACGCAGCGTCATGTCATCCATGTCGGCCGAGAATGGATAAACGCTGTAAAGGTCTGTATGGGAGTACTGAGGCAGTCTGATGTTGTTTTCAGGCATTAAGATTAAAAGGTAAAGAAAGTATGGGCATACATAATGCCAAAACAGTGAGGCACTGGCTGGCTGAGCATTCATTAAAAAGTTTGGAATTTTGAATGCCAGCAGCTTAAAGTTAAGTCCAAATCACATTGGAGAAAAGCAACCCTACGTCAACTGGTGTGGAAAATCATGTAACATTACCGGCTATCGGACTCGTCAGTCCTCCCTTTGTTGCCTTTTTATTTTCTCTCTTTTTCCGTAAAATAAAGTTGCATTCAAGTGTGGCTGGAAATGTTGGTTTCTCCCGCTGTTGTTGAAAAGCATTGAAGCTTCAAAGTTCAAAAATTGGTATTCGTTAAAGGGGAAGTAGAAGAGGCCCTAATATGTTTGACAGCTTTACAATCTGAACAGCAGAAGACACTCTAACCCTCCATTACCCTTGAAACACAAATTTTGATTAGAAACAAACTGGGAGAAACTCTAGGACAAGCAATAAACAAGAGATTTTTATTGCAGGAATCAAATCCAAAAAACCCAATTCTGATCCCTGTTGGTAACAGAACCTTGCCTCCCCACAGAGACTGGAGGATCTGATTTACTCCGCTGTCCCCTTTGAAACGAGCTAAGCTGCGCCTTTGTACATTAATGAGTTTCCTCTTATTAATATGGCTTACTGCTGAGAAGGAATCTAACAATTGTGGTCTAGGGGTCTATATGTTTTAGCTAATGTATATAAAGAGAACAGGTTTTGTCTTTAATGATCTGAGACTGTCTTACCAATTGCCTGGAACATCTTTATTTCTGTACTTTTAACTACAATCATCTATGAAAGCATATGGAGTACCATGGGGTTCTCCTCTTACTACCCACCCTTTGCACTCTATTTTGTACAACAGAAGCCAAAAAAAGAGGTTTGGTCTCCCAAATATATTCACCTATGCAGGATGCCTCTTATAAAACCCTTCCTATCTTACATGTTTGGTCTAGCGATCTGGAAAGCTACAGCAAAGGTGATTCACTGGACTGGGATAAGATTTGCTCCTCAATTGTCTTTGCTTCTAAAAACCCAGTAAACAATAGAAGATAAGACTAAGAAATTGCTGTAACCACTACCTGTAAGTGCATTTTTTGTTGTGTTAAAACGTGGTCTCTCGTGTCCTGTAAGAGTTTTACAGAGATCCTGGGTTGAGTCGGTGGGTGGGGGGGGATTGCCTCTAGAGCTTTTATTTTTAATCCATTTTATTTATTAAATGTTTTTTCTGGACTTTATTGATTGCAAAAAAGCCCGAATTATTGTCTCGTTTAAATTTTAAAACAAACTGAAAGGAAAAGGACAGTAGACGGTAGTAGAATTTTGATAGATGCCAGTCAACCAAACAAACTGCATTAATGCATTACTTTACTTTTATCTTTTAATGCAGTATTTCTATAATGAAATTGTTTAATTGTTTAAAATAACCACCAATCCATGGAAAATACATTGTATGTTGTAATTCCCCCCCCCCGGAAATAAAACAAAAATAACCAATTATTTAGTTGTCCTAATTCGGGATTTCTTTTAAATTATTATTATTATTATTATTATTATTATTTTGGGCATTTTAGGCCTTTAATTGACAGAACAGTTGAAGATATGAAAGGGGAGAGAGAGGGGGAGTGACATGCAGCAAAGGGCCGCAGGCCGGACTCGAACTCGGGCCCGCTGCGTCGAGGAGTAAACCTCTATACATGGGCACCCGCTCCACCAACTGAGCTATCTGGGTGCCCCGTGATTTTGAATTTAATAGAGTAAAGATTTATTGGATTTATCAGTTAAGATTAATCAATCCTAAAAAACAACAAATCAGTTGAACCGCATGTAAGCTAACACACTTGTTTCAAACATTTCCCCACAAGGATTTATGAGCAACCATTCTACAGTTTGAGAGGGAGTCCATGGCTGGAGAAGACAGAGAAGCGTGGTTCTTGAGGACTGCACAGAGGACAATAGCCTCATTAATGACAGTGTGTGTGTGTGTGTGTGTGTGTGTGTGTGTGTGTGTGTGTGTGTGTGAGAGAGAGAGAACTTTTTTCCTTGTCTGATATAAGTAAGCACATACATCTATGCTCTTGTCTTGTGCCCACAGTTCATACATGTCCACACCGGCAGATTCTCCCTAAATCCGAAGCCCGCTTTTTATGCATCCTGGTGTTGCAAACCCTTCTGTGTACGTAATTATACAGGCACATACAGGCTGGCCGCTGCTGCAGGGAACTACTGCGAAAGCTCTCTATTCAGTTCTTTACATACAGCCACCATGTTGGCTGTACATGGAATATATCAATTAGGGAGAGGAAAAAAAACAGTCTGAGCCTGAGGGCCAGTGGATCATCCTGGTATGGAGAAGAATGGAGTCCTAACCCACAGATTGCCCTGCCCTGCCCTGCCCTGCCCTGCCCCTCTCAGGGCTTGTTATGGGTTAATAATGGGCTCTTAGTGATTCCCTCTAGGTGTGCAAGCAAAAAAGCTAAAGTGCTCCTTTATGTGACAGCAGAGAGGCTGAGTGGCTGTAATGAATGAAAACTCCTTGTCAAAACTAGACTTGTCTGCTTCACATTTAGGGTAAATTTCCTTGTTCATAATTGTATTTTGAGGTTGTACCCGAATAGGTTTACATGGTTTCATTTTCATAAAACATATTTTTGTTGTACTGCACATGATGCATATCCTGTTTTCACCCTTTATATTTAGGATTCCGTTTTAGCTACATAGTGAGAAATCCCACTTCTATACTATCTTTGTTGGGAGTCGCACTTGCGGAGTAGATTGTTAAGATCCCATCAGCTAGATAACTCTTTCTCCAACTTTGGATAATCCAAGGCAGGATTAGCTGGGAGACTTCTAAATGAGGGCACACTTGTGGAATACCTGCAGAACATGGATATGGAAGTAGTTATTTTGGAGAATATGGTGAACTTGTGTGTTGTAGCAGTGTTTTGCCACTGAGAACGAGCTAGCATGTGCTACGGATAGCCCCCTCATCTCGGCTAGTGACGTAAAAAGCTGTGCAGATTTTGAACAATTTACCCAGAGACTTTAGCCTTGCTCAAGTTAAAAAAGCGTGTTTTTCTGTCCAGCAAAAGCCATTCATGCACATTACACCAAATGGAAATATTACACCGATGACTACAGTAGATGTCAGAACACTGTCCTTACTGCAAATCTGCCTGCTCTTGTCCAATACATTATGCAATATATGCGGATGATGTAAAATTCCTGGCTGAGGTGTGGGTTTATTTTCTCAAACCCCACAGGTAAAGACGTGTGCTCCACCCAGCAGATCTTTCCAAAGCCTCAAAAAGAACACCTCGCCGCAGCCTCCTCCCCGTCAGTCCTCTTTCTTTGGAAGTGAGTGTTTACAGAAGCATCCAAGGACTAATCTTGATGTCTGAAACGGCTCTGTGTGTGGTGCGTTAAGCTTTGCCAGGGTGTAGGTTTAAGCTGATTTACAATGACTCAATTTAAAAGAACTGACCAGATTATACTTCCACAGTGCTCCAAGTCAGATAGCTGAGATACCTCTGGCTGCCAAACCAGCCCAGTGGAGAATCCACATTCAATGTACTGTGTATGCCAGTCATGCCAATACTCCTCTACTCATCTTACATAAGGTATGGAAAGGTATAGGTACCTCATGATCCCGAGTGCTACAATTTGATTATAAAACAAGTATCATTATTAATGTATCAATATTATTGATTTCTATAAATAAGCATTTTTTACTCAGTATAACTACTTGGTAATTCTAAAACATAGCGTATTTGTAATGAAGCATAATTTTAAAAAACACAAACAGTTAAGGGACTTCCAGTTTCCATGTGATGAAAGAGAGGAGCACTGACTAATAACTTTCTAAAGAAATCTTAAACATCCAGCAACCGAGAATCAGAGACAGCGACGTGAATGAGTGACTTTTTTACTGAGTAAATACGTAGCAGAGTGACGTGAGTAAATACGTGGCTGAGTGACGTGACAGTGAATTGTTTTCAGCTGCAGAGGTGGTTTTTGAACAACAAACATTAACGTTGACGGAAAACAGCATGTAGTTTTTAGTTTTTCTTTTTAAAATCTCACATCACACTTTCAGTCACTATGACCACAGAAAACATTGTGGAAAAATATGAACAATAACGTCGCTGTCAAGAGGCTTATCTGCTAATGTTGGCTATTGACTATTACCTTGAAACCATTCAGCAAATAGACGGTACCGTAGGGAAGTTACCTAAAACTGGTGATTTAAACACACAGTTTAAAGTGACCAACAAAACAAAACGCTGAGAGAACATTACAAGCTACTAGTGCTGTCAAAAGATAAAATATTTAATCGTGATTAATCGCATTACTGTCACATGTTTTTATCTATTCTAAATGTCCCTTGATTTCTCATTATTTTTTCTCATTTTAATACTCTTATCAACATGGAAAAGTGGATCGGCTTGCTTTGTGCAAATGTTTTTTTTATTGAAAACAACATTGACATATAGCCTACTCTAGTGCTCAATTTCACACTAATATTTATACTTGGAGCAAATAATCGCTCACACAATGTAACACTGTCCATTAATAAAAAGGTTAAAAAAAAATACTTTAAAGAGGGGGCGGAGAACTGGCATCAGCTGTGTGCTTGGCCATCAAGTGGTATTTCAGAATGGACGTGCTGCGATGATAGCTCAGTTCACAACAACCAAACAATCACTTTGGTCTTGTCAATGGAACATTTGGCAACTTTTAAAAAGTAAACTTTCCATTCAGAATCTTATTGGCATCCATTTCAGTGTCTTGCGCTCGCCATCCACTCAAAACATAACGTTACTACTCTATGTCCGGCTCGCAAGCCCAAACAAGTGTGTCGTGCCTGTTGTTTTGTTTCCGGTCTAGCTAGATCCGGTGTGGTGTTGTAGTTTTTCTAACATTACTAGGTGTTGCAACAGCATGTGAAAAAACTAACGTTGGCTAGGCCAAAAAGAACGTTACTCTTACAATAAAAAAATTGACGCCATTAAAATGGGTATGTGTTAACGCCGTTAATAACGTGTTTAACTGACAGCACTACTAGCTATGTTTTTCATGTTGGTTTTGAGCAGTATGCACCCCTACTAGCCTGGAAAATGGTTATAAAACAGTAGCAAACATTAGTACATTGTGACGGAGGAATACAGCGTCTCCTATAGCAGGGAGCCAGAGGGATCATAGCGTTGGCTAACGTTAGCTTCTTGTCTCATCTGGAGTCTGATTAACAGTACATTCATCAAATTCAGTGTCCACAATGCTATTTCCAGTAAACTGTAGCTGTCATGTTTTACGGGACCCGCCTTACTGCGGATTTCATGCCGCGGCTTTCGTCGCTGTTTGTCAATTTGCCTAGGCTTGAGTGACAAGTAGTACGCCCCCTGTTTATTTGATTGCCATGACTTTGCGAGTGATGACATCCTGTCGCTGTTCTAGGTGCTCGGGGAGAGAGAGCGGATGACAGGTTGCTTGAGTTCAGTAAAACAGACGGCTCTGCCGAGTCGTTTAATTACGACTTTATGGCTTTTCATAAACAGCTGTAGGAGCGTTGGTGCGTGCTGCACATTCTGGAAACTGTTGTGCGTCTGCCCTATACCACGGCAGCAGAAATTAAATGACCTGAATGAGCGACGACCTGACCGACGCGATTGAGTGACTTGACTGAGTAATTGAGTGACTACGTGAGTGACGTGACTGAATGACATGAGTGACCTGACAGAGTGACTACGTGAGTGACCTGAGTGACTGACCGACCAACCGACTAACTTTTAATAACGTCTTCAGACAGGGATTGTCCCCCTTTCCTACCTCGTATCAAGTGTTTTCCTGCTGCACCATTGCAGTTTAAGAGAAAAACTGTGACTTAACCGGGAGCCACTACAAAAACGTGGTCAGGCGTCTACACAACTTTAAAACATTCAGTGTTTTTAAGCTAACATATGCAAGAGACGATTTCACCATTTGCACAGCCAATCACTCCCTGTTCTGATTAATCCTCACTCTTTAATGATATAAGCCGGAGAGAGCTGAAGCCAAGGAACAGAAACTAGGACTGTGGTTTTGGAAACTAAAGAAGGTTGACTGGTAGCAGATGCAGAGGCTCAAGGCTACAACTGGGAGTTTGGGCACAGAAGCACACAGTCACAACATAAAAAAAATGTTGTGGGGGACAAAACCTAGCCCTGTTAAAGTTTCTAGAATCTTCAGTAATTATTTGTTCATTTTCTTAAAATATGATTGCAAATAAGATAACCCTCTGAATTGCGTTTTCAGTGCAGTAACATTAGATTATGGCACATTCTGTTATGAAGCACTATGAATGAATGAAAATGTTGACTCTTCTTAGACAGATTTGGGATTTAGGTCCATCGCACAGGCAAGGGTTGTAGACAGGCAGAACTGGTCAACTGCAGCTAACAGCAGAGGCTCAGGCTGGGGGATAGGCAGCTAGCCGCAGACCAGGGCAGGCTTGGGTTGAGGATGAAGGCATAGACAGACATACAGTGGGTACGGAAAGTATTCAGACCCCTTTAAATTTTTCACTCTTTGTTTCATTGCAGCCTTTTTCCAA
>NC_048415.1:14963335-14968281 GCF_013103735.1 Etheostoma cragini | reverse complement strand
TTGGAAAATGGCTGCAATGAAACAAAGAGTGAAAAATTTAAAGGGGTCTGAATACTTTCCGTACCCACTGTAAATTATTTAACACGCACAACCATTACAGAGTCCACAATGGTACATGCAGTCTTCAGACATTAACCATGTCTGATTGGGTTAGGATTATCTGCACAGAAACACTTCTCAAATACATCCATCTAATTACACTTATTACCAACTCTGACACATCAGCCAGACTCATCAGTTTGCCCTAATTTCTAGGTAGTTTCACCCAGGCGAGGTGTGGCCATGGCTCCTCCTAGTGGTTAGTGGCAGTCACTAGGACTTTTTTTTTTTTTTTTTAAATCAAGAAATAATCTTTACTCTAGGATATTGTCTTTTAAAGCATCTTTATATATCACCCTTAGCTATTGAAGCATCGGACACTTGATTGTCCCCAGATATTACAGTGACTGCTGTAAGACTTATCCCGCTTGTTGGGAGTTTGGCACATAAGAGTTCACAGAAAAGTGGATTTGTCTCTAATCTAATTCCACCCGTGATGCAAATCAGCTTACTTCCTTGGAACCTGGCTCCAAGCATCTCTCTTCTCCTCCGGGCAGCTTTAACAGCGCTGTACTTTAGGTACAGCCGGCTCATCATTCACTATTAGTGCTGCTGCCAAAAAAATATTCAAATCTGTTCCTTTGCCCCAATTTCTATAATCTGAGTAGAGTAAAAACAGATTAGCCAATTGCTTTGTTGATTTTATTAAAACAAAATGTCAGAAGTAACTTTACCGGTTCTTTAGATAATCAATACACCAATCACTATGATCCATCCAGAAGTTTTAGGTTTCATTGATGAAAGACTAAATAGGAGACATGTTTAAAGTGACAATTACTAAAGTGCAATACATTCTAGTACAACCTTAATGAGGGCAATTTTTCAGCAGGTTCACCCCTCTGTGTCCGTTCAAAGGACTCTTCTACACTGAAGTGTGCGTATCAGATAAACCCACTGCAAAGGTGGAGATCTTTGAGCTTCTGACGAGGCCTAGTGGGTGGCACCATCAATATGTTGCAGCCACTGTTTCACAAAAACTGCACTTCAAACAATACTCGTAGAGGTGGCTGTCTGGCCAGCTCTCTTTGAATCAGCACAGAGGTGACCTGCTCCCCGTCTGTCTTTGTTTAGCTCAGTGTTTTCTAGCTGGCCTCTCTGTCTGGGGTAAACATTTTCTAGTTCGGAGACAGAGATGCTCAATTAGTGATGAGCTGAGAAGAACTTCTGCACACACTTGCCTTGCCTAAAGTGGTGAAAGACAAAAGCAACCCAAAGCTGGAATCTACAGACGTTGAAAATGTCCCTTCAGCTGAGGAGAGAGACATGCAAGGGGCACTGAGCGGGCACATTAACAGACAATTTACACCAATGGCCTGCAGTCTCGTGTTTATCCCCCTAACCTGTGGTTTTAGGCATACTGATAGAAACTCTAGTGGGTGCATGTGCACAGGACACCCACTGATACTCCCTGGAAAGACAGGCAGCGACACAGGCATGAGACCAACAGACAAAAACGCATTCCTCATAGACTGGCACCTTTCAATTACATTTCAAGAAGGCATCATTTAGACTCTCAAGTATGCTAGTCTGTTATAAAAGGGTTATGAAGCTGGATTAATAAAACCCCTTCAACATGTTGATCTCTGGTAGTTCAGTAGTAATGACTATGAACTGAAGCCACTCCTATGAAAACACAAACACATAGAAATTAAAACAGACTATGGCTGTGAATTAGTTCTGTAGTGAAACCAACATTTTGTCCAATGACTCACATGTCTACTATCCGTTCTTGTGCTTCCTTTTGCTGCCGTGGCACTTCCACTTCCCTGCATGGGATCAATAAAGTTTATCTTGCCCTAGCTTCCTCTTGACAAGACCCAGTCACACAACGCTAGTGGCAAATTCACAGAAATCAAATCTATTGCTGAACAGATTCATTCATCGCTAAAAAACTGGTGGTTAAATTTAGTGAATAATCCCATGACTGCCGATGATTATAAATTCAAGGGGCTGCTCACTTATATAGTTTGGTATTATACAACATCACTTTACACTGTCTTGTGGCTACTGGTTAGCAGCTGCAATACATCAATTTGGGATTGTAAATTGTACTTATTTGTGATTTATTGACATTTTATAAACTAAATGATGTAGTTGACAAATGATGGCAATGGTTTGTTTTAGCCCTAATGAACATTGACTTCCTAACAACCAAAATAGCCTCTTTAATAGAACAAGTGCCAATGTTCACCCACAAAGATGTGCAAGACAAAGCTGCATCATTATCACATAAATAGACTGCCGGGAAAAATGCACTTTGATGAGTGCACAGTCCCAAGCTTCTTTGCTTAAAAGTCTTTGTTCTAATATTGTGTGCTCTGAAGAGTAGCAGTCTCTTTGCAGAGTGACTGCATCCCGGCTGCTATAAAAAGGCCACTCCTGCCCCGACATCGGAGAGAACAGAGAAGTGCCGTCACTGAGTGGTGCTGCACTTAGTTGGTCTGTCTGTGTGCTTCAAGCTAAGAATGCAAGCCAAGAATTGAAAATGTGTTCCATTCCAAAAAGCTTGCACCTTTGATGTGTCCTTGCTCACGGCAATGGTGTAAGGACGTTGGGTCATCAGCAGAAACTAGGAAAGTTATGCCAGTAGTTTTATATCTGTACAGCACAAGTGAAGTGACCATGCACAGGAGACCAGAAGTAGGAAAAACCAGGCAAACTGCAGGTAAACAGAACCAACATCAAACATCCCACCAAGTTGTCCAATCAAGTCTAACATAGGATGTCACAAACACACACAGAGAGAGAGAGAGAGAGAGAGAGAGAGAGAGAGAGAGAGAGAGAGAGAGAGAGAGTGTGTGTGTGTGTAAAACTAAACATGTGTGGATGCTTTCTTGATATTCATATAAAATACTACCTGTAAGGCTCTATATTGGAGTATTACAAAAAGCCCTATATGAATAAAATGAATTACTATAATAATGATGATGTTATGCACGCCACCAAGTAGTTATCATGTGATCACCTTTATTTATAAGTCCCGACCAAAAGGTTGGGAGAAAGGAGGCAGCCCATCAAGGGCATGGAGGAGTTACTGCTGGGTTAATTATTCATATCTCACAAGAGGAGAAATACAGTAGATCTGCACTGTTCTACATGACTAAGAGCAGGTAACAAACCAATGCATAGCTTTGCTCTGTGGCAGGAACCTGGGTGAGGGGAGGTACTGCCACACCTCCGCTGTTAACCCACATTATTCATATCGTACATGAGTTATCTCATGAATTCATTGATTTAAGTTTATAGATGTATAGATATGAAAATATAATCATATAGGGGTAGCTTTATACTTTGCTGTTTCCATGAGTGCAATCATATCATGACAGAAGGTGACTTAAATAATTCACATGCATTTCCCACTGGATCAAACTGTGCAGTCAGCTTGCTGAGTGTGTTGTAACAGTAGACATTATCAGACAGGGGATGTAAGTGAGCATGTGAAAACCACTAGGTATTGTAATGTGAGCCTGCTCTAGTGAGTTCATGGGGTGGAAATTGCTTCTCAATTTCCGAAGGCTAGACTCACTGTTTAACAAACCAAGTATCACACAGAGGGGCCTTAGAGAAAAACATAACTAGCTAACCTCCAGTAATGACCCTTAGCTTAGCACAAAAGACTTCCTCTTTTCAAAAACATTGTCTCTTCTTTGAGTAACATTAGGTCACATGCAACACAATATATATCTGTGTCAAATCTGAGAAATGTAGTTATTCATTGTCTCAATAAATAGCCAAAATTGACACTCACACAGTAAATGATGAGACATAGAAAGCTAAGGTTAGGTGGCATGGCTATTTCCGCTAACGCGTCGTTGTCAAAATAGCATGGACTCTGCTAGCAAAGGCTAATGCATCAAACAAATATCAAAGTAAAAACGGACGGCTTCATCGTCACCCACACCTCTTTTATTAACGTGGATCTCTTGTTACCTGAATGCAGTGTGAAGATATTGATCCCTGGGTCTGGCACATTGACTGCAGCAGCCCTGCCTGGCGGTGTCCCGGTGCTACTGCCGGGTTCTCGGGGTCTCCTCCCGGCGCCGCTCCCCCGGTTCCCCTTCCCTTGGTGCGGTTGGGACGCGTGGGGCTGTGGTGGCTGGAGTCCGGTCGATGTGCTCTCACCGACGCGGCCTACCTGCTGTCCCATCCCGGTAGTTTGGTCTAAGGACGTTTGGACGAAGCGAGCAAACCCCCTGAGCACCTCTGGTTCACATCCCCCCCCAGCTGGAGCGGCCTGGCCCGAATAGTCTTCCTCAATCTCCTCCCCGCTCTCCTTAACTGAGCTAACTTAAACTAGCCCGTATTAGCTCGCTTGGCTAGCCTGTTAGCTAACGTTAGCATCAGAGAAATCCACCCACCCTGCCTTTAACAATAAAATTGCAACCCCGGCGTGTGACAGCGATTCTCTTTATTCCAGTGATCTAGATGGTATCCGAGCAGAAATTAAAGGTGCCTGACAAGCGAGACTCGGTCGAACCTGGAGCTTTTCAGGATCGTTTTACCGTTGTCCGGCCGCTACGCGCCCCCTCTGACGCCGCCATCTTTACCGCAGAATAGAAGATGTGTTGCACAAGGCGGGGGTTTCGCCGCGATCCCCTGTCACCGTGATCTTCCACCTCCCCAGCACCAACACCGGCTCCCAACAATTCCCCAGCACCTTCCAGCGGGCGGGGGTCCAGAGTGGGCTGTCTGATCCCGGCGTCCTTGAGAAAATGCAGAAAAGCTTAAAACACCACTATCAGCTATAGTTTTGTCAAGCCAAGTGTTGATCTACACCAGGGGTCATCAACTATATTTGTCAGAGGGCCAGAATTTTACCAGACAGTCTCCTTGGGGGCCGGACCCTT
>NC_048415.1:14822251-14963235 GCF_013103735.1 Etheostoma cragini | reverse complement strand
CCAGTCGCGGGCCGGATCAAACGGCTAGGCGGGCCGCATTCGGCCCGCGGGCCGCCAGTTGATGATCACTGATCTACACTAATGAGGGCTTCAATAGATCATTTTAAATGCTCTGCACTATAAATCTGTAACTAAGATAATATGGTCTGTATATGTATGAGTATTTAAGGAATGACTGGACTCTTAACTGCCAAATATCCCTAATAAATAAAATCCTAGTGATTTGTAAATTCTACACAGATGTATATAGACAATCTACACTTTTATCCAGCTAATGAAGTGCTTAACAGTACTAGTGTATTGTATCTGATTATGTGCAAATAAACTCTAAATAAATACAGTTCAATACTATTTAATTGTCACATTGACCATGACATTATACATTTATGATGCAACATATTCATAAAAGACGGAACTTACTTCTTTTTTTTCTGAATAGTTCTTATACTTTGATGGGTCTTTAAAGAATGTATTAGACGTTTGACTACATCAGTAGATATAACATACTGAGTCATAAGCATGTCACCTGACAAAATGAGCTATTCAAGGCCAGAGAAAAAAAAAAGAGACCACAATGAACACAAATTTAACTCATAATGAAGACAAATATAACTTAAAACAAATATAATTTTCAGAGCAAAGCATATAAATATCCTATCGAAATATAAATATCCTGTTTCAATAAACAACATTTTTGCAGGTTGGCTCTTATATTACATTATCCTTGATAACAAAATCTCAAAGGCATAAAGCAAGATTAAAGCTTTAGCCAAATCTGGAGTTCTCAGGACTCACTTAGTAGAAAGTACCACAAGGTATTCCAATATTCTTGCTATTATCTGTACATATTTTATAAAAACAAAAAGGTTGCTGGTAATTGTGTTTGTTACTATAAGGGACTCTGGGAAAGCCTCTCTTGTGCCTGACCACAAGTCAAAGTCAAATTGAGCAGAGGATGAATCAAAAGTAAAAGCTTTTAATACAGTGCCACCTTGTGGTCATGTTTTTGGAAGCGCCCTGTTAGTCATTGCTGGTCTTTACTTCATTTTGTGCATTCCACTATTCACAACTGTAAATACATTATCCCTGCGTTGAAATGTCAGAATTGACATTAACTGTG
The DNA here is from genome assembly GCF_013103735.1 of Etheostoma cragini. NCBI lineage: Eukaryota > Metazoa > Chordata > Actinopteri > Perciformes > Percidae > Etheostoma > Etheostoma cragini. The sequence continues at coordinate 14,962,115 of NC_048415.1, read as the reverse complement.
CATTCAGTTGGTGATAACCTCAAAAAAATACAAATGTGTAAACAAATTGTTTCAAGACCACAGGAACTAAAAGCACACTGAGCATATACATTCCTTCTTCTGTTAGACATTTAAAAAACAAAACACTCTTATTTTGTGTACTCAGTATCTGAAAAAACAATTTGTAGCCCTTTGTGCTAAATACGTATCATCACTATTTCAATGTTATATCATTCTAGCAGCCAGCTGCAACATTTACAGTACAAGTTGGGATTTCACCAACACATAACTCTCAAACTGAAATATTTAAGTTCAGAGGAAACTTTGTATCTATGAAGCTAGATCTATGGTCAAACCAGTTAAATATTAAAATCTTGATGAATACATTCAGCAGTCAGAATACATTAACTCCATGTTTAACATTTTATCTTCTGGAGTGTAATGTTTTTGATAGTTTCCTATTTATTATAAAATTATTTCCATACTATATCTGCATGCCAAACCTTCATTTTCTTCTTTAGTAGAATTGACTGCAATCTTGGAACCCCAAAACAGCGGCCACAACTCCTCATAAATTTATACAAACACCAAACAGTGGCCATTTTTCAAAATAAATCTTATTGGCAGTGAAAATAAATCACATTGAAAGGCTTTCCAAACATATTAAATAATATTTTTGATAGATTAGTAATTGCAAACATGATATGTTATGTTTGTATAGTGTATTTGTTTGTATTTTGCTGCCATAATATTTGCCACTATCTTATTGGCACAAGGAGCGATTTCATAGTTGATCAAGGCAAAAGTAATACGTTAAATTGTTACATAAGCACAGAGTTCACATGTGATTTTATGTGAACTTGTATTGTAAATTTTGTTGGGTCTGTCTTTTAAACAGGTAAGTAAGGCATCACTGTGACGCTGCTCTCACAGTAAAGAATATTTTGGCAGATAATGATTGGATCTCTTCCATACATTCATACACAGACTCATGACCTTAGTGCAATGAAATAAAACAAACTGAAAGACCAGAACTTATGACAGCAGAAGAAAAGCTGGTCAAATTTATATTGATCCTCAGCAGTAGTCCAAATGTAGATCACGGCCTATCAGAGTCCGCCATCAGGCCTCTCTGACAGCTCCAGGAGCGAGGCTTCAGTAAATCAAGGAATGAAGGCTGGAATTAGAAGAAAAAATATATATAAAAGCTAATTTTGTGTCTATGCTCAAGGTTAGCAAAGCAAAAGCTAACATTCAGCTGTATCTAAATAATCAGCATATCAGTATTTAGAGGTCAACACAAAGAAATGCTGCAGGTGTTACCTCCTTCAGGGGGCAGTAGGACTGGGCATACCACTCCTGGGAGTAAAGACAGATAATGACTCCCTGACCCAGGAAGAGGGATGTCCACATGATTATGTTCCAGATGGGACCTTTCCTTTGGTCATGCAGAATGAAGTTGAACATCACTGTGAGAGAGAGAAAAATGGAAGTTGAAGAGTGGAAACATAATGAAAAAATAAATGCAGAGAGATATAGACTAGACCACACAGTGGTTGTTTCTCTTACTTCCAAAGCACATGAAGAGGCAGAAGAGCACGGGATAGAAGAAACCAAAGCAGATTGCAAGAATGTACTCGTGGACAACTGCAGATACCGTAAACACCAACAGCATGGCTACTGGTCGGAAACGCCTCTGAGACATCTGGAAGACCACAGTGGAGAGAACAGACAGGTCAAAACAACAGTGACACACAGCTTTAACTTGCTCCATGCATTTCACAATGATAACGACTTTTCACACTTTTTTTATAATTACACAATAGTCAGCTAAATTCCCTATAAACCTGACCTAAGCTACTGTTCTTTAAAAAAAAAAAAAGATTGTACCAATAGAAAAACCACTGACCAACAGTAGATCTCGGTACACATAGTAGTACAGCCAGTCATGGACCACTACGTTCCAAGTGCGATAGTAATTAGCAAAAGAGGTTGAGTTCCACCAATCCTGTAACATGTAATCAAAATGAAATTTGTCAAATACAGAAGCACATTACAACATAAAACTTAATTCACATTATGCTGTGGCCGGCAGTGACAGAAGAAGTACCTTGTAAAACATTCTGTCAGCAAAGCAGAGCATCTCAGCAAAAGCATTTAGCCAACAGTGGAGGAAGGCAAAGAATCCCAGGAAGAGGATCAACACTCCTACAATTGAAAAACAAACAAAAAAAACACATTTTTACTACTGTATCCCTTGAGACCGAGGGAGACTAAGGAATGTATGAAAGAGTATTTGTTGATAAGGGTCAACAAGCTATTTTTATTTTATTTATAAGGGACAATGCACACTAATATTACATAAAAGTAAAATGTGCCAGAATTAGCCTGGAGGTTATTTCACATCCGCTATCCCTGGACTGGTGGTAAGAGGTCACGCTAAAATTAGATAAAACGATTAAGCTAACAATGATAAATACAGATGTGGCCCATACAATAAAAGTTGATTATACTGATGCTAAAAGACAACATAAAAACAGGAATCCAGTGGCTGAGCTTACCTGGCAAGATGGAGTTAAAGATGCAGAGGACCATGGCCCTCACGTCAAACAGCTGCAGACTGATGCTGTGGAACTGAGGGATGCACAGCCGCACAAACACATAATAGGCATAAAACAGACAGCCTAGCACCTGTGGGGTGGGGATGGATGAAATTGTCAGAAAAATTAGCTGTTACCTTTCACAAATTGAAATAAGCTCAGCCTTAAAATATGAAAGAGGTTTGGTACCTGAAGTAACTTTGTTGCCACATAGCCCCATCTGATCACTGGGTTCCTATATAAAGTGAGAAACAAGGTGTTATCTTCATATGAACTACTATATGGGGCAAAAAAACAAGCAGGTAGTCTGTTTACCTGGGGTACTTGTCTCTGTAGATGAGTGTTGGAGCAAACAGAAAGTAGATATACTGAGAGACCTGAGGGACCACTGGGCGGGGACCTATAGAGGATGGGAGAGACTGCTTATCAGGACATAGGGAACAGGAAACCAATAGCAATAAGAAAGGTAGTAACTGGATGAATTGAAAAATAGGAACTGCACATGGATGCAAATGAGAAAAAAAAAGAAAAAAAGTGACGTACTGGTCTTTTCTTTAGCCCAGATTAGGACTCTTGGTACATTCTCCCTGACAAAGGAGTGGGCTTTCATCATTAGACGCACCTGGAATAAGAAAAATATAAAAAACAGACACAGCAGCTATTACAACTCTGTCCACAAAGTTAATTCTCTCAAGAAGAGAAGGTGAGTTTACACATATTTTAAAAAGACATCTGAAAGTGAGGCAAGAAATAAGGCTGAATACAACACATTAAGTGTGGATGTGATCCACACTGGTCATCTACCTGTTCCAGGATGATGATGAAACAGGAAGCAGGTGGAAAACTGTTGGTCACCACCACATATGTAGGCAGGAATCCCACACCCAGAGCTTGGTACAGCAGGAATGCAGAGCCAAACAGCACACTGCACAACCTAGGGCGACTGCAAGACCCAGACTGGGTCTGGGACCACAAACGGAACAGGGTGTAGGGAACCAGCAACACAGACAGGAACATGCAGATCCATGTGCACACCACCAGAGGGAACTGTCCAAACGCATAGACCAGCAGGTCAAAGTGCAGCACAAGTCTGAGGCAAAGAAGATGAAGAAGAGAGGAGAATCTTTAAGTCACAGCACATGAAAAAGTATCTAAGGAATTAACTGGTATAACAAAAGCACAATAAAACCATAAGGCATTATACATGGCAGTAGTACACATTACCTGCCTTCATCAATGACATCTACCACCAGTGTACTGAGGATAAAGAGAATGAGCAGAGCAATAAACATGTGGTAGATAGTCCTGATGTGGTTCACCTCAAACAGCTCACTGCAGAAAAACAGACAGCAGGCGATTAGAGTCTACAGAGCTACACTGATGTCGACAATCATTAAGCAGCAGCAATCTCCACTGCACTGTAATGAACAAAAGGTGGCAATACAATTATTTTATTTCTTTCAGCTCAATGTTTCAACTTACTCTAAGAGGGACCTGCGACTGACAAACAGTTTGCCCTGGCCATGAGGAGGCCGGAAAGACCTGAAAAAAATTAAATAAATAAGAATGACGTCAGTTGCCAGCAAATCGTTTTTTGTTGGAAAGAAGTGTGTATAACCAAGAGCGAAAAAGGGAAAAGTTTGTCCATATATGTGCTGTAACAGTAAATTGCTTTGATAGGCTAGTAGAAGTTAAAAGACAGCACCCGAGTTTACTTCTCTCCTTGTCTGACAGCGGAGGCGAGAAGACAGCCGGGACAGGTCCATGCTCCAGGCTGACCGACTCCTCGATGAGACTGTCCATGAAATCATTAACCTGACTGTCAAACTGATGCATCAGGTCACTCTTAAGGGACTGAGCAATAAAGCAAAAGACATAGGAAGAGTCACCATTCATAGTTGACAACTACTTGCGCAAATGTGGCAAATTTTGGTGTTAAAAAAGGTGAGAAAATTCAAAGTTACAGTTACACCGCTTATAGTTTTTAACGCTCAAGAGAGAACAGACATAATTTGAAGACGATATTTTATAAAGTGTCCTCGAGCAACCCGCACTTGTCAGCAGTTGCTCTGGATACATAATAGGTCAAATGTGAATGGAGAAATGTTGAGCACGTTTCCTCAAGATGGAATTTTGTCCAGTTATTTAAAAGTTGCTACGTAAAATTTGATTTCAATGTATTAACTTATTTTCATATCAACTGCCATTCTGTTCTTACTTCTAGTTGTCACAACATCTGCTGGTTCACAGCTAATCCATATTTTCTACTGTCAGAACATCTTCAAGATAGAACAAACTGGATTAAATGATATTGATAGAATTGAGAGAGGCTCAAATCAAGTGTATCCCCAAATTTACCAGAAAACATTAACAATTATTAATAAACCCAATAATTAAAGTGAGTGCAGACAGACTATCGGCAGAAATAAAACATACAAAATAAACAATAAACTCTACTTTTGACTGGGGTCGTGTGTCAATCTAAGCTTAATAACTGATTAAATGCAGGATGACATAATAAACATATCAATTGGAGGAAACCCGAGATCACTTGTCCTAAGCGGCCCATTCCAACAAGCTGGTTGAGCATTTTCTCAACTCAAATTACTGACTTACTAACCTCTGCTTTTCTTTTCAGTTGTAGCTTTTTGCTGATGACATGCTCTACTTCAATTTTTCCTAAAAGTGGAAAGAGAGCACACAAGTTTGAGCATATGATAAAATAAAACCTTGTCAACATGCTGCTTTGTAGTCTTCCAATAGCTAAGGAATAAAGCTAAGTATTCTGGACACATTAAAATTAACAACAGAACTTCGAGATGGTAAATGTATTAGTTTGTGTTGAATATTTCGATAAATTACCAAAAGACAGGTTGGCTATTTGGGGGACATTTGAGGAGACGGCGCATAGAAAGACATTACTCTTTAGTTTTATTTTTTAGATACACGTGTTCCTTAAGTGATTGAAATGGGTGTCTATCGTTGAGTAGTGGATTGAGATCGAGTAGATTTGAGTCATTGTGTTGTAAAAATGTCGTAGTCTGCAAAAAAGCAGTCAAATTAGGTCTTTAAAAGCCAATGTTGCAAAGTCCAACAGGAGACACACCTATGACATCTACGTGACTGCTGGTGTGGTTAATTATAGGTTATTAGACTTGGCTGTCTAATGAATGAACAAGTTCGGACAGTTATTGAGGTCAATCACGCACTGAGACAAGCAGCAGCAGTGGCTCCAACCATCTGTTAACACTTAAACAGCAAAGAAAAAACAGACCGAACTTGACATTGTCGCAAAGACAACCAAAAATTACATCATAACTTTTTTTCACCTTCCAAAATGTTTGTTTTTGTTGAGTGGTCAGTATTTACCACTGTTTAACAGTCATCAGTTCTCATGATCAGTTCATTGACTTTCATTTCTTGGCAATTTATTATCTTTGTTAACCACACCAACTGTTCCACAGGCCACATCACATTGCTTAAGACGAAATACACCCTCACATGGCATGGCTTTAGTGATTAACACATCCAGGGAAATTGACTGAAATAAAAAAGGGGAAGGTAGGGGTTGAATCAACATGTACATTGCATCAAATCTTTCACTGCTGTCTTGGACCCGCTGATGAGGGAGTTGAGCAGTTCTTACCATTGCTGGAAACGTGGTTGCCTCCATTGCCTTGCTGGTGTTGCTTTTGATTACACTCCCCATCCAAAGAGTTATCCAAGTCAGGGAAGGTGGGCATTTTAGGAATAGCTTGGCAGCGAGACCGGAGGACACTGTCACCCCCACTCTCCATCCTTAAGACACAGAAAACTTCAATTTAAAAAATAAAATCAGTGGCAGCATTACCAAAGACGTGCGTCTTGAGGACACGTAAAGCAGGTCGTGGCACTATCACATGGATATGAATGCAAAGGACTTGACAAACAAAGCAAACCCAGTTGACATTCAAATCACTCTCGCATGACGCGGACACGCAGCAGACAGAAGGCTACAATTTAGTTAGCTCGCATCAGCTGATACTAGAGTCAGTAGGACAGGCGGCCAGTGGGCTAACTGCACAGCTTTGAACATAACCAGCCACCTGGTTTAATGTTAAAATGTAACGTTATTAACGTTAAAGCCTCTGCCTGGTGACACTCTCAGTTTGCTAGGACTGAGGTCTAGTCAAATGAGCCCACTTGTTGGTGTTTATCGTTAGCAGCAAAAACATGACAGAAACGACAGAGGACATAAAAATGCTGTTTGCCGACTTCCTGGATACCTACTCGCTTCAAACTGCCGGACGCTCTCTAGTTTGGTAGACCTCCGAGGTTGTCGAGTTTAAACCAATTTGATACAGTCTATGGTTCAAACTCCTTCAATCCCGACAACCTGTGCTGCTGCTCACCTTCCCCATTGTGTTAACAGAGGAGATGTTGAGCAGGGCAGCCGACGCTGATTGGTCGAAAGTCTCTCCTCCTTTTGACGTCACCAGCGCCCACAATGTTGACCATTGCTGTCATTAGACAACCACTTATTAGTATGCCAATGAAAACACTTGCCATGTCACCATATTATATAATAAAAAAGAACATTTTACTATAACCGGCTTTACGAATGAAGTTTAATACGAATTATTACCCAAACCCCTGACAATGACTGAACAGAAAACGATTTTTTAGACAGGACTAGGCCTATATGTCACAACCCAACAACTTGTAACAATTTACGAATATACAAAAACATAAATGTCTCCACATGCACAGCATGAAATAGATGACAAGGTTCATATTCTCTCACTTACAGTGCAATGTGTAGCTACAGGATTCCCACTGTTTGCTGAACTATGACCAGTGGTCATTGATGAAACACCAATTTATTTATTTTATTGGTTTACTTGACCGGGACGTATGCTTATTGATCAACAGAAACAAAGAATTGTATTTAGGAAAATATTTCAGGAATAGGCCTCATGGAGACACACTTTTAGCTGATTGAATGCCTTCCAACTACATTTTAATTCAGGGACCCTGTTCATCACATCAGGGGATATTATACATACTATAACATATTCCAATGACCATCCATTTGGGTCTGTGGTTTTGAGGCAATTGTTTGCTTTGCCGTGCCTTGTTTTACCTTTCTTTCAGAGGCGTATTCAATGCAGTACTTCCCCAAATTTCACAAAACATGTATTAAACTAATGTTAAAGATCAAAATTTAACTTTGTGTTAAGTTTTATTCTTTGATGTTTTCTTTTTAGAAAAAAATTTCAGCTCAGCAAAACTGTTGTAAACTTTGAGCAACACAGGAAAACATCAATAATCTCAAAAATAGATTTTGGCTTTGGTGTACATACGGTTTATCACCTTACACATTTAATTAATGTGTACATGATTGTCTCATATCCAGTGCATATCAAACTTAGACGATTCTGATATCAGCTGCCTGGGTGCAGGCCGTTTCTGTCACAACAATTCTACAAAAAAGAGTAGAAAGTCACAGTAGGGCTCAAATAAATGGGACAACACTAGCTGTCTTAGATGGACAGATGTGTTTCATTTCCAATTGTGTATGTAACAAAACTCATCTTCTACGCACATGAATGAAGCAAACATAATTCTTATAAATGTATACATTCTGGGTAATTGTGTTTTCTATCATGACATGGCACATTGAAAGGCAGCAGCAAGTGGTAAACTTGATTGGTGTAAGAGCGCAACCTACACATAAATAAAAAACAGTTACAGCTTAATTATCACAGAGGTAAGAGCAAAAATCTACGCTATAACCTACATTCTAAATAATACCCATTTTTAAGTTGAGCATCTAGTGCATGGTGCAGGCAGGTTCAGTAAAACTACAACAGATGTGCACGGCTAGATTTTATTCCACATGTTCAATGTCATACTTTTATTTTGATAGTGCTGTACATCCTCCACCTTTGAGGATGATGAGACACCAACTACACTGAGATGTGATATAAACACTTACTTCCTAGTCAATTTCCTTAAAACAAATACAATTAGGTGCTGCATAAACATTAGATAACAATCCATTCAATGCTTCATATGATAAAATCTAACAACTCATTCAGCATGTGACAATTCAATAAATATACACAAAACAGTACTTCACTGAGCAAATTAATCTGAACAAAATTATTTTATGTAAAATATCTAGACACCATATATCCCTGCTTATTAAATAAAAGAGATATTTACAGTTCATTTAATCACACTTGCAAAACACACACAAACACACACACACACACACACAATCACACACAGGTCACAAAAAGCAGAGGGGTCCCAAAACAACAGTGATTTCCGGGACAAGGGGAGATAGCGACCTCATCTCTACACCCAGATCCCTGACAGGAAGTAACTCCATATCACCTCGATGCGGCTCCGTGCTCCCCCGAACCATCACAACCACCCCGGTCTGCAGAATGATCAGATAGAAGAGACACAAAGAGAATGTGTAGCCCATAGCACAGTGGGAAAAGATTTCTTTCCAGACAATATGTAAAACCTCCTACTGATTAATTCAATTCTCTCTGTTCCCATATCTATATTACATTTTGCAGTTGTGGAAAACTGCAAAAATTGTGTTTTTTGACAACAACTAAAAATTGTGTTCTTACCTCACAGCCTTTTCTGTAAACTGTGGTTAGGTGTGAAAGAATTTCTTTGCCAGAGTCTCCCAGGAAGTGAATAATCCTATTGGCTGAATGGGTTGTTCCAGCAGTGCTGGAATGGTTTGCTGTACACGTGACAGTCATGTTCTGGAAAGATGTGTGGCTGTGTAACCGTAGAAACCTCAGCTGGACAATGTCCACACCAGCATACTCAAACTGTCAGAGACAGAAATCATTCATTATAAGTCTGAGGAAATGGCTTACTGATGTTAGATGTACTAAATATTCCTCAATCAATCTACAACTGTGTTACCTTGTTTTCACCGTGCTGCTGACTAAACCACTGGACAGGCAGTTTTGATTTCTTCTTCATTGGTTCCCAACGTAGTTTAATCTGAAGGATAGCAAATTATCGATATGTTTAGAGCCATTCTTGGTACCATCTTATTCCACCATCTTATTCTTTAATCTTAGTCTTTACTTTGATCCAAAAAGTGTGGACAGTAACACCCTTCTTTCTTAGGATCTATTTTTTTATTAATAGGCCCACACTGCCTTGTGTAAAACAGCTTTATGAATGTTGATTCCTTCACTTAAAATCTGCAAAACAAGCTATCAGCATTGCAAACATTGGTGATATTAGGACATTTTAAATTACTGCTGTGGGAAATTGAAGCAATCCTATCTAAACATCAATGTCGTAAGGCAGGGGTCTTCAACTTTTTTTAGGCCAAGGACCCCTTAGCTGAAAGAGAGAGGGAACAGGGACACCCATCACATTTATTTAAAAACTTGACCTGCATGTTAAACTGGGCCTACAATAACGTGTAGGGCGGCCTAAAGCCTTTACACATACCAATTGATGGTTCAAACAATACTAAGCTATTAAAATAATAGTTACTGACACAATCACATGTTTATACATCATGTTTTAATGTTAAACATACTGTACATGTAGCAAAGTGACTGTTTCTGCCTACCTTAGACCATCAATGTTGTATAAATTAAAAAAAAAGAAGTTACACGTGTACATTGTAATGTTAAACCATGGGTTCATATCATGTTGTTGTTGCAGTTGAAAACATGAAAGTGAGCACATTTCTCAAACTGCACTTAACCTGCACGTTTAGTTCTCCTGCTTCAGTTCACAATTTCGCGGGAACCTATCACAAACTGACTTATTTAGTGCTATTGGCAGGTTTTAACATATGGGTTTAACACGATGACGATAGAGAAGCGACCAAGCAGCTTCTTGTTTACATTCAACATAGCGTCCACCAAACACCACCAAAGCGAAGCGACCTGTAAATGCCGTTGTCGCTTCTACATCACCCGGATCGTTGGTTTGATTGGTTGAAGGACTATTTGCGTACAAAGTCATTTGAACTACGCCCGTTGGTCACACCTCTTGTGCAGAGAAAGTAAAGAGCAGACTCCCCAGACCACTGCTCAATCTAAAATCTATTGAGCTTGGCTTGGTTTGGTGATAGCCAAATCACTTAGCTTGCTAATTTTGGGTGAAAACGAGTGTACCTGAGACTGTAAAGGGTCAATGCAGGTTGTTCCTCCTGCTGTGAAGTTACAGAATACCTTCACAGCATCATAGGGACAGCCTTGATTGGGGTCCATGTAAAAGTAACCTGAAATAATAACAGACATGAGTGCCTGATCACTCATACTAATATATATGGTGTATTGTCAGAAACAGATCTACATATGGGCCGATTTGGACTCTCACCGTCATTCAGATGTGGGTGTATGAGTCCCAGCTCGTAGCAGGTGGTGGCAGGATCGTCTTTAGTTCCCTGCGGCCAGCTGAAGGATTCTTCAGCCTCATCTACGTCAGACCATCTCCTGGACACTGACCTGGGCCACTACATAAGAATGCATCATTAAGATATTTAACCAGACAGTTAAATCCTTAAACATTATTTACCACTAACCAAGGACAATGAGTAAATTAAGTGTCTTAGAGAAGAAAGTGTGTACCAACTTTTTTTTGCCCTTCCCTTAGCTTCAGGAGGCTGGGTGTTTGTCTTGATATTGGCACATTTTTCAGTTTTGATCTTGTACTGGGTCTTGTTTTTGGCCTTAGTTCATTTCCTTGACCTGGTTTTGGCTCAGGCCTTGATTCCTGCTTTTGTGAATGCCTGTGCTTGCCTGAGGAACCTGGTTTTCCCTGTGAAGAGCATGGGACAATCCTCTGGGCAATTAAGCAGTACTCACTTCCATCAAGCTTCAAATGCATCTTAAAACATTACAGAATGTTACAGTTAACATTGTTAATCAGGGCAAGCATATTTTTAGTTTTTTATGGGGATTTTGTCAAAAAAATTTCTTACTGGAGGTCCACGCTTGCCCTTCACTCCCTTTGGTCCTCTGCTGCCTTCGACACCTTTCATTCCCTGTACAGGTCCAAACATAATCAGGCTCTGTCTTTATGCAAGTAATGAATAAAGACTAATCTCCCTATTTGCAATCGAGGTAAAGATGGAGGCAACTAAAAGTAATGCAAGACTGAAATCATTCCAAGTTGGATACATCAGCTGTCCACCAAAAGGCTTTCTTAACAATCATAAATTGAAAATTGTAATTTCATGATGCTGATTTCTTTTTCAAAACAAACACAAAAACAGTCTCTCACCTTCTTTCCAAGCTGGCCCTGTAACAAAAGCAGTACAGAAATAACTTAGTAAAATGTTTCAGTAAACCTTTTTTGTATACTGTAGCTGAATATTAAAGCAACGTACGGTGAGTCCAAGAAAGCCTTTTCCCCCAATTGGACCAGGAGGACCTGTACCCCCCTGTTAAAGTCAGTCAGTTGATTAATAACTTGCTTCCAGTTACAAACAGTGCAAAAAAACAAAAGTAAAACACAACTCACCTTCTTTCCCTTATGACCTCTTTGACCTTTCAGGCCCTGCAAACCAGGGTTCCCCTAAGATAAAAGTTAGAAATTTGGTCGACCAACAAAAATGATGCCTTTTTTGGATTTAAATGTTTTAAAATAAATTTTAACCAACCTTTAGCCCAGGTGGCCCGATTGGTCCAGGTGTTCCCATGTCACCTAGGAGACCCTGCAGGTGAAGGATAAACACTTTTTGTCTGATTTCTGCATGTTTGTCAATGCTTTAAATTCCTAAAGCTATGCAACTGAACCATAAATAATATTTGGAATAAATCTTTCATAGTCTATTTAACTGACAGTGTCCACATCAGCAGAGGATGGGCAGAATGTATACGGTACAGAGACAGGATGGGAAAAAGCATGGATTAAAACATTATGAGAAACAGAAGCCCTGGCTCATATAGGTAAGGATTTGTGTTGCAATGTGTATCTGACTTTTACCTTTGGACCAGTAATTGCAGACCTGCCCTTCTCTCCTCTCAGTCCTGGAATACCCTGTATCAAGACCAGCGATGATCACAGATGCTTACCGAAAGGCAATATGTTAAGTCTATTGGTGATCTTATTAGTATGCTGCTGAACAAACTTGCATACCTTTGGCCCCATTGGTCCAGGTAGTCCTTTTCCGTTTGGTCCAGCTTTTCCCTGAGAGAAACGTGATAAACACCACATACTGTATATGGGAATTACATTAATAAAAAGTATATGCAGTGCATATGTCTATAGTGAAAACACTGTACATATACTGTAGTTATTAGTATTATCTTAAATTTAAAATGACATGATATTGTACCTTGAACCCTGGTGCTCCAATGTTCCCACTGATCCCAGGAGATCCAGGATTTCCCTACAACGTTACATGTTTTAAATGTGTCACAAAGTGCATCTGTATGCCAAACTAGAACAGACATTATGAATAAGGGTATACTGCCATGGTTCTATGGTGGGTGCAAATTTATGGATGTTTTTTTTGGAGTTTACCATTTTGCCAGGCCTGCCAGGTGTTCCAGGAGCGCCTCTGAAACCAATATCCCCCTTTGGGATGAGCAGGGAAGGGACTGGATTTAGTAAAAAGGTTGAACAACAGAACAAATTGCAGTATGTTTAGTTTTACGTACCGGATCTCCTTCATTACCCTCAACCCCTAGTAACCCATCCAAACCGCTTACGCCCTGAGAACAAGATCACAATAAAAATATATTAACATTTTGTTTAGATAGCACTTTTAAAGCATGCTATTCAGATGAAAAGATTTACAGTGTTGTAAGGGGTTAAAAGCAGCCAGACCACAGGTGGCCTTGTATGTAATTAATACCATTTTAAATGTATTCTAAATTGAATGGGCAACCAGTGCTGTTATGCTAATATTGGAGTGATATGACAGAACCTCCTACACTTAGTTAATAATCTGACAGCTGAGTTCTGGATAAATTGCAAGTATGATACTGAGTGAGAGTTTAAACAGGTAAGAGGAGAGTATGTAATTTATATATAATATAATACAATAGCCTGTATTATTTTTTTCTGTGTTGTTAAAAGTAAGGAAGTGTCTCATCTTGGAGATATTCCTTGATTCAAAAAAACCATTAAGCAATTTCACCATGCTTGGGTGATATTTTGTTTATGCTGCTCAAAGGATACAATCTTTGCCACTGGCTTAATGTTGGCCTTTAGTAAAACCAGGGAGGACTTAATCTGTACTTTTTCATGCTCCGGACCAAACATTAGGACCTGTGTTTTATTGCTATTAAACTGTAGGAAGAGAGCTGACATCCAATCCTAGATTGGACAGATAAACAGGATTGCAGTATGGTTAACTTATTCTGTTCATGTGAGTTGAATGAAAGATATAAATGAGTATCATCAGCGTAACAATGAAAGTAAATATTGTGTTGCCTTATAATATATCTAAGTGGTAATGTGTACAGTGAAAATAAAATTGGTTCCAGAATATCTCCACAGTTCCACAGGTGATGTTAGATACTGATGATTTAAGATGCTAGATGACTTAATATATGACAAAATATTTCCTGTTTTACAGATACGATGAGAACCATTACAGGGCAACTACAATGATTCCTGCCCATTTCCTCTTTCAATAAAAACATTGTGCTATGTAGTGTCGAGGCTGCACTTAAGTCCAGCAGCATAATACAGAGCATTTTCCAGAGTCAACAGCCAATAATAAGTCATTTAAGACGAGAAACCAATCGTCAACATATTCCTACATCAACAACTACATCATAGGTTGCAGCATAAACGTTTTGGTTTGCATGTTATTTTATTTTTAATTCTTGACATGAGCAGTAAGTCAGAACGCAGTGATGGATTTAATGATATATGTATGTTTGATTTGCCAAAAGGGATACTTGCAGGTTTCCCAGGTTGTCCAACAGGTCCTGGTCTACCCGGCGGGCCTTCAGCTCCCTACAAAACAGACTTCATTAACTAATTTAATCCTACTTTTATTTAAAATTGAATAAAATCTGAAATCAAAGACAGCGATTAGGATTGTTTGCATTAGGTGACATTAAGTGCATTTCTTAGAAAGTATGATTAACATTATGGGAAGGAAAAAAAAATGTCATGGGGTATCACAACAATCGTATCTGTTTGTTTTGTTGAGGCATTACAGACAAAAATTAAACTCACAGTTTTTCCAGGAGTTCCTTTATTTCCTTTCCTTCCAGGCTGGCCTCCTTTTCCCTTTATAAAGACATTATCTCCTTTATGACATCCGTTTTTCTTCTTCTCTGTTTTAGATTTTAATCTGAGTTAAGAAATTACTTCCACTTACTTTTGGCCCCTGGCTTCCTTTAGTTCCCAGAAGACCGGGAGGACCAGCAGGTCCAGGTCGACCTTTAGCACCTGAAGTGCCAATGAACCCCATCTTCCCCACAGTTCTCTAAAAAAATACATTCACACAAGACAATATATTATAATGAAGAAATACATCTTTAGTACTGTTGCAATTCACTAACACTAAATTATCTAATTACAAAGGCTGAAAATCGCAAACTCAGTCCTTGTGAATTCAAATATGCTGGCTCACCATTGTGCCTCTTGTCCCCGGCTCTCCTTTCGCCCCTGTTTGACCTCTAATGCCCTGGGGATTACAGATGGAGACATTGCGTCACTGTGGTAACATCTTTGTACACACCATTAAATATGCCTGACTGGATCAATGATGTCCACAGGAACACATAAGGACATCCCACCATGTCTCCTGTGATGCCTTGAAGACCGCGCTTGCCCTTCTCACCGTGACTGCCCTGAATTGACACAAACACACAGCAGAGATCATTAGATTAGATTAGTATTAAGCGAACCCCTTTAGCTGGAAAGATCACACCTGCTGCAGCACTGAAGAATTTAACTGCATCAGGTTGAATAAATTGTACAATACACCTTTGGTCCAGGGATTCCAGTTTTTCCCTCAACACCTCTCTTGCCTGGCAAACCCTGAAAAACACATGAATGAAGTGAAATTAATTTTAAGAACTAAAAAAACAATAAAACAAGATAAGGTTTTAAGTTAAGTCATATTTGTTTCGTATGGCAACTAATTAGTTAAAAGCCTCGTATGCACAGCACATACAATCTATATCAGTATCATGTATTTAACATTGACATTTAACTAAACACATGCTGAGAAACTAGCCATCTAGTGGTTGTTTTCAACATTTTGTATGAGTAATACGTTATGTTGCAGATCAGGGTGACCTGGATGTAACTAGGTTGAAACTTTCAGCTCATTCAAGTCACACAAAATTTTTGTAATGGCATAAAAATTCAATGTGGAGTTTCTAAGATGGGAGTCAGTGTGTTACCATACCAGTAAAATATACCACTAACATATCTACATTTTGAATATTGACAAATGCCTATTTGTACTTATTGATGTGCCTTGTTTTGCTTTTCTGTTTTGTATTGTTGAAATGTAATTTAAAAACTCAACAAAAACATTTGTCAACAAAAGAAAGATAAGAAAAGTGGAGTTTCTCTTGAATAGTACATGGTAAATATGTTAAATTAAGTCTAATAACATACTGGTGTTGATGGTCCAATTTGTCCAGCAGGTCCTATACTGCCTGGGGGGCCCTGGAATGAGAAGCCATACAACTTACAGTGTTTATTTCCAGTTGTGTCATATTCAAACAATAGTATGTACAGCATCTCTTAAAAAGACATTCTCTGAATCACTATGTTTATAGAATTCAAATATATGTTTTAGTGACACTTGACATAAAAAAGACAAGCTTGCACCAAGCATATGATACATGAAGCTCATTATGATTGGTGTTAGTCATCATCATACAACATTTTGGACATCATTGACAATCAAAGAATCCAACTGTGTTACTAACAGTGTGTCCCCGGAACCCCTTTTGGCCTTTGACCCCGGCTCCCCCAGTGTTGCCCCCTGGTCCAAACTGTCCAGGCATGCCTGATGAGCCTCTGGTACCTGGCTCACCCTGTAAAAGCATCATCATCATCATCATCATCATCATCACACACATCACACATTTCAGACTCTAAACCAAACTTTCAGCATTCCCTTTGAAGACTTTGACCACAGCCTCATTTGAAAGTCCAATATTGACTAACCTTGAGCCCTGGCACTCCATGTTTTCCTTGATCCCCTGGTGAACCCCTGTATCCCTGCAAAAGAGGGTTGATGGTGAAGACAGGGCAAAGGGGACACATTGTCCTGTTTTAATTCACACTTCAAAAATACACAGCACACGTCATTGGGTCTCATAAGTCTATTAATATTTAAGATCAGTGGCTGTGAGGCTGCCTGACTTTTAGATTTGGAGAATGATTCTGATGCATTTTTAGGGAATAAAAGACACAATGATGCAGATGGCATCATCTTGCGTCACTCTATCAAAGTAAAATATTTTAGTAAAATATACTTTAAAAATAACTCCTATCCACCTGTTTCCCTGGTGGCCCCTTTGCTCCCTGTGGCCCTTGGTTGCCTCTGTTGCCTTCAGCTCCCTTTGGCCCTTTCTGTCCAGGAGGCCCAGTGTTTCCCTTGTCACCCTGAAATGTAAATAAAACAAATGAGCCAAAGTCTGATTGATGGATTTATGTTCCATCTGCATGCACGGTTTGTGTTTGCTGCTTTTTCATATTATTTAAAGGTTGTAATGACCATGAAGATTGTGTAGTAGAAAAACAACACTTTTATCCACAGTTCAATAATAAAATGACACATTTACAAGATGACATTTACTCACAGAGATGCCTTTTCGTCCAGCAAGCCCCTCAGGTCCCTTCAGTCCAACTGGACCCTGAACACAAATGCACTGGGTTACTCATAAACATGTCCAATGTTAACATGAGGATACAGACTGCATAGGCCTCCAATTCTTTTTTTTGTTGAAGATCAGACATTTTAGTACTTTACTACTTTTACTACTTGCATTCAGATACATGAAAAATGATGTGACAAACAATCTAATCAATCTACCTCCTCACCATCGAGACCAGCAACTCCTTCCTGCCCAAAAGCTCCTCTAGATCCCTTAAAAGATGAAGGAAACAACTGAGTTATGAATCATTGAACCATCATTGATTGTTTCTGACATGTATGCACAGACCACTCCATCACTATGCTACTGTTGTATGCAGCATTTTCTAAAGCGTGTTTAGAGAAGCCCAGTAAAAGAAAAGTGTTACCTTTTCTCCTTTGACACCAGCGGATCCAGATGTTCCCTGAGGCCCATCTTTACCCTACAATCAGGGTAAAGGGAGATCAAAGCAACAATCACACCAAAATATTTGGTTGATATTCGTTCCCTACATCCTGCTCTTAAAGTGCCTTGAAGGAAGACAGGATGCTTGTGCACTACAAACTCATCTTGGTGAGCTTGGAGCAGTAAGTTCTTAAAGGTTCCTAAAATATGTTTGTGTATATTTACCAATAATTAAACTAAAAGCTGTGTGTTTATTTCATTTAGTGACCTTTATCAAAATACATACAAAATACTGTACGTCAAACGTCTGTGTGAATATACTGTATCTTTTCAAAATTTTCTAGCTTTTAAGGTGTTTTTTGCAGCAACATTTCTCATCATGATCACTTCCACAATATGATTTCATATGAATTATTACAGACGGCAGGGATATGAACAAAATTTGCAATGTATAATGTATCCTCAAAGACAGGTATTGAAATATAATGATGAAGAGGACAATTCAATTGCCCATACAACGAGAGTCATTCAAATCCAAAAATCCTAATGATGTCTGGATGATTCTCCCTTTTTAAAAAGGAATGAACGGGACAGAATTAGAATATTAATCTTTAATCTTAAAATGTAGCAAAACTACGTTTTTTAGCACATTCAAATGCAATCAGGATTACATTGAGGGAGTAATCTATGACACCCTGGATCAACATCCTGACAACAGGCCTGACCTGACCTGCCCTGGTGACTAACTCTTGCTCTATGCCAAATAGGAAATAAAGACACTTCCTTTTCACTCATCAGATCAAGCTTATGTCAGCAGTTGTCGCAAAGAGGACGGCTGTCAGCCAATGGATAAGTAAAACTTAAATTGATTTGTGTAAACAATGTTTTACCATTTTCATGCCACTATGTGAAAGTGGGAAAGGTACCAGTGTGAAGGCACACGCATGCATGCATGCATTTGGTCCCTTATCTGTTCGGTGGTTTTTGTCTTTCTTTTTTTATGAACAGTTTAGCCTGCTGTACATCTTGACTCGGGTTGGCAGATGTTGATCTTGAACATTACACTGAGCTAGTTTTCATTTCTCTCCATATGAGTTCATATGAGTTAAAGTTCAAACTTGACAACAAAAGCAGAAAAATAAACTTACTGGGTAACCTGTAACTCCAAGCGGTCCAACAGGACCTTGTGGCCCCTGGTCACCTGGAAGGCCATGGGGCCCAACCTCACCCCATGGTCCAATGTTACCCTGGATACCCTGGAAGAAAAGATAAATGTTTAGTGTTTGAAGTTAAATTCCAGGTCAAGACAGGTTTATTTGTTTATCATTTACAATATCTCAAATTGGCCGTACAAACTCTCATTAGCTATGGTTGCCAACCAAACCCCAGCTTTCTGGGAGGACAAAGAAAAACAGTCTTGTCAACTAAGCTTATTGTTGCTTGTTGTTGCGAGTTCTAAAAACTTGTGTGTATTTGTGTGTATTCTGTGCTTCATCTGCATAGAAATGGAAAGAAGTGCAACTATAGTTACAAAAAAGCTATTAGAATAAGGGCAAAGTGATCAATCAATGATCAATTAAATACATACAGTGAATGTTACTAATTGTATATTTGGTGCAAGCATATGTTTATTCTAACTGGAAGCTGAAGATTCAAAGTCAGCACCATGACAGAGTGCACATTGAAAAGGTGGTTTGAGCGGCTACTTGACTTCTTTCTCTCTAAGGGGAATTTTAAACCAAGTACTACATTTATGTAATATCTCTTTAAAGGGTTTATGCTGAAATAAACAAAATACAAAACTGAGACAAAAATGAAGCACATCTATGTTTTCCAAAAAAAGTCTTCAAATAGCAGTATCGGTAAGACAAGTGAGTAGGATACTCTAACACATTTTACGCAGAAAATGTATTAAAGTCAACCACAGTGATAAATGTTTGAATTGATGGATGGATGGGTTATATAAAAGAATGAATGAAAGGAAATCTTACAGAAGATCCTCTGTATCCTTGTGGTCCAGGCATGCCCATCTCACCCTGAAAGAAAAAGTAATAATTTTATTTGATAACAATATATATGATATAATGTGATATATTTATATAAAGTAGCACTGATAGTGAATTAACTGCAGCAGTGAAACAGAACATAATTCACTTACTGTGCGACCTTGTTTCCCCCTTGGTCCCTCCTCACCTCTCTTACCCTTCACAACACATATGATGAGGTGAACACCACATTAAAATGTTAAATACTATGAGTGAGAAACAAAGTGAACACATTTGTCCAACACAACAGAATGATACTATATATAATATATATAATACTGACAGGCGTATAGTCTGAATAAAAAGCAAGTATTGACAAACATAAAGCTTTGAATTGACGGATACCTTTAAGCCTTCACTTCCTTGAAGCCCTCCTGGGCCTTCTTTACCTTTAACCCCCTAAGGAAAACCAACAGTCCTTTAAGCATAACATTATTATGGCCGCAATTAAAATATTTCATTGTGGCACTACAATATATTTGGAGCCCAGTTGTTCCAAGAGTTTGCACTGTAACATCCTAAAATGCCAGATGGTGATGCTGTAACTCACTCTCTGTCCTTGCTTTCCTGGTGTCCCCTTTGATCCTCTGCTGCCAGCTTCTCCCTGTTGATTGACACAAATGTACAGCTATATGAATCAAAATAGTTCAGCACCTTATATTTAGATAATTTGGAATGTTGAGTAACCTACAGTAATGTGGTACGGCTGTGTAACTACAATAATAATGTATGAATACCTTTTCAACCAATCTACTCCTAACAGAAATGAGATCTGCTTTTGTTTCATTAAATAAGGTAGGAAATGGAAAGAAAAAGAAAAAAAGAAAAAAGATCACATTTGATGAAACAAAGGTGATTAACACTCACACTCATCCCTACGGGTCCTTGGAGGCCAGGAGCTCCTGTCTTCCCCGGCAATCCCTGTGGAAGATATTTAGTAGACTATCAGTTGTCCATACGTGACACTAAAACACAAGCAAATCTACTTGTTCAGTGTTTATTATAGGGAGGTTAAACGTACTTTTGGTCCTGGAAATCCAGAGTCGCCATTATTTCCATTTGCACCAATGCGTCCCTGATAGAATGGTGATATTAGTTTATCACATACAGTGTCTGTCCCTATCCTAGCTACTCCTTTAATAGTCCCACTGAAGAGTCATTTCTGAGAATTATAGACTTTTAGCTCAAACAAAATACTCATAGGATATATATGGCAGTCGGCTGACCGTTTTTATTCAGTTTGTCCTGCGTATCTCCATGAATACCAATCCTATGGCAAAAGCCTTCCCACTCTCTTTATGGATATGGAAAACTCAGTAGAAACAGTAGAAAGGCCTTTATGTAAACATGAAGGTTCTGAACTCTTTAAAGGGATGTGTGATTGATTAAAGTCAGAAATATGAACATTTACATATTGTTGGTCTTACCAGGGCTCCATGAGGTCCATCCTGACCCCTGTTACCTGAGGGACCTTGAAATCCCTAAGATGAGACGCAGATAATGTCAGACCTTTAGCTAGTTTGTTTGGAAGAACTAAATGACTGATAAATACCAAAAATTCTATATTCCAAATCTATAAGCTACTTGACTAAAAGGTAACATGACAGTCATTGACCAGTATTCAAAATGACTCAAATTCTATCAACCTCCAAGTATTTAAATTTTAAATGAGACTTAAAAAGCTCAATAATTTTAACTGACTATATTTGATGTTTACATAATGATGAACATCTGATTACCTTTGGGCCTTTAGGTCCAGTCACTCCAAGGAATCCATTCATTCCCTACACACAAGGTTTATACACATAAAATGCATAGGTTCATTAACATTTATATTAGCAGGATTTTGAGAAGTTTTGAGAGACATTTTTGAACACACTAAAATAATAGACTTACAAATGGGAAATTAACATTCGAAATTAGTTTGTTAGGTCATCATGAATTGATTTGTATAGTCTACAATCTACATGTATATACATAGATTTGTAAATATATATCTAACAGCTTTAAATCTATGTTGAACTGTTAATTAAAGCCATTTCAGTATTGTACAAAAATAGTGGAGAGTAAGAGTGATTATATGTTTAGACTGGACACTGTAGTCATATAAGGACAGAATAAGAAGTGTAGCCATATAGGAACCTTAATACCAGGTTCTCCTTCACGTCCTCTCTCTCCAGATATCCCCATCGCTCCCTGCAAGCAGAAAGCACAACCACATCAGTAGTGTGGATTTAGCACAATGATCAGCATCTAAAAGAATCTTAGAGTCCACTTCACTCATACTCACAATGGGACCTGGCAACCCAGAAAATCCTGCTTGACCCTCTCGTCCCTTTGACAGGAAATAATTATGATTAGGATATAATATCTACTCCAGGAGTTCCCATTATGAATGCCATGATGTTTCACTGGAAATATTTCCAAATTGAAATAATCAAAGGGACACATAGAATCAGATCAGATGCTATCACTTGAAAAAGGATATACTGACACCTGTGGTGACTTGAATGTATGATCAGTATGTTGAATATTGGTGAATATTTCTATCAGTTTGGGTCAAAATGTCTATAAAAACACATTATAACTACCTTATATTTTATTTTAGTGGCAAGTTGTAGCCATCAAACACATTTACCAATAATTCACATACTCATGTTACCATCAATGACCTATGAATGTGCAACCCGTGCACAAATATTAAAATAAAGAATAAACATTTTCCACTTCTTCCACATCTTTGTCCTACCTTGTCACCTCGAGGCCCAGGAACTCCTTGACTACCATTTGGCCCTCGATCTCCCTACAAAACATTCAAATTCATTCACACCTCTTCAAAATTTCACAAACATTTACTTCTTAAATACTTCTTAAACACTTACCTTCAGTCCATCGTTTCCCTGTTTCCCTTGCTCCCCCATGATGCCATCAAAGCCCTACAACCATGAAGGCAGGTAAACTTGATTATCACAGTTGCTATAGCATCATTAGTGAACATGTCTTTGTATGACTCATTATGTCTATTTCGCTCACACTGGATCCAGGAAGTCCTGGTGACCCAGTCGGGCCTCCAAATCCCTCAAGTCCTGAAGGGCCTCGACGCCCCTTAAATCCTTGCTTACCCGGAGGCCCTGGAGGTCCCTGTACACAAACACAAGCCGTTGATGGTCTGATCAATAAACTGACCAACAGTCAACTGAACAGATAGACAGGAAGGACCCAACTCACCAGGTCTCCATTGAACCCTGGATTACCCTTCTCACCTCGCTTGGCTTTTGCCCCCTGGTAGAGAAAGGTACACGCACACGCGCGCACACACACACACACACACACACGCACACACACACACACACACATTTAACATGGTACTTATTGGAACCAAACTATCTGTTAAAGTATAACATGATATGGTTAATACCATTAAAATGATGCCCTAGATTATAATTGAAGTAAAAAGATAATTGCTTTAAGTAATCTTACAGGATCACCTGAGGGTCCAGGCTTTCCTGGATTCCCATTGGCTCCCTGCAATGAGAAAGAAAAAACATATACTCAATCTTCAACATAATACCACTACAGCACATCTGAGTTTATATCTTCTCTAATAATTCATTTTGCTTGTACAGAGGGTTTGGCCTTGTTGTCTTACATTAAGACCAGGGGGTCCAGGTTCTCCAATGTCCCCTTCATCTCCTGGATCACCCTGGTGATACACAAAGACCACATGACCGAATATTCCTGAAATTATGGTTTAGTTGATTGATACATTTACAATTTTAAATTTTTTTTCTTAAAGTGTCCTCACAAGGTCTCCTTTAGGACCTGGAGGTCCATCTGGTCCTGGGGTTCCCTGTGAGAAAAAATTAGATACAATGTGTGTATGTTGGCTCGTGATAAAACGGATTACTATCATTATTATTATTATTAAAAGTATGACTCCTGTTTGTGGAGAACATTTCACAAAGAAGCAGTTACTATTGTTCAGAATCATACCATCTAATTTATCAAAACAAGAACTGTATAAAAGTAAAGCATATTATTGCTCACAATTAAAGGAAAATAGAAGTTAATATTCTTCTCCCTTTTTGTCATACAACTTTATCCTTTTGTCTCATGTTTATGGCCTACACATGACAAAACTACAGTGCCTGTAAATCCAAAACAACTTACAATAACACAATGAATCTCTTTCTGACGCAGACCAAACTCATTCTACTGTAGAATGAATTGCTTCAAAAGGTTTTGTTATACCTGAGGGCCACGAACACCGGGAAACCAAACTTCTCCATCAGGACCAGGCTCTCCCTGAAGCCACACATGTATATACACAGGTTAGACATTTATTAAGGTTATTAAATGCCATTGGCTTAAAGTTATTTGGTATCTGTGAGAAAGAGTACATTTGTGCGGTAAATGTCTTGTCACCTGTGGTCCAGCTGCGCCTCTGGCACCCAGTTCACCTTGATGACCCTAATATCATGAAATATTGTGTCACAAATATTTATATATTATAAATATATATATAATATATATTAACAAATATGTTTATTAGTCTATTTGGACTACAATTTGATCAACTAGTCATTTACTTACGGGAGGTCCTTTAACTCCTAAGACACCTTTAACTCCTCTGGGGCCCATTTTGCCCTGAGCAGAGGACAGATTAATGAATGCACTTCCTACTCCAACATCGTTATTTTATCAATTAAATGAAAACGTTGTAGTCTTTTCTAATGTTAGAAAACTTACAGGTGGGCCTGGTGGTCCACAAAAGCCTTGAGCGCCAATCTCTCCCTGAAAATAATCAGCAGTGTATCAAACAGGGATAATAGGCACCAAGGGCTGTGTGTTATGGTTGGGGTTGTCTGTTGTAGTTTTTCCTGTTAATTGTGTTAATTTGTTCCCGAAGTTTCTTGTTGTTTACTGTCTCTAGTGCTCTCTCTTGCGTGTTCATCCTTGTATATGTTTATGCTTCAGTTTCCTGTTTTATTTTGTAGTATCTGTCTCTCCCTTGCCATGACTTGCATTCCTTCCTGCCTTGTATTTCCCCACCTTTGTGTTTGCCCCAGCCTGATGTGTTTCACCTGTTCCTGACCCCTGGTGTCACCTGTTTCTTGTTTCACACTAGTTACCTTGTGTATTGAGTTTCTGTGCTGCCTTTGTCTCTTGTCAGTTCATTGTCTTCCCTAACCTGTCATTCCCTGTGTCTGTTTCTCTCTTTCGTGTCATCTGGTATTCTAGGGTTTTTTGATTTTGTCTTGGTTTCGACTGACTGCCTGCCTGCCTGCCTGCCTCGGGGCTATGGAGGAAAGAATATGACTTCTAAAGTCTAAAGTACTAATTCTAAATAACTAAAGAAGTCTAAGTAAATAAATTCAGCTGTGCGCATTTAGGCAGATGCTTTGCATATCTCACAGAAAAAAATGTACAGTGTGATCTGTCAAGATCTGTTCATCGCTACCTAAACCTGAACCAAATGCTCAAAGCATTTTAACAGTAGAGAAACAGATAGATGGGGGACAGACTTCACATGCGGGGGACGTACAGCAGCTAGCTAAATCTGTTGACATAAACATTTTAGTTTCAGCAAATATCTTTGTTACAAAACAATTGAGCTAGCAATGTAGTTTTTGTGTTCATGTGTGCAGTATTTATTCAGTATGTGAAATCCTATGATCTCAACAAAGTTTGACTACACAATGAGATTGGCACTGCAGTGATGCTTAGCTAATTCTATGGACCTCGGTGCTAAACGCATCACTGTCGTGCTAACGTTAAATCCCACCCTCTCATGTATATATTGCTAATAGGTTTTACATCTGTGGAGAGAGTTTCTCAAAATCAAATATGATCAAACACGGGATAAGCCTCATAACCGGATCATTCATGTCAAAAAATACACAAAAATGCAAGCACCTTGGGTATAGTGATAGCAGCCTCAATAACAACCGCTAGCACTTTATCAGCGGCGGTTTTGGTCATGAAAATGACCATTCTGAGTAATAGTGGATGATGGATTGAGGGTGAAATAACGTATAATCGATGAGGAAAAATTTTACTGTAACAATAACATAGCAGGGAGCAGAAGAGAGCAGCAGTCGGCTCCTGCCTGTTCCTCTGTGCAATCTGCAATGTCTCACTTGTTACAGTATATCTATGGTCTCACCATAAGGCAAAAGTTGTAGACCCAAATTGAACTCACCCCTGTAGCCAATCACGCTTTAAACTGAGGTTAGGACCTCCTACCTCATTAATATATGGACACATAAAGACAGTAATAAATAAGTGTAGTTGGACAAAAATGTAGAAATATTCTTTTAATTCTATCTTTATACATTTATTTCTACATTTATTTATTTATTCACATATTACTAGATATATTTATTTATTTATATCTGTATTTATTTATTTATTTTTTAATGCATTTCTTTATTTATGATTGAGACTTAAGTCATGTTCTGTTCTCCGTACAGGACAAGTAAGTTGTAAGTCTTATTTAAATAAATCCTCTACTCTACATTTTAGGGTGCGAGCCTCATTTTCCCTGACACTCTGATGATCATGATGGAGTATATGATTGTTATTTATGTAGATAGCCTATGGAAAATTGTCACCCAGTGAGCTGTCTGACACTGACCGGTGCTCCTGATGATCCTAGAGAACCACGAGGACCCCTGGATCCAGGCGGTCCCTGTCAACATAGGACAGTTCAGATGTTGCAATATAGAAATGCACAACAATAAGTAATTCTTTTTTAGAACAGTAAAAAGTTATTGTGTATTTGAAATTGCACCTTATATAATGACTTTATGATGATGGGGGCGCAAAAGGGGCTGTCATTAAATAGTATAGTAATCTGTACTTACTATGTAGCCAGGGACACCACCGACGCCTCTGACTCCTTTATTTCCCTGGTTGGAACAAAGAAAGTCAAATCTGAATCACATGTACCACCCTTCTACTGATGAAAAATGTGTGTGTGTGTGTGTGTGTGTGTGTGTGTGTGTGTGTGATGGAATCTGACCTTGTCTCCTTTTTGTCCACTATTTCCCTGAGGTCCAGACTCCCCATGATAACCCTAGAGACGGAGAAATAGGAGTTTGACAAATAACTATAAATGAAATGCCCCAGAAAGGTTCACAAAAGAATATCCACCACTTTTGTAATACCCAGTGCTAATAACATGACATGTGGATTTGAGCAACTAATTATTTTGAGGCTAACTGCAACAATACTTAGAAATTTAGACAGAGATGGAGATACACATGTATTTTGGGCCTCTATAATTTCAGTTCCCATAACATAACAAGTCCAGGCCACTCTTACCCACTCACCCAGCTCCCCTTTGCTGCCCTTATCTCCCCTGTAGCCTTGGGGACCCTATGGGGATGAACACAAAGAACAATAATATTATATTATTATATATAAGGTATTATATTCTTACTAACTATGAAAATACACATATATTTTACATGTCTCTTGGTGGATTTACCTGTTCTCCAGGTAAGCCAGCGGGGCCGGGATTAGCGTCCTCTCCTGGGGTCCCGTCTTGCCCAGGTCGGCCCTGGGGACCCGGCATACCTTGTGGTCCAGGATTGCCCTAAAACACAACACAACATATAATGCAGTTCGCTTGGTCTAATCTGAATATTTGTTGTGGAACATCAGATCATTTTTATAACATATTTTCTTATTTATATCACAAATCAGTACTGAAGTACCATGTTCTGGTCCATTACAGTGTGTTATTGTATTGTTGGTGTGTTGTTGGAAAACATATTGAGTAGTAGTTTCTGGTTTAAATCCTGTAGCTATCACTTGTGCGTCATGACATTCTTCATTTATTATTTTATATCACCTTGTTGTGCATATTCATTTTACATCACATACTTTTTACAAAGTATCCCTCAAAACCAGTAACCAGTACATCCTTGCTACCAC
The DNA here is from genome assembly GCF_013103735.1 of Etheostoma cragini. NCBI lineage: Eukaryota > Metazoa > Chordata > Actinopteri > Perciformes > Percidae > Etheostoma > Etheostoma cragini. The sequence goes on along the minus strand of NC_048415.1, from coordinate 14,934,314 downwards.
CAAGAATATACTACCATAACTACCACCTAATTTTTTCCCGGCTGGATTACAAGGTCAAAAACCACTGACAATCTTGTGTATGAACATGATATTGGTGCTGTTAACATCTGCCCCAAGTATACATATAAAGACAAATTGCACCACTGGAATTTATAAACAACAACAAATGAAACTGTTTCAGACTGTAAACCATGTGTGCATTCTTTGGAGTCCGAAAAACAAACGTGAAGGCATCTTTGGTGGACTGAATATAAGTAGCGTCATTTCAAAGACTGAAAAAATTTAACATTTACTATCAAACTCAAATAATGACTACCTGAAACACGGTTGACTCCTACAACCCTTTCATCAACAATTTAATGTACCGGGTTATAATGTTTATAGACGATCCCGAAGTAAAGGGAAAGGGGGCGCGGGTCTGATTTATGTGAAAGAAAGCATTCACAGCAAACAACTTGAAATTAATGAAAACATTAATAGAGTGCGTAGGGGTTACTATCACCTTATCCCCTAAAATGTCTTTTGCTATGCTTGCAGTTTATCGACCTCACTCTACTACTAATGTTTTCTTTGACTGTTTATCTGTAATTCTCAAACAATACCAAGGAAAAGAAGTTATACTTATAGGTGACTTCAACCTAAAATTGGCTTGGCAATGATAAAGTAACTGCATTCAAAGATATCTTGTTGAAATATACAAAAACAAAGGCCAGGAAATACAAAATTCTGCCTTGGCAGACCTGCGATCTCTGGGACCTAAAGAGAAAAAGAGATGCTTTTCTAAAGAAGTTTCTTAAATTAAGACTAATCACTGATCATCTTATTTTTAAAAGCCTGAGAAAACAAGTTACAAAGCAACTCAGAAAGGCAAGACCAAACTTCTTCCTTAAGATTATCAGAGAGGCCAAAGGGAATAGTAAAAGACTTTGGAAAAGCACTGACTAATAGCTTGGTAAGGAAAAACACAAATGTGCACAGCTCCATATCAATGTTGTAATTCAAACTGATAGCCTTGTTGTTGCAACACATGCTAATGTGAAAACTGACTTTGAGTTTTCCAAAAACCCACCTCCCTCCCACACTGGTTAGTTGCAATTCTGCCCTTCAGTTTGACAACTGCATAGACAACGTATAACCTCTCCTTTAATTTTTTTAATAAACAAGTCAATACATGAGAGCATCTTCCCCAGTAGCCTGAGATTTGCCATAGTTACCCCTGTACATAAATCTGGGGACTCACAGGAGGTCAGCAACTATTGGCCTATCAGCATCCTTCCAGCCATCTCAAAGGTGATGGAAAAATTGCTGTCAGAACAATTAATTACTCACCTGGGTCCCAAGGCTATTCTACATTCTATGCAATTTGGTTTCAGGAAAAAACATTCTACTGAAACAGCCTACTGCTACTTCCTTGAAGTAATCAAAGCCTAGATCAAGGAGGATTGGTGGGAGCAGTTTTCCTTGATTTACGGATTGACACTGTCAATCATAAAATACTTTTAAACAAACCGGCCTATCTGAGTGACCAACACCAGTGTGTGAGGGTGAATTAGACTGTCACCACTTAAAGCATGCACTCTGGAAGGACCACAAGGGTCAATCTTAGGACCACTGCTATTCAGTATATATGCTAATGACTTACCATCTGTATGCCTAATTTTTAAAAGAATTCATAATGCTTCTGCACCTCCTCTGAAAAGATTTTTTTTCACTCTGCTCTGAAAAAGCAACACGGGTAACTAGATCAGCCACAAGGGGTGAATGTAGTCCACATTCCACAATGCAAAACCACATTTGGGAGGACAACATTCTCCTATGTGGCTAGAAATCAGTGGAATTATCTTCCTACAGAGCCAATTTCCTGCACTAACTTGCACTCATGTTCACGTAATGCAAAGCAATGGTTGTTAACTAAGAAGATTTGCTCCCACTAGTAAATTAATGTGCTACATTACTGTGTGTTTCTGGGGTGGGATGGGAGACAATAATGTCTGTAGATTTTTAGGACTTCATTTATCTGTATTGTGTATGTTGAACTGTGAATACTTTGTCTGTATTTTAATTCACCATCTACCAGGGACTGCGGGCAGAAATGAGCAATTCGCTACAATCTGGCACAAGACATATATTAATGTTTTTTGTGCACTGTCCCTGTTCAAAAAAATAAATTACAATTACAACCACCGCGTGATGTTCGCTTAGTCAGCAGTCCATGTACATCTTAATGTGTGTAAATTGCAGTTTTATGTTAGATTATCACATTCCCTCATAATTTTGCACTCCATGTTGTTCTACATATATTAGTCAAAGAAATCAAAGTCCTCCTTTAGTTATGAATTCAATGTGGAGCTTCTGTAACTGTAATAATGTACAGTTTGTGGAGTTTAGCAATATAAATGTTACAATGGACACTTGAAGAGGTGCAAATTAAATAATCCTTATTAAAGAGCTGCATGATGAAGTAGCCCATAAGATAGCAGGCAAAGCATTACTGTAGAATCTGGTAAGATGCAAATAGATTGGAGATACCTACGATTTTCCCTTGAACTCCTTTTTGTCCTTGCTTCCCAGTGATTCCGGGTGGCCCCTGAAATACAAAATTAGCCACAGGAGTCTTTTTACAATCTTTCTATGTTTGGAATTTTACAGTGTAATAAAGTGTAAATAGATAGCTGTTCAGACCATGTCATTTCAAGAGATCCTTAAAACTTTTGTCTACTTACAATTGGACCATCATCTCCAAGAGGTCCAGGAGGCCCTGGAGGACCCTTAAGTTTCTGAAGATAATAACCAGACTCAGTCACAACATATCCTTGAATGTGTGTGTGTTTTTTGTATTTTTTTCTTTTGACTGTTTCACACTGTAAATAAAGTAATAATACAGTTTGTTGTTGGAGTTAGTTGAAATCCAGCAGCTGTTCAGGACTCAAACTAAGTGGATTTCAACTTGCATCAGTAAAGAAAAACAAATTTCTTTAATTTTTTTTAAACAAACACCTACCGGCCAGGAAGAAATCAACTTTTTATAGATCTTCTTTTTCTGCAAGAATATAACAGGGAAATTATTACTTTTGTCTCGTGAACACATTTCTCTCACAAATGATCCTTAAACCGATTTCCCTTTAATATAACAAACTTTGCCCAAAAAGCTAGTCTGCTGAGGTGGTTCGGGTAAGGATGCCCCTGGGCTACTCCTTAGGGAGGTGTTCCAGGCATGTCCAGCTGGACAGAGGCCTCAGGGAAGACCCAGGACTAGGTGGAGGGATTACATCTCTACACTGGCCTGGGAACCCCTCGGGACCCCCCAGTCAGAGCTGGAAAATGTGGCTCAGGAAAGACGTTTGTGGTTCCCTGCTGGAGCTGCTCCCCCCGCGACCCTACCCCGGAGAAGCGGATGAAGATGGATGGATGGATGGATTACAAACTTTCAAAACAATAGACCAAACATGACAAATGTAATTATCAGCAAAAAATATGAATTAAACTGGCAAATCTGCCATAATACAGTTAAGATAAGATAAGCCTTTATTCGTGTTGTAAAACCTTTAGCTGGTTTTAGGTATTTTCAATGCTTTACATATATAGATGTGACGTTAGTCCAAAATTCAAAACAGTATATGTTTTTATTAATACTGAAATGTAGATGAATCCATCCAACAATGTGACTGATATTTTTATGTTCATGTTTCAAAAAAACACCCTCAATAATATATTAAAACCAGTAAAACCGGCAGAGTATGTGTTATCAGTAATTTGGAGTAGCTAGTATATTGGCATAATATTACTTTTCACCAGATCCAAATTCATACAAGTGTGTAGCACCAAAGAGCGAGAAGTGACTGAGTCAGAGCTAACAGCAGTTTACCTTGAAAGCCTCCCACTCTTCTTCAGAGGTTGTAAATACAACAATGGCAGGCATGCCAGGAGGACCAATGGGGCCTGTATATCCTGTCTGCCCGGTCCTGCCCATAACGCCTTGATAACCCTGAGAGGACAGAACACAATGTGATTCTTTAATGTGACAAATAGGATAAGGTAAGATTACATTATCTACATTTTGATCAAAACTGACAGAGAAAAAAATGAATGTTTTTCATTTGCAGTTGATAACTCAGGGCTCCAGTAAACCATTTTTAATTTTAGTGCACCGGACTCCTGGAACAAAATACAGCACTTCCTTAAAATCAAGTTACTTTTACCTTTTGGACATTTAGAACCATTTTTGATTTTAAACCAGAAGGATTTAAACCTATAAAATAAATCTGGAAACCTGGAAATAAATCTTAAATATGATTGTTGTGCCCTAAGAAGCTTTAACTACAGATGAGGTTGAAACCAATTATCGGTTTTGCATACTGTACATCTGGATTATCTGCAGTTGTGAGTTAAACACTTCAAAGTAACCGTTTTGTCGGTAATGTTATCCTGTTAACTTCAGCTAAGCTAGTTAGTAAACAAAATATGGCTAATCTTACTAGCTGACACAAACCAACATTTCTTATTGAACACCCGACAAATGCAAGGCTAATATTCACTTACTTCTTATATCTGGTTTGGTTGACCAACTTCTAAAACAAATGAAAATGTATATTTAAGTTGTGTTGCTAGACATTAGCTCCCTTCACCTGCCACTGCTTTACATTGTTTCTTTGCCATTTTGCAACTTTACGGAGCAGATATGGTGTACAAACCGTCGGTGTGTCAACCTCTTTATATACGGTTTATGGTATCAACCATTTATCCCTTACTTTTAACAAACTATTTAGCCATGTATGATTACTTTTACCAACTGTGTCAACCATTTATCAAGTTCAACTTTCCATTACTTTAAGATAACTATTTTAACAATTAAGTATCTTACATAACTTTTAGCTAACTGCTCTTATCATACAGATATTAACACACTCCAAAAATGTGGTATTCAGGTGTTGTAGCTGACTCCATATGAGTATATCTTCTTTTAATTCAAATTGTAATCTTTAATTTTTCCAAATTTGTTCCAATTACATTAGATTATATTTAACATGTACCCCCAAAAAGCTGCAGAAATTCCTCCTGGGGTTCAAGTACCTCTGGTTGGGAATCAGTGGCCTTCACTACTGGAGGGCCAACAAGTTTCTGTCAACTAAAGCAACGACCTAATAATAATGCTGAAAGCTGTTTCACTGCATATCAAGGCTGCGCAGTTGGGCAGTATGTTGGACACTATCTGATCATCACTAGGGGCCATTCAGCGTGTAGTCTTTGATTGATGAACTGTTGATTAAAATGATTTCCTGATTTAGGTTAATTTAACACAGTACATACTTTGTCTCCTTTAGGCCCTGGTGGTCCTGATAACCCAGGTGGACCCTGCAACCCCTGAGAAAAGAGTGAGGAGAAACAGTTAACTAAATAATCTAAATAATTATTACTACAAAAAATAATATACTGTGGCACATTAGGACTTGTTGATAAAAGAGGGTCAGTGGGATGAAAACTAAGTCAAACTTTAACTGTATAAAGAAATGCAGATAGTTATTATGTTTGAATTATGATTAACGTAATGATTTGAGTGTAATTCTGGGTACGTGTATGGGTTGGGGGGTTTGCTAACTTCTGTTATGAAAACACTGTAGGATTTCACAGTTTTCAGTCTGTCCAGAAGGGTTACTTTCAGGGGCGGCCCACCAAAATCTTCCGTCCGGCAGATAGCTGGCAGCTATCCCAGGGACCATAATGTGTCAATCTATTTTTTTCCCATGTTAGTGGTGGGCGGATTGATCCAAATATTGATAATATTGATACCAACGTTGGTCTTGATATTGGTCAATACCAGAGTAATGAGACTGATTCTTTAGTTTTAGTTTCTCACCAGTATGCTTTTCTGCAGTTTTATAAAAAAGGCAACTTGGCTGTATGTGTGTCCGCTCCTGTCACAGTGCAGAGCAGGCCAACTTTGCTCCTCCTTCTCCCTCTTGTGATTAATGTTGTACTGTTATGTGACTCAGCGGCGCCAGGCAAACAAGCAAGCAAGCAGCCAAGCTTGGCAGAGACCGGCAGGCAGGCACACAAACACACACACACACACACACACAGATACACACACACACACACACAGACACACAGACACACACAAGCAGGACAGAGACGGAGCAGAAGAATGGCAGAGAGGAAGAGGAGCGCCATGTGGCTATATTTTCAGGCCGAAAATTGAAACAACAGAAAGCTGTAAAAGTTGTAAAAAAGCTGTAAGATACAGTGTTAACACAACAAATGTATACTAGCATAAGAAATTGCTGTCCTTGTTTTTAACTTATTATTTATCCAAAGGAAAAATCACTAAAACACTTCAAAAACAATACACACATCTACGTAAAAGTTAAAATGCCCATATTATGAAAAAGAAACTTTTTTTCTGGGATTTGGGGTGCTATTTTGTGTCTCTGGTGCTTCCACATGCATACAAACTTCGAAAAAAAACTAGCCATGCTGTTTTGATCGAGATACGGTTTCTGAATGTGTCCTGCCTTCAGTCTGCGGGTGATCTGTCCAAAATCTGGCCGGCTTTTTACGTCACTAGCCGAGACAAGGTGGCTAACCATAGCATGCTAGCGCTGGCACGCTAGATTGTTCTCAATGGCAAAACACTGCTACAACACACACTAGTTCACCATAATCTAAAAAAGAACTACTTCCATGTCCATGTTCTGCAGGTATTCCACAAGTGTAGAAGAAGTCTCCCAGCCAATCCTGCCTTGTACTGACCAAAGTTAGAGGAAGAGTTATCTAGCTGATGGGATCTGACCTAGCTACTGCACATGTGTGACTCCCAACAAAGATAGTATAGAATAGAGATGTCTCACTGTGTAGCTAAAACAGAAAGCTAAAACAGGATCTGCAGCAACAAAAATATGTTTAAAAAAAAAAAATGAAACCATCGAAACCTATTCTGGTACAATCTCAAAATACAACTATGAACTTGAAAATAAGCATAATATGGGCGCTTTAAAGCATACAAACCCCCATGTATTCCTGTATTACCCCACTGCTTTTGTCGCTATGACCACCTTCTCCACCTTTAGCCTTCATGTACGTCTTTTCCTGTGGCTCAGTGGTAGAGCGGTTGCCTGCCAATTGAAGTTTGATGGTTTGACCCCTGGCCCTGCAGTCCCATGTCAAAGTGTCTTTGGGCAAGACACTGAACCCTGAGTTGCCCCTCGATGCTGCACGTGTGTGAGAGTGTATCTGATGAGCAGGTGGCACCTTGTACAGCAGCCTTGGCCGCAGTGTATGAATGTGTGTGAATGGTGAATGGTTCCTGTACTATGTAAAAGCACTTTGAGTAGTTGTTAAGACTAGAAAAGCGCTATATAAGAACGCGCCTTTGTGACATAGGAGTTGATTTTGATGGGGACGGTGGGTATGCATACCTATCAGATTTTGTCATGAGTCATTTTGTACCCACTACTTTTTTTTTATAACCTCAAGCTCAATTTAGTTAAAAATAAATAAAGTTCAGGCACAAACACGGACGTTCTGCTGCTGTGCTGACTACATCTTTCCCAACACTGCAACAACTGTAACATTGGAGTATAATGTTACATGTGCCTGTAAATGTATAGCCTACATTTTTATTCATCTGCATTAGTAAGCTACAGGACAGCTACTTTCAAAACATGACCTGCACGAAAGAAAAAAAATAAATGAATAAGTCATTATATCCAGCACTTCTGAAAATGCACTTCCGAATGCGTCTCTGTCCCCTGCACATTTCAAACCCAACTGACGCCCGTGCACAGTGGCCACTCTGTGTTCCTCTGTTTGGTTTGGTTGTCATGGTAATCAAAGGCAGTGACGGGAAAGGGGGAATGGGTTTTTTGAAAGTGGAAAAATAATCAGGCTCAGGGGTGATTCTATGATCAGACCTTTGAGGGAGCTCAGACCTTCTGTAGCCGACCAAAACCTCCACCTCACCCGCTGCCAATGGTTACAGTACCACAGTTTAGCCAGAGGAGGGTGACAATGGCTTATACTGAAGAGACTACCCCCCTCCCCTCTACCACACTCACACAGTTGCATGGCTTGTTGCATGTCCTGTTGCAAGGTGCTAGAATTGACACAAATATATATCTCAGTCATCAAATCAGCTCTTTGCTAACTCAATCCAATGTCATGATAGAGAATGGGATGAGAATATCACACAAATGGGATCAAAATTTCCTACATGGTTTGTTTATTCATTTATAATGTAATACACCCTCAGTGTCACTATGATAACATCTGACGTTTAAAGTATACCAAGATAAAAATAGCTTCAAATCTGAAATCCAGCTTTGATTATTGATTATGAACATTTACACAGGTACTGCTAAACGTAAATAGTGCCTTACCCTTTGACCTCTGATCCCAGGTCTTAATTCTGCCCGGTGATGTGTGGCTGTGTATGTAGGCGGCTGATTGGCTGCTTTAACAGGCTGCTGTGGGGGTTCAGTCTCTGATTGGATGAATACGTCTTCAGTGCTGAACTTGGAGATCCGATTAGGTGAGGTCTGATTATAATCTTTAAACATGTCAGTGACATTATCATAACTTTCTTTTCCCATCTCTGCATGTCTTTGCACTTCCTTATCCTCCTCTAAATCTTCTTCATCTGTCTCTGTCCCACTCCCCTGCTCTCCACCTGAATTTTTTTGGTGTGGTAAAGTTCCTGTTTGGGGATAAACAGTTTGCAACCTGTCCTGCATATTCTCTTTTTCTTTTATCTCACTGACTGCAACATTTTCCGTCTCATCCTCAGTGCTCATAGTACTTAATGCTTCTCTACTTTGTTGTGTGGGAGTTAAAACAGTCAGGTTTGGAGCTGGCTCTTTCTGAGGTACAGCATTTCCTTCTGTCTGACTTGAGAGTTTAGCTAATGGGTCCACTGAAACTGGAGATTTAAAGACTAGTGGCCATACCTCCTGTTGTGCCTCTGTTATTCCTCCATCAGATGATGGGTAGACGCTGGAACTGACAAACCTTGATTCTGTGATGGGGCTCGAGATAAGAGTAGATCTAGTAGCAAACCGTGGCCCATTGGAGAAAGATGTTTCTGTACTTGCAGTTTCTGCATCTCTTGATAAGACACTTGGAGCTGTGGGGTTCTCAGATTGAACATTAAGGCTTGAAATTATCTCAATACTATCCAAGACTGATGCTTCACTTGTGCTGGACTTCTCCTTTGCTTTAACAAACGGTTGATGCCTTCCTCCATTCCTCCAAGGTTCCTTTGTCCCTAATATGTCAGGGTGCACATTAGAAAACTTCTCATTTCCAGCCAGAGAGAATGGCTGTGGTTTGGTATCTTCACCTTTATTCACTTCCTTACCCTTTTCTTCATTGGTTGAGCCTATAGTCTTAGTGTCTGTGTCAGCGTGGGTTTTCACTGCAGCTTTGGTGTCTACATCCTCTGGCTCCAGATGTAACTTCAGAGGGGAAGTGCTGCTCACTGCATCCTGTCTGGGTGTCAGTGCAGAGGGACCAGCCTGTAGAGTTGTGTCTTGAGGGGGATTTTCTGGTCTGGATGATACTCTGATCCTGGGCTGAAGGGTCACCTCATCTATAAATGCAACCTCCTGGGAAAGGTTTAAATAAGGCAAAATATTTCTCAACATGTACTGTGTGCTGAACTCCAATTTACAGTCCTTAGTGAGGATAACAGATAGGAAAACAGGAATTTCTGTCAAGATGTATCAGTAAATTCCTTAGTGTTGTAATTGCCATTCTCCTCAGTCCCAGTATTGAATAACTCCAAAGTAATTAGCGATTAGTCCATTTTAGGACATAAATAAATAAATAAACAACAGCAGTTAAGTATTAACAATAATGAATGCCCAAAAAGCTGAAATTACAGGTCAGTATGGTGTGCTTTTTGGTGGTGTGAAAAGCTTCTGTTCAGAAGTAACACTCCCATAGAATAGATGCTTCTGGTGGGATTCATACTAACATGTTAATACCATCTCAGGTATAACAGACTTCCTTTTTAGAATGGCAAACCTTGGATGAGTGGAGTGGGGCTGGGAGAGATGAATTAAGGCCCTAACGCCGTCAGTTCACCAACACAGACATCATTTTTTTACTTTTGTTTTGCCTAATTCAACCTCTTTTAATGAGAATATTTGGGCATTTACAAACTAAGCTTGATTGCTATCTCGCTGATGTTGCTTGAAGTTTGGTGAGTTAACATAATTTTCAGCATAGCTCCTCCTAACGTCGTCCTGTTGAGGTATAAACGAAAACACCTGTGTATATATGCCAAGCCTTTAAAGAGGAATTTAGAGTAAAGTAGGTATAGTGATAAAATATTACACATAATAAACAACAAAAATGTCTGTTGTGCTTGATGAAGAACCATACCTAACTGAAAGATTGTAATCTAAGGGAATAGAGCAATTAAACAGATGCTATCAAGAAATAAACCTTAAAGAACCCTAAAGTTTGTTTGGTATCTAACAGTAGTGTATTATTTGTACCTGTGTGTCTGTTAGGGCTAAGCAAGTGCTGCTGTTATCTCGACAGTTCTGCTCCGCTGCTGTTGGATCTCCTGAGACAAAGATCATCTGCTGGTTGGTGTCCTGAACACAACACAAAAAACAGAAGACAGAAGGTCACCAGTTTGAAGAGTTTCATTCCAAACTCTCAGCTTCAGTGAAATATGTTTTTATGGCACTGCTGTCTGCTACAGTGTCTTTTTTCATTTCATCACTAGGGGTCACCGTGGTCAGAAACACTCATCTTTCACATAGGCTGTAAAGCTTGCATATATACAGAATTCTTTGTTTTTTAAAGATCACTTTTTGGGCATTTTGGGCCTTTATTTTTGACAGGACAGATGAAGACATGAAAGGGGAGAGAGAGGGGAGAATGACATGCAGTGAAGGGCTGCAGGTCGGAGTTGACCCCAACCCGCTGTGAAGAGGAGTTAACCACTATATAAGGACGCCTGCTCTACCAACTGAGCTATCTGGGCGCCCCATATACTAAACTTTTATAACTATACAGCTGTGGTGCAGCAGATACAAAATGCAGACATTTAAATGACCATAATGACTTGAATAATGAATCAGGGATTTGTGGGTGAAAAACAATACGATAATTTCTCTTTCATCCTGAGAAAGTAAAGGAAATATAAACAATATAAAAAAAGGTAGGCAATTCTGGCTCAATTGCATAGGTGCCTACTTTTTTTCTATTTTTTTTTTATTAACTGATTGTTGATGTATGAGAGGAATACTCTCGACTGACTGAAATAACAAACTAAGTCCTTTTACTATTTACTATATTGTGAAAAAAAATATTTAATGACCAGGCCTAAATTTACAAAGGACAAAAACAGAGTGTGATAAGTGTGACTGTTTAAGTCAGTCATGACAAAAAGCAGTCGGCAGTCAACAGATGCATCACTCCAGTACCAAAGAGTTTTTTTTAGGTCAAATACTTCCTTCTGCAATTTCCCATGTTGAAAAAGGCAGTGACATTTTCTACACAGCATTTTATGAGATTTACTCGTTGATGTGAAAATCTTCTCCTGCCTCTCATCCTCTTACATGCATACGTAAGAACACCCCAAACCAGATGCAGACATTCAGATGCTTCTGGCGAAGCACCATGTAACTCGCAAAGAAACACACAGACAAAAGCAATGCCAATATTTATAGGAAAACACCTACACACCAAGAAATAAACCAAAATAGCTAGATGACAATGTGAGAACTAAGTTTGATTCAAAAGCTTATGAGATGATGTGCTGTCTCTAAATACTCAGTACTCAGCCTTTTTAAAGCATATTTCCACATGGGACAAGAAAATTAAAGCTATATTTCAAATCCTCTTGGTGTAATTGAATCTCTGAATAATAATATTTATAGAAATGAAGCAAGTTTTTCAGATCCATTTGCATTTATAATTTATGTAGATATTCAAAATCTAAACAGACAAAATCCTCTTTGGGCTAAGTTGTCAGAAAGCCCAACAAATCTAACCTGAATCCATCAATATTTAAACAGAAACCAAAGATATAGACAATCAGACTTACGCAGCTCAGTAGCAGTAGCGCCACCACCACAGCACCCTGCATGTCTTCTGATATAGATACCTTCTGGACTCCTCTGACTGAAGCTGCCTTACACTCTTCAGTTCAGGGACTGAACTTAAAAACAAACCTCCCTCTGTGGAGGTCTGAGCTGAATGCTGGACTGACTGACCACACGTTTACAACCCAAAGAGAAGATGAACTCAACAGACCAAAGTCTCATACAAACAGACACACACACACACACACACATACACACACACACACACACACACACACACACACACACAGATGTATATATATATATATATATATATATATATATATATATATATATATATATATATATATATACATACATGTCCCTTGTGCTTCCTGAACAACACACTTGCTGTAGGTGTAAGTCCTTGTAGTCAGGGCAGATTGATGGCGAAGGTGAGACTAAATAGAACACAGCTGTTACTGATGATGTGGGCTTCGGATGAGCTTCCTATCCTGAGAAGCTCATCTCATCAGCCTCATGTTATTCTGCTCTCATTCCTACTTCAACTTCATCAGTCCACACCAAGGAGTTTTACTGTAAGACAAATAAGGACAATCTAAAAAGTTTACAAGTGGTGTGATTTGACGTTTTTTTTCCCTAAAGTTTTTAGAAATGCACAGATGATTAGATCATTGTATTGTTAATAGAGATCCTGCACTTACAATAGTTTTGTGAGACTACAACCCTAAAACCGTAAACTGCTCCTAATTCAGTTAACGCATTAATGAACTGCATTATGCTTAATGTTGCCATTGAACTTTACATTGAGCCCACCCTTCTCGATCTTTTTTGTCAAGGGTCAGGATGGGAGGACTGTGGCCCAGGTGAGGAATGTGACAGGAAGATCAGAAGAGCGAGAGGCTGCTGTCCGAGGAGGGTTGGGGCTTACGGTAAAGGGTATGCGGTGAGGATGAGAAGCTCCTCCCAACAGTGTCAGGACTGAAGTTTTGATCTGCGGTTCAAGTCCCCAACACCACGGGGCGCTTTCCTGTAGTCCAGCCTGGACAGAAAGACAGACAGGGAGAGCCTGTGCCACAGTCCATCCGACTGAGGACCAGAAGGAAACCTGCGAGACAGACCTGTGAGAATTGTCCTGTCACATAGAGCAAACATGTTTCCTACAGGGCAACAGTAGTGTTTTACTGTCCTCTATGATAGAAAGTCTGACTACACCCAGCTGTGATGGAGGTGTTAGTTGTTCTTCAAAGCCACTATGTGTAAAATTTGAAATTCCTATTGTGTCCCAAAGTGGTAGTGTCAAAAGATGACTGGGCAGAAATGTTGAAAGCAACACAAGCTGCACAAATCTGAGAATGTCTCATTTTTCAAACAACAAAAACTCATGCCATCAGAATAACTCAAAATATGCTAACTATCTAATGGACATTGTGACTTTAAAGCAAATGCATTTGGGATGGAGTAAGTTGTGTAGGTTGAAATCAGCCTGCATTAATGTGAAAATGTGAAGAATGCTGACTCTTGTTTTTTCATCCTCAGAAAAATCTAAATATGCAGACTTGGTCTTTGCGTCTACTGCTGGGTTTTTGGTGGAGAGTCTAATATTCAACCTAATATCGTCCAATATTTTCTAGAAAAAACTAAAAGCAAAGAGACTCAAACGTCAATTAAAGCATATGTGTTTGAGACCTAAACCAGTTTAAGTGTCTTTAGTGTTTGGTGCAATTTACTGTGGGATCACCGAAGCAACTTGAGGCATTCGGTGTCACCCCCAAAGTCTAAATCCCTAAAGTATCTTCCAGGAAATGTGACATACATTGGCAACTAAATACTGTACACAAAATACCAATAGTTTTCTTTCCACTACTTTTACCTTACACTACACTTTCGGTGGTGGATATTTGCTTGTGTGTTTTTTTGTGTTTTGTTACTCATAGTGTTGTTCCAAGGCAGTGACGACAGTGAAGTGTCTCAACGCCACTTTCAGCTGAAACAGCTCCTCTCTTTTCTTCCCTAAAATAACCAATAGCGGCGTCTCCTCTGACCACCGTTGACACAGACACATCAGCACACTCAGCACTTCAGGAAAACTGTCACGTAAACGTTAACCCATTCACAAATAGATGCACACATACAGAAGACTCTCCGACACATACACACTTCGTCAAATACACATGCTCGCATCTACGTGCTCATTTTTACTTGATAATTTACTGGACATGGACAGTTGTGAGATGAGAATACAGGACAGTGTAGATTTTAAACCCATGGTTGTAGTGTCACAGAGAGACTTTCCTTATAGAGAGCCGCTTCACAAGTGAATGTAAACTGTATCATAAAGCTGACAGATTCAGACAGCATTAGTACCCTGTGTGTGTAAACAGTCAAGGTCAAGTTTAACACCAAAGCTTTCAGCTAAATCCTTTCAACCTACACATCATGGAAAGAAAAGCCTTCCTAGATAAACAAGTTCCCTGCAGTCACGTGTGACCTTGTCAGTTCACTGAAAATGAAAAATCATCTTTTGGAGTAAAGGATATAGACTTAAATACAGATTTAGCAGAGTTTCTGTATACCTTGGATATATTTTACAATTTTCCCTTGATTTTCAACATGTTACATGAATTTGAATCATGAATACATTGAGGAAGAATATACAATGAATAACACTATTAACATATTGTCTTTGTTAGAAATACATGTTGATATAAAGTTCTTATAAAATCTTATTGCTTCTAAGACTGGTGGGGTAACGTTTTTAATGTGTAAAAAAAAAAATTATTGATATAGTAGTATAAGGATAGTATGGGTCAGTGTGGACTGGAGTGGAGTGGGCCTGAGATGACTTCCTGTGGAGACCTTTGGTTGTGTTGTGGACATGACTCATGAAACCAAACCCTCTTTAATAACTGGAAATTTCAACTGAGAAGGATTTTAGTAGGTTTTAACATTAGCTCCTGCCTTGAGCCTACTTGGTAATACTTACAGAGGGACGAATACTGTAGCTGTTGGTGGGGACAGTGTGGCATATTGTTCAATCTGATAGGCTGGACATCTTCGGTCATCTTCTATTGTTGAGACATTGTAATAAGTGGCTGACTGCATGTCCAAGAGCTGTAATAGATCCACATACGACATAAATTATAGATAATAGATTATCAATGCGGTATCTGACACAAACTGGAAACAACACTGACACTGCCAGAATTCTGCATTGTTTAAGAAAATGAAAAAGGATACTTTACACCTCATATGGACAAATCACAAGATTTAAGTTTTTTCTGAATGGCCGTATTCATTAGGAATTTGAAAGTTGTAAACATGAAGGCAACAACTTTACTAGATGACTGCAGTAATCAAAACCAAATGCCACACAATTGATATGAACCTGGTGCGTCTGACTGATGAAACACATTGTAACTGCTTTTTGTTTCCCTCATCCTAAAGTTGCTTACCTTTCACACCTACAAGTTTTACATTTCCTCGGTCTCTCCCATGATCCCTTGCTTTGGGATGGTGATAACACTGCTGTGGTGTGCTCGCTTCCCGAGACAGACCGTCTGGTTTCACGATAAACAGATGGGCTTTGACCCAGAGCACCAAGAGTAAAGATGAGCATTGAAACCTTTACACCTGGTTATTTTGGGAATATGTGAACATAAATACAGAAACCCACGCTCCTGAAGGAGTCAGTCGTTGAAAACCCTAAATTATCACATTATGATAATAATCTGTGCATATGAAGCGTCAGCCTGTAATTTATCCAGCTACTGACTAAAGGCTTTCTGACTGCATTGCATTCTTTTGTGTATTCAGACTTAAAAGGCACACGCACAATGTGATTGTTGTAGATAAATTCCATTGCGTGCAGTTAACTTGTATTCATAACTTAAATGTGTGGTAAATTGGAAGGGTGTTTGCAAACAGTACAAATGTTTAAATTTCTAAAGACCAGTATACGCCTGAGGATATCACTAAGCTTATGTATATGACAATAAATTACACAGTATATATATATGTATATGTATATATATAATTACATTCTTAAGCATATAACGGTATAAAGGTAATATCAGCCAGTACAGAAAAGACAAGTGATCTCTCTTTAATGGTCCTTTGAACAGATATGTAAACACTTCTTCTTTAAAGTCATAGACAGGCATCATGATTCAAATGAATTATAAATGGTGCAATAAATTAAACATGGATTTATTTTAGGTATTCTTCATATTTACCAGAAAGCTTCTTTATCTAAGAAAACCAGGCTTGATAGGGAGCTCTTTGGGTGAGCTTCCCCAGGCACAGATTAGGTTGTTCTGTACATCAAGGTTAAGTCCTAGGCTGCACTGTACATGTTAAGCACGGTCCTATAACATACGGGCTGAAGCCTTAACCTAACCTGTAAACTGTATGAATCAACACACTTCAATGGAGGTTTTTCTGCTAAAACACGACTTTTTCAGTCCAAGTGAGTCTCCTGCAGGGAAGTGTGACCTCTTCTGGACTGTGGATCCTCCAGATAAGTCCTGTGTTCACATTTCAGAAACATGTCAAACTCAACATATTACATTAATACAACAGCACATGGTATAAATACACATCTTATTTAAGGGGAACAACAAATGGTCTAAAGGTGGAATGTTCGAAGGTATTAACATTTCTTTGCCTGTTGTTTCATTATTACTCTGTTAGTGAGGTGGTTTAAAATCCTATTTAATATCATAGACACATTTCAATGAGAACAATTTGGTAGCCACAGACACACCTCTCTCTCTCTCTCTCTCTCCAATTGTCACCATAATCATGCATGTGGAAATTACTATTAACGACTGGCGCAAAGAAATTCCATAACGCTTGTTTCTACTGAGAAAAAACATGGGCTCCAATGTGACGGAAACAATGTGGCAGTTAACATATAGACAAACCATACTGTGCCTGTGATTTGTCTTTTGTAAAAGCCTCCATGTTGCATCACATGTAAAAAGGACATTCATTTCTCATCATCACATAAAAGAGGGATACACAACCCGAAGAAGACACGTCCCTGGCTCTATGTACCAGAAGAAAATGGCTTAAGAAGAAACGTGAAGAATGAATATCCATTTGAGATTCACGCGGACTGTCTGTCCTACAGATGGTTGTACCTCAGGCCAAAGTCGTTGTAGTCAACTGGTGGTCTCGTCATGTTGATATCATGCTGACAGACCTGTAAAAGACACTTCTAGTCCTTCACATTTTCAAAAACAATGGTCCAGTATCCTGAGACAAAACATATCTTATTCTGTAATCTGATAATTTTCTGTAGTGACTATCTATTTTGACTATTAGTGACTGCATAATGCCCATGGACTACGTGGATACTCTTGTTTTAAACAGGAACTGTTTTAAATTATAAATTGGCAAAATCTGACAGAATCAAACTGCTACCCTTACGATTGTTCACAGTCAGCACTAACAGCAACCCTTTCAAATTACCTTAACATAAGAACCAAAAGCTAAAATACATTCAGTGTATTACATTTTTACATGCTACCTCTATGTTCACCTACACAAAACGCACTGAGATCAGTTTCTTGGATTCAAAGACACCTTGGATAGACGTCTCACCATATTTTGTTCAAATAACAATCAAAACACTAACTTGTGTGGGAAGGCTTGGCAATGCTTGGGGTCTGCCTGTAATGAACTACTTATAGTACAGTCAGTCTCTGCTGTTCTCTTGATTTGGCAACTTTTCTCTATTAAGAGCACACACACACACACACACACACACACACACACACACACACACACACACACACACACACACAGCCTCCCTCCAGCTACAACAAACACACACAGAAGAACACGTTGCACACAGACACCCAAATATCCAGATAAAGAGCGCTGGAGTTCAGTCCTGCTTGTTATGCTACTGGTACTGAGAATACAAGTTCTCAGAGCCACAGAGGAGCTAAAGCCTTGTGGAGCTTCTCCGAGGTGCCCACTTGCTCTATGCATCCCCTTCGTCTCTGTTTTTTTTCTTTTTAGCAGCGGTCGTCCTCGTCTGTGTCACTTAGCAGCTCGCCGGCTTGAGCTGGATTCGCTTGGCCCAAGTGCTTTCGGAAATGACCATTAGGAACCTGCCAGGAGTGTCTGAGTTGAGGAGCGGAGCTTATGGCGTTGGCCCGTCCTAGGCTGGTTGCTATGGCAGTCTCAAAAGTAAGCGTCTCCTGCCCGTCTCCTGCCTCTCCACCGCTTCCGTCATCATGGAATGGGAGGTAGGGCTCTGAGATGTAGCGGTGAGGAGATGGGTTGCTCGGTCCTAACACCTGTACTCCAAATGACCCCTGACCTCCAGTTCGGGGGCCACCCTCCTTATCAGCCCTCCACAAGTTCTCAGTGGAGCCACCAGCGCCATCCTGAGGCTGGGTCTGTCCCTCAGAGGAGGCTGTTGGTGCTGGTGAGATGTGGGCTTGGCAGACCAGAGGGGAGTAGGAGATGAATGGCCGAGGCCGGGAGGGTGTCTGTGGCAGCTGGCGTCGATTACGAGGTGTGCCGGAGTCTGAGGCTGAATGAGCAGGGCTGCCTGTTGTGTTTACCTGCAAACAACACAAACACAATAGTAAGGGCAGTACTGTTATAGACTCCTACAGCTACAGTTTCAGCTGTTATCATCCTTCTGCTGCAAAAAGACAGAGTACTGCTGGTGTTCTTCCAGGTGGTTCACTGGACTCACATCCAATCACAGGTACAAAACTGTCCTCGATTTCATTGTGCAATAACAACCAGCACGTCTTTGGGTCACAAAGACTGACTGGTGCTTCAGTGTGTAATTAACCCTATTGTCCTACCTGTCTCTGTAAGGTGTGTGTGCGTCCTTCGCTAGGTGAACGGGACCTTGTTCTTTCACACAATGGATCGTAGCTGCGCTCCTCAGAGTTGCAGCGGGACACGTCAGGAGACAGTAGGTGGCGCCGTTCCTTAGATCGCCCTCTCTCATGACTGCTTGTTTCTTTGTGGTTGACTCTAGGAGCTAAGAGGTTAGTAATTTTTTTTTTAAGGACATTTTTACTTCTATGACTTCTAAACATTGCTATGCCAACATTGCTATTGCTAAAATGTATCATGCAATATAATGCTGTGTGTGTTCAGTGACCTCTGTAGCTCCTCTGACGAGGCCTGTATGAGCCATCAGGACTGACTCTCTCCAGAGAGTGCTGCTCCTGCCAGAGGCCGTTCACACACTGGTCTCCGATGGTAGAGAAGGAGCGCTTTATCAGCTTACTGTCTGCTGACATCCCAGGCTACATACACACCCAACAACCAGAGAAGGAATCACTTAAGAAACCGTGAATGACACCTAATCAGCAAACACACATTCTCTCATCATCAAACACCCACAAATACAAAGCCTACATACATACGTTATGTGCTGAGAAAACTCTAACTAATTCATTTCAATTGCTTATACATTTTCAGAGCACTTTCTAAAACAAGATTTGTTTGTTGCTGAATTTAGGTTTGAATAAAGTGTATTACTCTTTTATTACCAGTGGATCAAAAGCCAGTCTGGGCATGGAGGAAGCTCTGATGGATGCTGTGCGCTGAGGTGATTTAATAACTGTTGCGTCCTGCCTGGCCTGCTGCATCACTTGATTATATTCCACTACGTCTGGCACCTACACAGAAATATCACAAAAAAGAGGGCTGGTTGTTTCTTCTTTATTTATTTTTGTCTTAAGAGTCAAGCTTAGAGTCTCTATAAAAACACTCCAACAACAGTTTAACAACAACGTTAAGTAATAAACAATGTGTCCCAATACAGATCTTGCATGTAGTTTGTGTGTTCATTCAAATTATATTATTTTTCATGCAGCAGTGAAAGTATCATTTATAGATTTTTGCTTGACCAGTTCAATACTACATGTAGGTGGGTACCAGTGTTTGTAAATGATGGTGCTGGTGATGTGGGTGATGGTAAGGGTGGTAGGGTGAACGATAGTCGCCGTCATCCTCCTCCTCCTTCTCCTCCCCGGAGCGCGACAGCGGCTGCAGGAACATCTCTTGTGGAGAGATAGGGCTGAGTGCTAGAAAACCTCCTCTGGTGCTGAAGGAGCACAAACCGACAGGGCAACTACATTAGATAATCACATAGATTTGTCAATTATTGTGGCTGATGATGATGATGATGAAAGAACAGAAGGCATCTAAAAAAGTCCTTGAGCAGATCTACAGAAAAACACTATTCATCTATTCCTACAAGCATACATAACCACATATAAATCGAAATAACGGTGTGAGCTAAATTAAAGTTGAATATTTACAGAGCAGATCCGGCACTGTGCCTGAGGAATGAAAGGGATTTGGCATTGCATAGGATTTCTGGAGGCAGAGAGGAGGCGTCCATACGCTGGAACATAGGAGCATGTTTCTATGGGGAGAGAAAAACACATTCAAGGGGAGATGGGAAATGAAAATAAATACACTCCTGTAATTCTACAGTGTCTACCAATGACCTATGACTTGACATGTGACTTTTTTGTATTAGCTGTCTTTTCAGTTTATTGTAGAATTACTTTAAAGGTATACTCAGTTCAATGTTAAGCTGACTGGGTTTTGGTACAAACAAATCCCAAGCTAAACTTTAAACCAAACAGGTAAACCATACAAAATGTAAAATTTTAAATGGTGACCAATATGAAAAGAGCGGAATTATGCAATCAAACCACTGCACATCAGTGGCTGCTGGGTGCCTTAGGGGAATACACTTACCAAAACATGTCATCATAATAAACCTAAAAATAAAAAATGAAAAGTACCTGTTCCTCCAGTTGCTGTCGGAGCTTCTTGGCCTTGCTCTGCTTGTAATAGTCCATGATCATCATGGCGGCATAAATCTTCCCAATTGTCATGTCACTGGCTGAAAAAGGAGAAAGCATCAGACATGACCCTTCAAGAGTACATTATTAAATGTAATAACATTTACCACTACAACTACTAGGATAGAAAACATGGATATTCATTGACATATGAATAATAGTACTGTAAAGATGCAGGGTCATGTCACCTTTGTGAATGGGAACCAGCACGTCCAAAGTCTTCTGAGAGAGATGAGGCCAGATGACACCGATCTCCTTCTGTAAGTCCAAGTCCATCTGATTTCTATCCTCCCCTCCTGGAGATAAAAAGTGAGATTTAATAACTTTTACATCACAGTGAATGTGTCTGTAAAGTTTTGATATTCATTCTGACCTCTGGCTATCTTGACCTCCAGGGCGGTGCGAATTAGGGCCATGAGGGTGGAGGTGAAGTGAACAGACATGTCATCGTCCACAGGCATGTTCATCAAGACTAGTCTCTGATGGCAACCGAGAGAGCATCATAGTCAGACGCAACCCAGCACACCAACAAACAATTACACCACATATCACAATGAAAAAGTGGAAGCCCAGAGCGGCGGTGGTATTTCATAATGTTTTTCAGTCTAGTTATTTGTTGTAATGACTTAATATTGTCATTATCTCAAGATAACAAATTAAGTTTTTTAGATACTTGCTTACTCATTTAGCTTACAGACTAGAGAATGAACAGTTTAGATTTGACACTTTTAAGGAGCGCCATTGTGTTATTATAAACAACATATGAATATGTTTCAGCTCAAAGGAAAAACACCCAGCTGGAGCTGAGCTCATACTCAACCATAAATCTGTTACTGAGATAATTAGATAACCAAATAATGATTTCAGGGCAACTAGCTTAATAAAAAAAATTAAGCAACCATGGCCTTTCTGGGCATCATTACAAGAAGGAAATGTTTCCACTTTAATCATAATTTCATATAGCCTAGTATGCTTTGTTTAAATGAAGTAATCAACACAGATAGATGTAAAAGGATGGAGAGGAAAACCTTGTCAATATTTACTGTATCTTGTTTTGAGACACAAGATACAGTTATTATTTGATGATCACAAGAAAACAGTTTTGACAAGTAGTTATGTAAAATGAAGACTTCTAAAAAATGTTCAACAGAATCTGAGGTCACAGAATAACTACAGACACATTTAAAAAAAAAAAAAGACTAACAAGAAGATAAAACTCATGAAACACACATTCTGACAGGCTCGCAAACTCACAAACACAAATACAACAACAACACACACACACACACACACACACACACACACACACACACACACACACACACACACACACACACACATAGATGTGTATTAAGCAGAGTACCTTTAACTTTTTATATGTGAAAGTGTATTATGGAGTTTATATTTTACAGCATGACTGTAGAACACATCATTTGACATCACTGAAAATAGTAGCGTCTGCATGTGCACACTTTTGATGAAATGATTGGGTAGCTTTAAGACAGAGAGACACTAACCAGGCGCAATGGTCATAATCCCCCCAGATACACACACACACACACACAGACAGACACACAGACACAGACACACACACACACACACGCAGTGGCTGTGGCAAGAGGCGCATGCAGAAAGGTAAATGTGAGAAACAAAGAAGTAAGTATGAAAGACGAGAACATTTGACAGCAGACTTTGATGAAAGACGAAGCATGTAGATGTTTGACAACTTTCTGATTAATGTTCTCTAACTTGTTTAGAGCAATAAACTCCACAGAGACGCTTTCATCAGATAACAGCAAACAGATAATGGCGCCTTTTTTTTCTGCCAAGATGCAAAGCAAAACAGGCAAGTTATTACTGTAGCTTTAATCATCTGCCAATGAAAAAGCACTGGAACGGTTCCAACAAGCAAAACTGCACCATATAAACAACAGAAAAAAATGCCTTGCTTTTCCAATGTGTGACACAAAAAAAAATCTACAGCGCCTGTCCTTGTTAATTAAAACATGAAGGAAATGCCTGTTAGGCTCTAGTGTTTGGTCTACCTTATATGCCACCTTGGAGGGGCATTTCTTGCCCAGGCCTAGCGGTGGCGACATGTTGGTCAACATCTCATACATGTCATTGTAATGGATACGACCACTGGGGGTGCCAGGTAGCCATGAAGATGGGAGTGAGAGAGAGGGAAAAGAGGGAGGGAGTGGAAATGGGGGAAGGAAGGCAGAGGGATGATGTTGGAGGTGGAGGAGAAATTGAATAACAGTGGAGGAATTGGGGAGTGCGTTCCCAAGGGATGGAGGAGAGAAAGAGCAAAGGAGGGGTTGGAGGGTAGAAGAGAGGAACATAAATGGAGGAGATACAAGAAAGAGGATTATTCCAAGGCATCACACAGGAATAGGGAGTAAAGAGTAGGACAAAGTAAATCAGGTTGTATTCTTTCTATGCTGCCATCAGGGCATAGAAATCTGGGAAAGGAGAAAACCTTGGACAGGATAAGCGAAGGAATGACAGCCTCACTGGATCTGGTACACATATCAAATACTTACGTTGTGAAGTGTTGTATGTGTGTGTGTGTGAGAGAGGGAACTCTTCTTTAAACCAGATCCAAAAGGTAGAAAGAGACAGGATTTCCCTGTTTTTTCTTCATAAAGCCATGTGTACTGAATGTACATGTGCATTTTGAGTTTAACATTCTGTAATTGTTTTATGTGCGTACTGTGTACTGCAACTGTATAGTGTATATTAAGTTGTTCAGCGGTTTTGTAGGTATAATTTTGTCAGGACGTCATTGTAAATGAGAGCATGCTCTCAACTGACCCTCCCCGAATAAATAAAGGTGATGTACATATTGTATACATGGTTATATAACTGCACCAACAGTAAGCAAAAGGAACAATAAAAATGTTTATTTATGATCCTGAATGAGGGATGTCCTGTGCCTTAGTACCCTGAGACTTGAGTGTCGTCATTCTTTGACCTGAGTAACACACCCCTTAAGGCCAAGCAGGGTGGTGACAACAGGTGAAGGGAAGGAGGGATAGGAGGTCAGGAAGGATCCCACACAAAAGAGGCAGAGGGGTTTGTTGATATGGGGGAACCAAACCTTGCATGCCACCCTGTGCGGGCAGTTCTTTCCAAAGCCCAGGGGTGGTGAGATAGTGCGCACAACTTTGTACATCTCCTTATAGTGGATCCTACCACTGGAAAAAACATATATGTCTTTAGTTTGCGTCATTACAACCTTGTAGTGACGCGTAAATGAGGCCTAACTGAAGGCTTTCTCCTCTTGTCTTCAAAAAAGTAGTTGTAGGACATTCAAACAGCAATAAATCTAAAAAAAAAGAAAATCTGTAATAAACACATACATTAACATTTTACATGGTTATCGGTAGCTGTTGTCATTTATCTGTTGCAACTAGTTCAGATGCTGTTAAAAGTGCTAAACAGATATCCCACTATTGCTTTTTAAATCCAATTTTAGATACAACTGTTGTGACAACAGATGTGGATTAAGAAGAGTACCTCTTACTTTTATCCATATGTGTGTATTATGGAGTTTTTTACATCACTGAAAACTGTAGCATCTGTATGTGCACAGTTGCACTTATGATGAAATGATAGTGTAGCTTTAAGACAGAGAGACACTAACCAGGCGGCACGGTCATACTCCCCCCAGATCCGGACAAACTCATCCAGGTGGTGAGGACCCAAGATGGACGAGTCTCTTGTCAGATACTCAAAGTTATCCATGATCACAGCCACAAACAGGTTCAGCATCTGGACAGAAAGGAGAAGCCATCATATTTAATTATATGAGAATGGAAAGTGTTCAAAATATAAAGAATGGCTGCTCTTCCTCTGAAAAATAACCAGGTCAAAACATAAAAAAGATATTTAATTTTATTTATTTTATTTATAAAGGACAACACACATTAATCAACATTTCTGTGAATGTGCCAAATGTAAGCACGCCGGCTAAGTTATTATTTACACTCCAGGTTCTGGACTTACCAGGAAGGAGCTGAAGAAGATGAACGAGACAAAGTAGAAATATGCGAAGTCGGAGCCACAGCCCCCCTCCTGGTCAGATGTTGGTACTGCTGGGGGAAGCGAGGTGTCCATCTCACACTTCTGTCCCCCCAGACACGACAACATGATCTCCTGCCATGACTCCCCTGTGGCACTCCTGGACACACACACATTACACAACGCCAGGCGGAGGAAGGGTCACTTAGGACTTGAGCAGTCCAGTTTACAGTTTGTTCACAGTTACGTCTGCCATCTGGAAAGTACTATCAAAGCATCGAGGCTTGCAGAGACTGCTTTCAGATGGCCCAAATGTGAGACCTAGTTGTGTAGTCTAATTCGCACATTTACAGTACATTCTGTATGTAATGGTGCTAACTTGTAAGGTCTTTAAATTTTACTGTGAGTGTTTTATATTATAATATGTTTCTTTTTTATTTTAGTTTTACTGCAAGCGTAAGGAATTCTTATCATGTTTAAATCTTCACTGCTTATGAAAACAAACTTGGAACTTAAACATGGAGAAATAAACATTTTGGTCGAGATAGCAATTTCATTACTTGAACCACTCTGCTTTGTAAAACTCAAAGTGTTTTGCTAAAAATTTGCTAAGCAAGTACGTGGTAGACTGCAGCATCGATCACCCTGTGACACTGAGGAGCCCCTTGGTACAAACTACCGTAACCTAGCAACATTATTTAGACTACATTAAGGAAATGTGTTATTGAAAGCAAACTATGTGTAATTTGGATCACTCTTAGATACAGTGAACTGAAACAACATAGAGTCCAAAGCTAACCAAAGAACAGCAATAAAGATCTCAGGGTGTCCTACCTGAACAGCAGCATCAGAGCACCAGAGAAGGTCTTGAAGTTGTTGTGCTGCGTAATGTGAGTCTCCTCATTTAGCTTAATGTTCCCAAACACCTGATTCACACAGATATACACACAATCCTTAACAGTGACAGTGTTTATATCACGCACTACCCATTTTGCATGTGTTTATTTTTGTATGTGTGAATATTTCACCATGAAACACATATACTTAGGATGCTGTGGGACGCTGGATAAAATATAGTAAATTTTGTATATTAAGTACCATCTCCACAGAAAAACAGAGACCAATCAAGCATGTGTCTTTCTAACCTGCATGCCAATGATGGCGTAGATGAAGAAGAGCATGGCAATGAGCAGGCAGACATAGGGCAAAGCCTTGAAGGACTGGACGAAGGTCCACAGAAGAATGCGGATGGTGTAACCTTGTCGGAGTAGTTTGATCAGTCGAGCTGCTCGGAACAGCTTCAAGAAACTCATGTTGAACGTATCAACAAACTGGCGTAAGGACATAGGGCAGGATGTCAGCTTGACATAGCATACAATAGTATGTTCACACAACTGTGCAGAAAAAAGACAGTCCCAAAGGTTCACTCTTTCTTTCACTGTCAGAGTTAATTATGTTTTTTCTTATTTACCTGCAAGTCTACCACAATCTCTGTGATGCTGCCCAAAACAGTGATGAAGTCAAAAATGTTCCATGTGTCTCGAAAGTAGTTCTGTGGAAACAGGAATGATACTTAGAGCCAATCCTAAAAAAGAATCTTTAATTCACATTCAGGCTGTTTGCTTCTCTTTTCTCTCACCAAAAACCCAAAGGCCATGATCTTGAGGACGCACTCAACAGAGAAGAGAACAGTGAAAGCTGTGTTTAGATGCTTCAGTACGGCCTCGTAGGCTGGCGGGGCAGAGTAATACTGAAAATAGAAAGGAGGCAATTATTAAACTGCAAATAAAAAATCTATGTTATGAGAAGAATAAAAAACTGGAATATTCCTGAAGCAGTTCACTGAACTTCAGCCCTGCACCCTGCAGAACAACAGGTTGATGGAAGATTCTTCCAGACCCATAAATAGTGTCTCAGTCTCTGCACCTCTCATCTGTCGTACTATAAAAGGAGTCATTCCTCTAGGGGCGGCAGCCACAGTTAATGAGGTCATGCTAAATAGCAGCCCCTGGACATTATAGATCAATATTTAATACAGGCTGAGTCACCCTGCGTCTGTCTGTCTGTCTGTCTGCTAGCACAGCCCAAAAAAGGCCAGTTCAGAAGAAAAGTGGTGAGAGAGAGGGGAAAAAACACATCCAAATGAAAAAAAAACACAGTGTATTTTTTCACATCCATGTTTCCAGATAGGAGTGACACATCTCGACTTATTTTAAAATGTGTTAACAGTCGCAACTCCATGACAGAATATGTTGCTGAGAAGCAACACAAGGTGTGTTTTTTTCCTTTTAGCAAACAAGGATATGTGGAAAATGGCACCTCATCCTTAAGAGTGAGAAGAGAGATGTACAGTAGATAATGGTAGAACCTGTCACACCAGCTGTTTTCCTCCAATTATGGTCCTACTAAGATGTGCTGTTGTAGTCTTTGATTTTGATTTCTCTTTTTATTATCCTCACCTTCATCATAAGTACAATGGTGTTGAGAGCGATCATGGCCAGGACGGTGTACTCAAAAGAGGGTGACACCACAAAATGCCACAGACGGTATTGGAATGTGTGCCGGTTCTGGGGCATGTAACGCGTCAGGGGCTTGGCACCGATGGCAAAGTCTATGCACGCCCTCTGCAATATAGAGAACAGGAGGAAAAGAAAGGGAAGAAGAATAAAACAGTAAATACACACAGCACACAGTCTAACTATTCACCTTGTTTTACATGACCGGGTTCTTTGTTTTTGCTTCTTTTCTGTTTGAAAGACATAGATGTTTTCTACAAGAACATTTATGGACTTACAAAGCTAGTCAGAGTTTATTTGATGTAATTGGTCTTCAAAAAAATAGACTGGAAATCTATACTTTGCATAAAGTAAAGAGACAGAGAAAGGAAGGCAGACAGGGAAGAAAAAGATTTAACTAAAGCTGATTTGACAGAAGGGAAAAGACTAGAAAGAAGCTTATTGGCCATTAAACACAAAGAAAGAGACAAAGACAGAGAAAGTGTTTATTTGTCGTTCTTCTATTAATCTTTCCTCACCTCATTCTTTTCCAAGCTGCACTCCTCCATCATCTTATCGCCCTGTTCTTGGAAGGTGATGATGATGAGAGCCACGAAGATGTTTACAAAGAAGAAAGGAAAGACAACAAAGTAGATGACATAGAAGATAGACATCTCCATCCTGTTGCCGTGGCTCGGACCCCTGTCCTCCTCTGTTACATCCACTGAGTGCTGCAGAACCCTAAAAGAGTCGAGACACAATGCATATTATTGCTAACGCTGCTATTAAACGCCCAAGCAACTACAAATAAGAACTTCTTCTTTTTGGCAAGAAAAAAACAGCAAAAATGTCAATTAACAATGAGAATATTCTCATGCAGCTGCTTGAAATCTTTCACAAAATCAAGACTCTTGCACACTTACAGGAGCTATTCCTTTTGTAGAAAAGAAAGTTTGATAGTGTTTTTAACTGGGGTGGAGATCAAATGCCAATTTCATCCTTTTTGATTTATTGACACAGCATAAGTCAATTAACACGGGTTGCAACAGTACAAACCCACAACCACTGTCAGCAAAATATTGGTATAATATTATTGTGAGATAATGAATGGCAAATTCTTTGTTAAGTTAATCACATCTATTATATTTCCTCCATCAAAGATCAGATTTGACCATTACCAAAGAACAAGACAGATGTTGAAAGGTTATAACGCTCATAAAAGCTAATGAGCCCTCTAAGAAAGGAAAATGATGTGCGGGAAAGCTCCTGCTGGATTTCCTCAACCAGCTAGAGAATTAGCCCTCATCCGCTGATTCCAGTCAGACTCACTGAGGCCATCCCTCTCCAGTGGAAACAGTGAAGAGAGTGAGTAGAGCCCAGATGACGTTGTCATAGTGAAACTCGTGTCTCTTCCAGTCTCTCCTCTTCACCTCTTTCTTATCCTTCCCATAGTCAATGTAGTAACCCCTGGAGGAGAAAAAAAATGTAACTAAGATACATTTAATGAAGAAAAAACATTAAGAAAATGTAAAAATTATTTAACCTTTTTTTAACAAGTTTACTGACCCAAGTGTCTAGTTTTAGGAGGATATGAAGCCAAAAAACAACAATTACAAAAAGGAATACATGACTTAATTATGGATGGGAAAAGAAGGAAGGGAAAAGAGATGAAGTGAAAAGAACGAAACAAATAAACAAAGATGAATATAAATCTGAGTGCAGAAATAAATGAAGGGAAAACAGAAAAAAGTGAGTATTACTGGCAATCCTTTTCTGTGTCCTTGGAACTGTCTGTACAGTAGAAAAACTTCCCCTTAAAGAGCTGCACAGCGATGACGGCAAAGATGAACATGAAAAGCTTGTAGACGATCAGGATGTTGAAGACGTTTTTCAGAGACGTCACTACACAGTCAAACACCGCCTGGAATAGAGAGACGTAAGATGAAAAACACGGTGAGATCAGGAAATCAGGTCTGTGCAGATGTGCAGCTACACAGCAACAAGCAAGCACCATTTTCAGTATATTCATTGAGGCATATAACTATCTACTTATTCAAATTTATAGTACTATTACACAGTAATCCAATTACTGTAGGGGCATTTTGCAAACCTTTGTTCATTTGTTTGAATTCATATTTTAATAATCAGACATCTAAGGCTTGAGTCAGCTGTCATACATGCAAGAAAAACCCCACTATCCTATTAACAATGCTAGCATTTGCTTATAGTTTTTTGGACAACATAGCGCATGAATGCAATGATTTCCATCTTTTAACGTAACAAAAGTTGTAGTTTCACATCCGAAAACACCAACAGAAAAGGTTTCAAAAACAGAAAGTTTGATTTTTACTGGCATAAAGTGAAACAAGTGGCTGCCTGGAAGGAAATAAATGAATCTAAAGACATGTCAGACAGATATTACAAAGGATTATATGTTAAAACATGTACAACCATTAATGGGACTTTTGGGTTAAGTTCATGTTTTTTACTCCCTGTCCCGGTGAATAGAACAAGATGTGTTTTTGGTATTAGTCGCAATCCCAAAATGAGTACCTGTTAGCACAGTCAGACAGTCCTCGAGCTGCATCTCAGGCTAGCTAATTCCCTGCCTTCATTTTAAACTCTCCCCCCTTCTCACGTATTGTCAGTTTTTACATTATTCTCTTCATTTCTCCTGTCTGCAAATTGAAATCTTAGTTTCCATTTTGTATTGTTTCTTTTTCCACTGAGGAGTGTAGTTGGAGCTTTTAAGCATTATCCACCTGTGTATGCAAGGCGCTTTTATGATTTGTTTTCTCCCTGTGGACATTCTATGTGTGAGGTTTGACAACATGTCTTCATGCCCTGATGCTCAGCGTTTACCACCTCATCTGTTTACTCGTTCTATATCTGCTCTCAGGTCTGAAGCCGAGATATCAAAGTTGTAGTATGTCTGACCTTGAGTTTAGGAAGTCTCTTGATGGTCTTTAGCGGTCTGAGGACACGCAACACTCTTAGAGACTTGATGGTCTTAATGTCCCGTCCTTTGTTATTTCTGTACAGAAGGACAGACAGACTGTGAGCATAAGACCATTGCGGCATAGTAAATACCACATTTTTAGACACTCATGTTTTTCCCCAACCTTATTCGTCCATCATTACAGTATGCGTAATCTGACATAGTCTACTTAGGTAACACTACTTATGTTATGTTTTTTACCCCATCACATTGCTGCTGGTCAATCCCACAGGGGCATCACCCACAGACGAAGAAAAACAGGAAAGAAGGACACATATATTAACAGTTATAATGTTAGAAACAAGATGGAAGAGATGACTACATGAAGTGGAAGAATAATTACAGCAGAAAAAAATTATTTACAGCTGATTTAAACACAAGTTGATGTTTAGACATATGGTTAGTGCATATGATTAATTCAAATAAATCATGTGACTGACGAGAGGGCGAAGGCCACCAATGCTCCCACCACGACTATAAAGTCAAGGATGTTCCACAGGTCTCTGAAGTAGGAGCCGTCATGGAGGAGCAGACCCTGGTCAATCATCTAAATACAAGACAAGAGCCAGTAAGGAAAGTAATGTACTTCTCCAGGATAGTTTCCAGGAATGCAGTTCACTTTCTTTTTAGGAATGTCAAGCTTCATTGTCAACCTCCTAAACATGTTGAGTTATGTGAGAAATGGGCCGGACAAAGCTGTTTGTTACTCCGAGGAGCATGGAGGCGTGGAGCAGTGATGATTAACAGCAGTTGAAAGTAGAGCAAACTGTCAACTATTTCTGCTACACAACAACAGGTTTATTTTTTTCAGACACTCTTAGACAGTCTTAATTATGATTAATTTGACTTCTTTGGGACTATTAAAATGAGTCAAATAAAACAGGGAAACGTTTTAAATAGAGCCAAAATGGTTGGAAACTGTGTGTCCAACCATTGTGGACACATGTGATCCATCATCAGACTAATTTTCATGTTTTTTTAAATGTGGAAAAAAAGGAATGCCCAGAAGAGGATCTTAAGTGTAATTATCCTGGAACTCTTTGCTCGAAAAAGGTATATTTAGATTTTAACAACATTTCTTACAATCAATCGCCACACAATGACATCTTTACACACAGTAACTCACCTTTATAATCATTTCAAATGTAAAGACTCCGGTGAACACATAATCAAAATACCGCAGAACCTGCAATGAGCGTGAGACAGGAGAGTCATAGAGAAAAGATCAGATAATCCGTCTAGGTGAAATTTGTCAGTTTATTATGTTGATTTCATGACATTAAGGGCTAAGTAACGTCAAATAATCATATCTTGTGGCGTATTATGAAACAGTCCCCTCAAATGATAGCAACAAAAGATAAGAAAATTAGCCAAATTTTGCCCATCAACAACCAGGCTCAGTGTGCAATTTCCTCACTCAGCAGCGAATTACCCTCCCCCCCATCACGTTACATTAGCAGTATTTTGCAAAAACATTTTAAACCATAATTGAAATTGAATCTCTGGGTGTATCAGGAGAAATAATTTGGCTTCTATTTAGTCATTAATGTGAGAGCTGGCCTTGTGTCAGACAGATGATGTTTACATGAATATGCACACACAAACCTTATTCCAGTTAGAGGAGGTGGCTACAGGGTCCTCAGCAGCCAGTGCTATACTACTAGCAGCTATGACCAGCAGGATGGACATTTCAAAGTACCTGAGGTTCACCACGTAGTGACACGCTCGACGAACCCTGAAGGAGAGCAGATGGCATAGTGTAGATGCGATGGTCAGGTACCAAAACTACTCAGTGAAACGGTATAGGCCTAAGCTGCCTGAAACTTAATTGCAGCAGGGATAAAAAACAAAAAACATAGATGTAGTGCAACAACCCTGAACTCTCTGTCATTACTTCCAAGTGCATGTGAGGTTTGGAGTGTGATTATTCCCCAGTATTATAAAGTCTATCCCAGTGGAAGCAACTTACGGGTTGTCAGGTTTGAAGATGAACATGCTGTCTGGGGTTTCAGTGTTGACAGGCTTTGTCTCCTCTGCCTCCTCTGGTTTGGAGGTTTCAGGATCCTTGATGTTGACTGGAGAAGGTCAGAAGAAGAGAAAGAAGAAGAAGAAGAGGCAAGGACAGGCGGAAGGTGAAGGAGAATTGTAGAATGAGAAGATAGTGGATACAGCCAAGGAGTAAGACCTCACAAAGCCACCTTATAATCTGCACCCTTAGTTAAAAAAGGATTTTAGTCTGGAAAACATCCACTGAGAATAGATTGATGGAGACAAGCTTAGACAATAACATTGTTATATAAAGGCCCTGAACTGTGGAGGCAACAATTTAGCTTAGGGAAGGCTGTGGCTCAGTGGTAGAGCGGTTGTCTGCCAATCAGAAGGTTGGTGGTACAATCCCTGGCCCTGCAGTCCCATGTCGAAGTGTCCTTGGGCAAGACACTGAACCCTGAGTTGCCCCCGATGCTGTGCATCGGAGTGTGAATGTGTGTGAGTGTTTATCTGATGAGCAGGTGGTACCTTGTACGGCAGCCTCGGCCACAGTGTATGAATGTGTGTGAATGGTGGATGTTTCCTGTATGATGTAAAAGCGCTTTGAGTAGTCGTTAAGACTAGAAAAGCCCTATATAAATACAGCACATTTACATTTTAGGTGTAATAGATATGAAATGAAGCATAACAATGCATGGTCAACTTTATTTCTGAAATACCTGAGATGGTGGAGAGCTCTAAAGATGACTGAACGTTGGGCACCTCGATGATAACACTGGAGCTAAGCTCACATTTGTCCTGGTCCTGCTCTATCTCCTTTTCTTCTTTGTTGCTCTCTGGGATGACAGGAGGAGACGGGGCTGATTGCTGAGGAGGTTCTTCCTGCTTCTTAAGACACTGGTCACCAGTGTGGCTCTGCTTTTCTGGTGGGTCAGTGTCTCCTCCACTCCTGTCATCCTGTCTGAAAATAGAGAGACTTTAAAGGATGGACAGGATGACAGTGATATACTTACAGTATGGTCTGTGATGTCAGATGATGAATCTATAGAATCTGCTGCCACAATAGCTAAATATAAAGAGTATCAACTTACATGTCTCTGACTATAGTGCAAGCAACCGGCGTAATAAAAAATAATACAAGGAGCAGCGATTTCTTATGTAACTTGCGTAATTAACGTGCGTAACTTTAAGTAGCCGTAACTAAAGTAGCCGTAACTACACAGTCTCTGTAGCGTGAGAAATACACAACACTGACCAAAAACCACAATGTCCCCAGTTTGCATCTGGTTGGTTGCATGTCTTTCCCCATTTGTCTGTCCTTATTTCGGTAATTTCTCTACTGTTAACTATCCGATTAAGGCATTAAATAACAATAATAATAAACATGAAGCCAAAATGCAATAGAAGTTGGTAATTTGAGTGTGCAATAAAGCACAAGCGCAAGTTAATGTCTGTATTTTGTTAGCATCTCCAGGTCATTGAAAATCACTGGCATTAAACACATACTGTACATGTAACTGGGGGCCTTTACTGCATCTTATTCTCCTCTCTTCTTCAAATTGTTCCTGTCTCTTTTTACTATGACTTCACCTGTTTACCAAATATAAACATCTAAATAAACATACTGCCAAAACAAATACAAAAACACATGTTGAATGAGCAGCTGTTGGTCTGTCTCACCTGCTCTCATCAGGTTTGGACACCTCGTCCACCTTTTTTGTCTCTGCCTCCTTCTCCACCAAGTTCCCCGGATTCCTCCTCCTCTCTCTGCTGACCGAGCGACTCCCAAAGTGCCTTCCATTCCCCGATGGCAATGACCCTTGACTTCTGGCCCCACTGGGATGGTCACAGTGATGTAGCACCCTTCTGCCCCTGATCCCACCATGACCTCCCATCTCAGGAGTCATTGTGTCAAGGTTATCCGGTGGCCTGAACTTCTTTACTGCCCTGTGTTGACGCTCGCCATTCAATCTGGGGCTCCGACGCTCGCTGACAGTGTTTTGACTCGGTTTTACGCCCAGTTTTCTGCTCTCTGTAATGGAGTCGGACTCAGGAGGTTCTGGTATGGCCACAGACACAGAAGCATCAGAAAGGGGCACGTTTGTAGGATCCAAAGATTCTGGTACCAGAACCACTGGGAGTTCTGGTATGTGGCCAGAGAGGGCGGCATCCAGGGCCATATCCACAGACATGGAGGAGCCTAAAGCCTGATTCTTGGATGGGGAGGCTAAGGGTTCCCTCAGGTGCTTCAAACTCCCGGACAGTGTGTGCTCCATGGCCTTGCGGTGCAGTGACTGGGGATGTCCATGTTGGGCCTGGGCTGAAGCAGGAGGCCCGTCCTTCTCCTCGTTGGGACTGCTGAACAGGATCTCTCGGCTGGACATCTGGCGGTGTCTCCGCAGCTGGCTAGTCCTCTGTTCCCACACTGACATGGTCATCCTTGTTCTTCTCTCTCTCCTGGACATGAAAGAGGTAGAGGGGTTGAGTGGTGGGGGTGGGCGGCCCTCCCTGATGCTGCCCTCGTCCAGGGAGCATGAGTAGGTAGGCCGGCTGCGATGGATGGCTCTTTTCCTGTACAGGTAGGGCCGCCTCCTCCGGCTTCCCCTGAGAAGAGAAAGAAAATACCAAATGTCAGCATAAAGAAGCAGACAATTTATTATATGCAGTGTCAAATTTAACAGAGAATTTGTAAAGTAAGGTCAATGTCTTAGAGCTAGAATCTGGTTTGAGACACTTCATTTTTAGCTTGTTTTGTTATTTATTAATTCATGTCTGAAACATTTTCACTTGCATGCTGTGTATTCACCAAAAGTCTAATTTGATTCAAAGTAGAGTTTCTGCTTTGATGGATTTAACATTCTTTCTAGGTCTTACAAAATCTAAATTAGCATTCGCGGCACTTGATCCAACAAAGAGCTATTTTATGTCAACATGAAGCAATTTATTGGCTCGATGAAGATGTTAGGCGATAAATTAACCAAGCCAGGAATTGTTGTGTGACTGTAATAACAAAAAGAGAAAGATGCAGAATGAAACCAGTGGAATAGATATAGGTGGAATAAAATGAGGTTGGAGAGTTTGGAGGTACAGTACAGGCCAGAGTGTGAACAAAATGCTACTGTATACAGAATGAGTCTGGGACATTTATTCATTTAAGAAAATCAGAAGGGCGTCAGTGAGAGATTCAGAGAGCTGAACAGACAGTGTTACTTACTGGAACGTGGACTCTTGTGTGGTCCGTGTTATCAATGAGCGATTGGTTGAAAACAAGACATTAGTGCTTTTGTGAGCAGAGACAAAACAGACCAGGAGACACACAGAAAACAATCCTCAAAGAAAAACACAAAAACCTAAGTCATCAAAACAACTGTAGATAGAATGTCAATGCCGTTTACCAGCTGTTCTGAATTTGTTATTCATTGCTTAAGAGGTACAACCGCTCTTTTAGAAGACTGCAGGCAAAGATGAATTATTTATATTCAGATGCTATATCATGCATTCTGTTTGCAGCTAGATAGTTCCACTGCACACATCCCCTCTTTCAATGAATATGAATATATGAATACATATATAATAATAATATATAAAATAATAATAAATAAAGTATAAATTTGGAGGTCAAAAACTGACTCCTGTTGATGCTTTGCTGTGTGTCTCCCCTGGAGCCTAGCAGCACATTGACAAACAAGATGGTAGCAGTTTTAGAAACAACACGTATACAACATTGATAAGAAGACATCTTGAGGAAGATTGAGATGTTAGACAGTCTGATCTACAGTATGGGTACAGGTAGAAAACACAGAGATGGGCTCCATCATCAAGCACAGTAAAGGTGTTCATATTTAGATACCCTTTGAACAAAACCACCACATTGGGATGCAGCTCTGAACACCACCCTCACCTCAGAGCACTCACACATTAGCATTCTTTTAGCACATGCTAGTAGAGGAAATTCATGTGCGGAGTTTAAAATTTTAGTTAAAAAAGTACTCAAGAATACTCAAGAGCATTTGGGAGAGGGACTAAAGACCTCACAATGGAAGAAAAACTGTACACACTGAAAAGAAAATGTCCAAATATTCCAGTCTAAGTATATTTTGTATAGCAGAGATGTGTGTGTGTAATTTCAGTTTTTCTTCCTTTGAACATGCTGACCAGATGCATGCGTTCCCAAAGTGAAATCATTATGAGCCTCCAACATGCTGCATCTCTTTTTTATTGAGCAAAGGCTGTCATGCAAGTTCCTTCAAGGTCAACAGGGGCAGGTACCGCCGGGGTTTCACAGCTGACATCAGAGCTGAGACCAGAGACCCTTAAAGTTCAGAGTTTCCTCTCTGAATACAGATGCCGGCCCAGGCGACCCCGTGGTATTCTTGTCTTATCTATGGGCTCTGACAGGAGCCTGACCCTCAGCTAGTTAAACCAAAAACTTTAGTTTCTGCTCCGTTCTAATTTTAATTTCCATTTGGTAGGTTTTAGGGAAATAGTAAGGCAGAGAAAGAGGACAGTAAACAAGAAAGAAGAAGGTACATTATGGCATGTTAATAAAATGTTATTTTGTAAAATTTTCCACATGCCCATGCAACAGACTGCTTGTTTCTCAATACACAGCGTGCACACAGAGCCAGAGGTCCTCACTCTTGTGCATGCACATGCACTTCCACCCCCTACGACAACAAGGCACTGTGCAATCAATCCCTGAGAAAAAACACAATCTATTCTGCAAGCTGGAAACCTGAGCATTGAGAAAACAAGGTCACGTTATCAAATTTTCCACAAGTGAGAACACTTCAACAGATCAAAGCCTGCACACACTTTATTTTATGTCCTTGAATTATGTCCTTTGCTAAATCCAGGAGTATATTACTGTGATCAACACACCATGTTAATTTGGACACTTAGTCACCGCGTGTCTCACCCTGGAGTGGAACCAGTAACCATGGTGACTTCAATTTAGAGCAAATTACAGTGCTGGGAGCAGACAGAGATTAGAGAGAAGACCTTTCGGTAAAGACGTAACAATAAGTCTCTCGTGGGACAGCATCAAATACTGATTTAACAGGCCCTAAGTGACATTTAAGTACACAACTTGAAGCTCTGTATTGATGACCTCAATCTATGACTGTTCTGCATGACGTGGTTAGTAAGCCAAATCTAGTGCACCTAAAGATGGACTCGCCATTTGCTGGAGGCTACAGCAACTCGTTGCAAAGTGTTGGCACTGCGGGTCAGTCCTATATAGACAATCCCTGGAGTAAGAAAGAAGGGAGGGAGGGAAAGGAAGAGAGTGACATAGGGAGGAGAAGAGGAGGTCAGGCAGGGAGAGTGGCTGCATACAGCACTTACTCTGAAGACATGAAGGACGACAACGGTCCGACCTCCTTTGCCTTCTGGAGAGCATGCTTCTGGTTGAACGCTGCCTCTGCTTCCTCTTCATCCTGATCAAAAGAGGGAAAGAGCAAAAGGCATCTGAACAATTGTAACGTCTATGAGTTTAAATAATTAAACAGAATCAAAGTGATGAAAGGAGATGAGAGCAGGACTGCACATGGCAAAGTACTAAGATTATTTACACTATTTAGTATTAAGTAGCTGTATGATGAATAAAAGTCGATAGACCTTCTTTCAATTATTTCTTTTTTGTTAATCCCTTTTTTACCTTAGTAAGTTCTTGTGCATTGGCAAGGTTATCCACAGCAATAGCCAAGAAGACATTCAGCAGTGTGTCTGGTCACAGCTGAGTTAAGGACGTGGTCAAAGTGTAACCAGGCAACCCTAACTGACATAACACTGACTCCTTGTTAAGAGACAGATAGTGGTGAACAAATTCCTACTACACTTTTACAAAATGGCTGACACAAAATAATAACATAAAAGGGTACCTTTACTTTAGTAATAACGGCAGAAAGTTGAGGTTACCTACTTAAAGGTAGGCATTAAGTGCTGTACACTATATGACGTTGAAAGAGGAGTAATGAAGGATACAGTTTCCAAACAGTGTTAGCACTATAAAGTAGATAGAGGACCACATGCCAGACTTCACTCCTCCTTGAGAGCGAATACCGTTGTACATCACCTCGTTCCAATCCTCACCTGTCAGGATCTGAGAAAACAAAAAACACACAAAACATACACACAGAAAATCATCCACAAAACTATAATGATCCTCACTGTTAAAATTATATTTCCTGTACATCTTGATTGGCTGTAGTAAACTAGAGAGCAATAACTTGTCATGTTAATTTCCAGACCTGAAAGACGGTCATGATTGCTGCAGGAAATGTGTCAAAGTTTGTTGGGGTGTAGTCTTCAAAGATGAACCTGTGAGAGAGACACACATATGGGCCTTAAAATGTTTTCATTTATATGTTTCGGTTAGAGAGAAATCAATTCTCCTTCTCGCTGACTGGCTGGCTGAGGTTTTTTTTCTCCATGTGCTCTGCATTCTTGAGGCCAGTTCATACACAAGGCCAGCCTTTATTGAAGTGACAGCTTGTGGGGAAACAACATTTGACTCAAGGGAAAACCAAGCAACAAACACTGTGTGTGTGACAATGAAAGACTGAAATCTCAACCAAGCTCACACAGTCTGTCGGTATAATGAAAACAACTGTAAACAGGCCATTGGACAATCTATTCTCAAACTAAACTGTGTGCATTCAATAAAGAGGAATCTACTTAACCATAAAATCTACTTGAGCCTGGTTTTATGTTGGTGTCTTTACTGGAATCACAGGAAATGAGTA
This sequence comes from Etheostoma cragini, assembly GCF_013103735.1. Classification (NCBI taxonomy): domain Eukaryota; kingdom Metazoa; phylum Chordata; class Actinopteri; order Perciformes; family Percidae; genus Etheostoma; species Etheostoma cragini. The sequence goes on along the minus strand of NC_048415.1, from coordinate 14,895,146 downwards.
AGTAATAAGTGCTTAAATTTTCTGCCGAAATGGTAGTTGGTCAAGAGCACACCCTCACCTTGCCCCCCCTCTCTCCTTGATAGCTACAGACACAGAAATGGCACATCCTAAGGAAACCTCATTGTGGGACGGCTCTCGTGGCTGTAATTCTACACCAAGGCTGAATTTTGGGAAAAAGACTTTCAGATATTGGGGACCACTAAGATCTATATAAAGCATCCAGAAAGGACAATGTCATGGTTTGATTTTTTTCTCCACAAATTGTAGTGTTTGCACACTTTAACCATGACAAAACAAGAAAAATTGGCACCTATAGCACATTGCACAAACCTTAAACATAGAGGCTTCAATGAAGAGAAGGGAGCGCATTGCAGCACTTGGGTTCACTTTAAAAACTATTTTATACAGTCTATGTTTAAAACTCACAGAAGAAAGTAGTCGGCTCGTAAAATTAACTGAGAATTAAAGTCATTAAAAAAAAGTTATTTTAAAACGAAATTGTGAACTGAATTGTGATCGCGATTTTATACCAATTAATCGTGCAAGACTAGTGGGTAACATAAGATTTCGACATCGTTCAACACGCTCAGTTATTTTTAGTTTGATTGTTATGACCATTGCTCATGTTAGAAATGTATAACTAACTTCGCGTTCGTTCGGATCTCTGAGGAAAAGGAGGCTGAGGGTTGAATTGAGAATTAAGAAAATGTTTAATGCAACAGCAGTGATGAAGATGATAAGACAAAGGCAATACAGACATACATGATAACACTGCAGCTGACAGTGGACTGGATCCACGCTTCCCCCTGATGGAGTCACGTGAAAGCAGTCATGAAAATTCCTAAAACTCTCTCATTTATGTCCTCCACCTTGGGGCAGCCTAGAATAAGACCCCAGGGGACAGGAGACAGAAGACCACCTTTGGTTGCATAGCAGGAAGCCCCTTTCCACATGTTAAATGCCAGACCTGACCTGTGGTTCTTTACAGTCAGAGAAAAAGAGGGGGGAAAGTGAGGAATCAAATGGCCATCTTGTCTTCTTCACAGAAATATGTATATTAATCCCATCCTGGCTGCATAATACGTAGTTTATAACTTTTTTATAACTCAACACTCACAACTCTGGGCTAACCCACAAATTCCTAGTAACGTTAACTGTATAGATAGACGACTAATCTAATTATAGTTAATTTAGCCAGCTAGCTAGCACACCCCTGTCTTCTGCCTCACTCTACCGGCGCTGCAAAGCTTCAGTCGGGATAAGAGCAGATAACCTGGCCCGGTGATGTCAGCCCCCAGCCAGCTGGCAGCCTGGTCAGCACTTAGTACGAAGCTAACTCTGGTGCTAAAGACGGTAACGGCAGTACTGAACCGTCAAAAAACAGACCCAGGCACCCAAGTCAGAGCAGCGGCCGTTTGTAACGTTACACCTCCGTTAGCATAACCGGTGTGTCGTTATCAAATGCAAAGTAGCATACTATAAACAACAGTATTTACTCTGTAGGTGACGATTTAGTGTTACCTGCCACCGAAGAGCTGCATGCCAAGGAGAGCAAAGACGACGATGAAGAGAAAGAGGAGGAAGATGAGGGAGATGATGGACTTCATGGAGTTCATCAGAGAGACGACCAGGTTTCTCAGAGATGCCCAATACCTAGACAGTCACAACATATCACATGCAAAAAGTTTTAAAATGTGCAAAATGTAAAACTTTATTTTATTTTTTTATTTAAAGGACAGCTCCATTAATTTATATACTGTAAATGTCATGGGCATATATTTAAATATTGGATTTACTGTCAGTCTTTTTGTTATTTTGTTTTTTGTCTTGTCTGAACCTATTGTTTGATGGACTTGATTGTTGCTGCATATATATCTTTAAAAAAATTAATCCCCCAAACAAACAAAACAAAAAATATAGAACACTGCATATCTATGAATATATGGTTATTTAAAAATCCAATGTGCCGATATATTGGCCAATATATATTTAAAAAAAGTTATTTGTAGTTATTTATGAGTTCTCACTAAAATAATATGATAATAATTTGTTTTGATGTCACAACAGAACAGAGGAACTTTAAAACATATTAAAGTTCTGATAAATAAAAATGTATAAAAATACAAACTTAAGATATGAAACTTAAAGTCCTTTGAACAAAAACACATCAACAAAAAAAATAATCGGTGTCAAACGGGGACGTTGTAGAGCATCCTTTGGGGGACAAACTATGCAACAGCAACACTCATAACATAACAACATAACATGGTGGACCGTCCGTTTTTATTTTATTTAAAACATATATATTTTTATCGGCCATTATAAATGCCGATACCATTAGATCGGGAAACGTCTAATATTTTCCGATAATATCGGCCCGCCGATATGCTGTATATTGGTGGGGCTCTACAACATGCCAAACTTAGCTTTGATTCAACAGTGAAATGCTCCGTGTAAATATTATGAAACATCTCAACAGATGGCAATGAGTGAGGAAGGCTGTGAGACTAACTTTGTGATCTTGAAGATTCTTAGCAGACGGAGAGCACGCAGGACACTGATGCCAAAGGAAGTGCCAGGCCTGAAGAACCCCCACAGCACTTCAAAGATGCTGCCAACGATCACCTACAGACATATATATTCACATGCATCTTTAATAAAAACACAGAGGAAGAAATTAATCTACATGAACAGCTTTGACCCAGTGACAGATAGAACTTAAAATAGAGGCAGAGAAAATTCAACAGAGTCAGATACAGAGGAAGAGAGGGCTGATGCTTCATAGTTGAAGGACAAAAACAGTTGGAATTTGGAAAAACAAATATGTCGGGAGGGAGATGGAGTACTGACACTGCAGTCAAAGCGGTTGAAGGAGGAGTGGAAGTAGAGACGCGGCCCCAAACTGTACATCTTCAGAAACATCTCAGTCAGAAACAGAGCGAGGAACAGGAACTCTGCATAGTCTGCAACAAAAAAAGGTATTTAAATTAAAAAACGGACAAAGACAACTAGAACTGCAAGTAGTTATGACGGGGTCCAAGCCTCCCGACTCCAGTCATCCATGACGTGAGTCGCCCCAGACGACCCGGCGAGCGTGCAAAAGAGGGACCCAGAGCGTAACGGTGGGAGGGCAAACATCAGGAAATATTGAGAGGTGTGAGCCGCAAGGTCTGCGGTACGTTGCCGTTGCAAATATCCCATTAACATTGATCGAGTAGAAGGGCCTAAACTGGTCTACGTTGGCTACAGCGCCCCCCTATAAGCCAATATTTGCCAAATTTGGTACAGAACCTCAAAGTGGCATCCCTAACAAGCATCACAAGTTCCATGTCAATAGCATTTACTGTGGCGGAGATATTGCAATCACAAAATTCCCATTTAAATTAATTGAGTTATTAATTGAGTTAACATGTGGTACAGAGTGTCATAGTGGGACCATGAACAATAAGTATTTTGCTAATAAAATTTAATAGGGCCCAGATTTGATATGATATGTTTGGTAGCTAGCTAGAAAAATTGGTGTGGCCGTCATATGCGCGTACTTTAACATAGCTAAATTCTTTATGTCTTTATGTCAGGGACAACAGGAGATGAAACATACCAGGTTTTGTGCAGATTGGTCACACGACCTAGGAAGAGTTCAAAAACATTAGCTTTACGCATTGTGCGATATTTAATAAAAAACTTTAAATAGAAATGGGCGTGGCCTATATCATGTTATTCAGCTTGATTAAGTGAACAAGAGGACGTATAGTTTTTTAATGTGCGATGTGTAATGTGGGAGTTAAAGGCATAAACACAATATAGCATCACCTAGGGGTCCACATTTTTGGTCAGTGAGGCCCAAACATGACCCATTGTACATCTACCCTGTAAATTTAAAGTTGTTCACATTAGTGTAAGTGGTGAATCCAAACGTGGGTCCGATAGACCCCGCCCACTTTGACCAATAAGTACCCCACTGTAGAGATGACCTCAGGAGTGGCCCTACAGGTTACCCTGGTCTGGAGATGCGATGTGCCAAGTTTCGTGCAGATCAATTGCACGCTTTAGGAGGAGTTAAATAATATTAATCGTAATTTTTCACACATAAAAAGTCTAGGTGGAAATGTGTGTGGCCTAGATCAGAAACTTGATTTGGATCCAGGGAACGCATGGACATATGGATTTTGAATTTGTGATGTACGGTATGGGAGTTGTAAGGCCAAACACGTTTTTTCTGCCATAGCACCACCTACTGGTGGAGGTGGGTCAATTGTTGCGTCAGAGGCCTTTGCGGAGGTCTGGACCAGTCCTGAAATGGCTCGCCCCCAACAGGTACAGTTTAGGCTGTAGTATATGTTTTAGGGGGAGAAGAATAAAAGGAGGAGAAGAAATAGGAAAAATAATCTTCAGAAAAACAATAGGGTTCCACAGCCTTGTTGTGTGAACCGCGTAGTTTTGCTTAGGCGGTTCCCAGCCCCCTCAGGCTTGGACCTCTAATTATTTGATAAAGAAACAACTATCAGAGCCATTTGATTGATTAACAGAGGCGAAGAAAAGGTGCAGTAACTATATCAAGGTGTTACTGACATGAAGTGGGACTTACAGAGGAAGTGGGACAGCCAGTGGGGCTGGTTGTGGTGAACAATGGCCACACACAGCGTGTTGAGAGCCACTAGGCCCAGTACTGTCCAGTAGAAAGTGTGTGTCTTCACCACGCGGCGGATGGAGATGCGCAGGAGACGCTCCTTGCGATGAAAATACGCTGTTGGACCTCGCTTGGCACTCCTGATACTTGCTCTGGCCATGGGGATGCCTGAAGGGATTTGCAGGACAAAGAGATACTGTGGTCTAAGTAACAGTGCCTGTATAGCATGTTCCTGTTCTACTGCAAATCTTAAACTGCTTTCTACGGCTGCACCAGAGCTTAGTGTGCACTACTGTACTACGCTCTATAGACTTTAGGTTCCCATATTCACGAGCCTTTCCAGACTCCCACTCACCCACAGAGGAGATGTCACTGTGTTGTTCCTCCCCTGATTGACCTCGATGCACCACATCCATCCCTCTCTTCTTGATGGTGGTGGCTCTCTTTAACACTGCAGACAGAGCAGGGTGAACATAAAAAGTCCCAGAACAACATTCCATACTGTATAGCCAATAGGAGGGAACAAACTGTGAGGATACTAGTGACACAAAGCAGACTTCTGGGCAACATGACCACAAAACTTTTTTCACATAGATCTGAATCAGTGACAATATCTCTGACTTTTTGCTGGCAGTATTTAAATGTGGCCCCAAAAAAGTGCCTTGTGTACGACCACCCATTCATCTTTAAGATAATAGGTAGAACCAGGCAGTGTGGAAATTTATAATGCAATGGAAAGCTGATGAAGCAAATGATCAGAAGAAAACACAATGAGGATCATCTGCATGACAAGCTAATGTAGATGAAGTTTTAGCTGAGAGGAAAAGTTGAGCTCATTAACACTGCAGTTGAACGAGATACAAATGATCATTTAATGTTTGTGTAATGATCCAAACTGAATGCAAACCTTCTGTTTCTGTTTTACAATCTTCGTCATGGCAAACCATGCTCCGCGGCGACTTGGCGGTCCATGCATTTCTCCTATTTGAGCTGCTGCAATACAGTATTAGCGGGCACGCCGTGCAGTGCATACATGCCGAAGTGAGTGTCAGGAGTATGTTGTCACCTTTTTTGCTGATTGATGTGTGATGATTACATTTCATACTATCCCACCCCCCCCTCACACCTTCCTTCTTCCTCTGGATTTTCTGAATCTACTTGCACTTCAATATTAGCTCAGGGACTTTTTTAATAAGCTGTTGATCAAACACACATAGATGCCATTTCACACACACAGGAGTGTTTGCTCAAGGCATTTCAACACACACACACACACACACACAAAAACACACACACACACACACAGACACACACACTGCTGTCTTTTCAGATCAATGGTTGCTAAGGCAACCGCAGTGCACCTTCTTTTTAATCAAAGCTTCCGCATTTATTTCAATCACAACAGCTAGAGCCACTATGTGTTTTTAGATTTGCATCATTTAGATTTATTTTTATCTTGTCAGAGTGTCTTTGTTCCTCAAGTGACAGTAACATACTTGAACAAGGATTTGCTCTCTTTTTTCTATGTTAAAGTGTTAATATGCATGCTTTTGAGTGGCAGTATGTGTGCGTTGCAAATGAGCTGGTGAAGTTGGTAAGGCAAAGAGCAGAACAGAGGACGGTTCTCACCATAAGCACCACCTGTACTCCACTCTGGGAGGCTCCTGAGAGCTGCCAATCAATCAACATTTAATAAAAACGCTGCTGGTTTAGCGAAGAGGAAAGGTCATAGTAGAGGGTCAGAGCAGGCACTTACAGATAACTGTCTTTGGGGCATCGTGTCACTGCAACACGTGACATTGTGAGATGTAGAGCGACGTAACAATATTAACTTATCTGTGCATGTGCACTCAATACATGTCCTGTACTGATGCATTATACTGTACTTTTGTTGCTGTTGTAGTTGCAATGTGGTGTCAATTTTAAATTATTCTTTAAAATTTTACATTTCAACAAGACTAAGAGACTACAACCAATCTTTAAGCACCAACGCTTTAAGCTAGCCGGCATGCTGACATGTTCACAAAGACAGTGCAAAGATTTGAGACAGCAAAGCCCAATACCCACTGCGGGGCCTAATGATTGCTCACAACATCATTTAACATTAATACCGGGCTTTTTTAACTTATTGCACATTTGACTGTGACTACATGTCTGATGTTAAGCAAGGAATATGTTTACTATGTTCATAATTATTAGGTTACCATGTTAGCATTTACAAATTAGCACAGGTAAGGAAAGCTGAGGCTGATGTGAATTTCATTAGTTTTGCAGGTATTTGGTGATAAATCAAAGTATCGGACAAATTAAAATGTTGACTTGATGATGGCACTAAATGAACTGTTAGCGGATCACCTAAGTCTGTAGGATTCAACCTCTAGGAACCAGGAATGTTTTAACAAAACAAAAAAATGTAACTGAAAATGATCAATCAGACTGTTTTGAATTTAACTTCATGCTATGTCTGTTTATAAAAAATACTGTGTCAACCTAGAATAACAGACAACTACATAAAACAGACTCCAAAAGCATACGATTGAATAGCCTTTGTAAAGCATGTTTACATCAGGTGTACATGCCACCATTAAACTGATTCAGTAGGAGAGAGACAGAATGTAAAGCAATGCGAGGACAGCAGAAAATCAATGCGCAAAAGGAAACCAGGAAAAACAAACATCTCTGCTAACTTACCATCGAGGGCAGAAGGTCCTGAATTCTTATTCTCCTCTGCGAGCATCACTTCCTCTGGAAAGCAAACAATAACAAACCACAGTCAAAAATGAGCAACCGATGATGGCTCAGATGGAAAGAGATATACAGACCTGTTTTGTAAGTATGTCTCTATCTCAATTGTGGTGGAACAAACAGCTTAAAGAAAAGATCACATAGTCCTACGTTCCATAATTCACAAGTTAGTCCTAAAGCTTATAGTTAAATATCGATTAAGATTTTCTCATCAAGAACCAAATCCAAATCCTCTCTGAGCCATGGGTCGGACTAAAGCCACCTGCTCTGTCGATCCAGGCCCGGTAGCCGTTGAGCTCTCTCTCAATCTGCTGTTGGCGTCTCAGTTTCATGAAGGCCCTGCGGTTTTCCACCCTCTCCCTCTCCTTGGCAAATTCCCTGCAGAACAAAATCAAACCACATAATAGTTTTTTACTCTTAGAGGGTACAGAGATTTATAGTCCCATAAATAATTCTTCTTGGAGACAAACGCCTGGGGAAAAAGCAATTGTTGTCTTAAACTAAGCTCTTGTCATTGTTCATCAAAGGAGATGAGTGTAGAGAATAGGAAAAGAGGCTAAGGAGTTCTCCTTTCTCTCACTGTGGAGATAGTACCAATTAACTTTCAATTCATAATATCAATTAAATTGTATAGATGAAACAGTGAACAGTTTGGCTTGACAGTAGGTAGTTTGCCAGCCACAACATCAGTGAAAAAGCAACTTAGTGTGATGTCTGGCTTCAGACAACTAAATCAGTTGACTGTGAAGCAGCAGCCCATTTCAAGGAACTTGTGACCATTCAACAAAAGATACAATCAATCTCGACAGAGACAAGATCTAATGCCGCATTTGAGTGTGGTCCCTTGTCAGTTAAGTTAATCCCTTTGTCATCTGTGGGACACAATGAGATCCATGAGCACTTTGCAGCAGTTTTCTGGTGGAAGTTTTCTCAAACCTCTCCACCATCTCCAAGCGGTCCTTATCAATGCATAAAGTCAAAAAATTTACATAAATCACACTAAAGGTTAAAAAGAACCACCCGAAGGTACCAATAAATAACTTTTTATTAAATAACTAACCACCAAGAATATGTAACAACAGTTGTGTCCTGCAAATTTTGCAGGAAGGCTGCTGCAATTCTTAGACACAAATAGGCAGCCCCTTACCTGGGACAAAGCCCCATAAATCTCCATCACAAAAGAATGACACCTTGATGAGTTTAAAATTAACCTGGAGCTAACTTCAATGTGAACCTACCCAGAAAGGACTCCCAGCACCAGGTTCAGGACAAAGAAAGAGCCGATGATGATGAGGGGGATGAAGTAGAGCCAGTTCCAGTTGGGACCCAAGGCATCATCGGTCTGAAACATCAACATAAATTCTAAATTCAGTAAAATCATATTAGCAAACTAGAGCAAACTCTGCCAATGGGATACTAGACAGAAAAACACAACAGTAGGTGTTTGGGTGGCTGCCGAGGGTTCAGGTCAGAATGCAGGCAAGGCATCGGACAGAGACATGATGTGAGTTGATCCACTCTGGCCTCGCAGTAAGAGTGTGGAGGAGAGTACAGGCACTCTGCATGGAAGAATCTACTGCACAAAGTCAATATAGAAACAGAATATTGCATTTCTACTTTAGTCAAAGAGTCTGTATGGTTAGCAATCACTCTGCAGCAGCAAAGAAGCAGCACGTTCCCCCCCCCCACCATTTCCTTGTTACTTCATTGTTTATCAGGAAAGCTCATTCAGCTTCACTTTAGACACATAACTCAATCACTCTGGCAAATCATCTGACTTCATCCATCTCAATAAAAACTAGAAGAGCAGGCAGCTGACTGCAAATAACACCCTGGCACGGCAGTTTGTGAGTGTATGCTTATGATTGTTGCTTTACTGAGACAAGTTCAGGCTAAGGGGTTTATGATAAATTCAGTCTTTTTGGCCTTGGGGAAATGTTGCAGCTATTATTTTTTTATCTTAATAAATCTTCTATTGATCAAATTCCGGCTCTTCAGAGCACTTTGGCCTTTGAGTAGTGTGTTTCCTTATTGGTTTGAAATCAGAAATAAGCCTGAAATTTGCTAGTGTAAAAGCTTTTGACAAAATTTCTTTCAATTCTGAGGCAATACCAGGTACTAAATTTGGTACAGTTAATTCTCAAACGTTTACAAAATGGTCAAGTCCCATCTAAAATAATGCAAACTCAATTGAAAGACCAGTTGGCAGCACTGCACAAGGCATTATTTATCCGTTCAAAACGATGACTTTGCACATTTCCAGCATCAGGCCTTTATGAGCAGAATGAGATTTATGTTTTTTTTTTGCTACTCTAGTTTTACAAGGGCAGGATTTCGTATTGCGTCCCCATCTGGACAGGATCTCATTCAGCTGCAACAAGAGGTGGACATGATTGGACTTGATTTGTTGGATGGTCATACCGGCAACAGATATATCAAATTATATATCAAATTAGCAAATGGTGCCGCTGCCTGCCACTGCTTGCCTTTCTGTCTACATAATGTTTGTGTGTGTTTGTTGTGTGTGTGTTGTGCGTGTGAGACACAGATGCTCATGAAGCAAGATGCAGCACCTCATCCTTGTCTGACACTTAACTCTACAGCAAAACAATAGCATTGTTATGAGTTAATGTACTCATTACAAACAAGATGCAGTATTCTCCTGGTTTGTTTGTAATAACTGTAAGGGAATTCAAAATATGACTCTAACTTTTGCTACTGGACTAAGAGTCCTTGACCATAAAAACATTCAGCTTCCTTGACTTGTGCCAAGCTTACAGGGCAACGGCATTTAAGTCCCTTTTCTGAAACAATCTTTAAACATTCCCCGCTCTTTGATGTGGACCAGGAGTATTGATAATGTAAAAAACTATAAACCGTTGCTCACAACAACATACATATAAATACATACAAATGATACAATATATCCAGGAACATGGAGGAAAAAAAATACTTTTTGGCTAAACTTTTTGGCTAGCCTTGAGGATCCAGATAAAAGAAACTACACAAAACATGAATAAACAGAAGCAAAAAGGACAAATTTCAATCTATCATGTTCACACAGTACATTAATCCTGGATTGCATTTTGACAAGATGCATTGCCATATTTCTATGACTAGTAGGTGGGCAGTTTTATCACAATTCAGCCCTTGCAGCATGATGTGGAAGGTTTTACATTTCTTAACGTAGATGGAATAAAAATGGCAAGCTGAGAGCAAAACATAACTTGCAGCCATCCCAGGAAAATAAAAACAAAAAAAGAGTGTATATATATAAGAGTATATTTTTGTGCGTGAGCTGTCTTACATTGTAGAGTACAGTGGTCCATCCCTCCATGGTGATGCACTGGAAGACAGTGAGGACAGCAAACAGGATGTTGTCAAACTGAGTGATGCCGTCATTGGGGCCAATCCAAGTATCGCCGCAAGTGTATTTGGCAGGACACTGACGCACGCCACACGGGACCTCGTACTCAGAGGAGTCCACTGTTTCGTTTTCTGAACAGAAAGGTGCATAGAAAAAGAAACAGAGAGAGAGAGAGAGAGAGAGAGAGAGAAGGGGAGGAGAGGAGAGAAAAAGAAAAGCAGAAATATGTTATGTGTCTTACATAAGACCAAAGTTGCCAACAACAGACAATAAACTTTCCTGTTAAATTAATGACTGGAAAGTTATCATGCATTAAATTAGAGTCAAACTGAAAGAAAGAAACCTTTCTATAAAACAGAGGAACAGCATGTCTGAACAGTACTGTGACCATTTAGAGACAGATAATACTTCCTGCAGTGCATCTGCATTATCTAACTGTCCAATTGGCTTATTTGGGATGGGAAGAGCTTGGAGGTTGATGAAAGCTGTGAATGTACAATGAGCGATTGCAGTTCACCGCATTGTTGGGTGTAATTATAAGAACAACACTGCCTGTTTGGTTTGATCAAGGCTGCAGGTGCAGCCTGGCATGCCATGGTGGGTATGCATTTTGGATTACGACAACGGAGCTACTACCTAAAGAACTACGTAAATGACTCACAGCCACACACATACATTAGCTACACACTCAATAACAACAGCAACAGAATGAGCTGAGTCCTGAATCTTTGCTTTTATGTTCTGTGACGCAGTTTGTTGTCAAGAATAGTTCTAAAATAAGTCTTTTATTTATTGTATTTACAAATTATTCACAACCATTTCAAGCCCTTTCTACAAACTGTTCTCTGTTGTTCCATTCATGCCATCAGTGAGTGGCAGAGGTGTTGAGACAATTTCCTGTTGTAAAATGCAATTCAAATCGGATCTTGATGAACCAGAATTATCACATTACGGTCGTATGCCTCCGCCAACCAATCAAGATGCAGTTTACATCTCTGTCTGTCCAGACACATATAATATGTGTAGTGAAGACTTCAAAAGAATTTAAGTTATATGAATCATTGCATGCATATATGTGCCTTTAAATATGTGTGTATGAGAACTTAAATACTGAATTAGTACAAATAACTAATGGATTTATCAGTTACTCATGTGGACTAAAATCCTAACACACACTTCTATATTTCAATCTCTTTGACTTCCTGTCTGTGTAAAATACAGGATGGGAATATCTGTACATGTGTGTGGTTATGTACTACATATAGGGCACAGACTTCACTGCTCCATTGTACACATCCTGTACAGATATAAAGTACATCTGTATACTGTATGTAAGAATCACTTTGCATACTGTCTGTAATTTGCAGCATGTACATGTATGCTCTAGAGAAATATCCAATGAACCTCTCTGTACCCAGTATTCCAGGCTGTGGCGTGCAGGTGTAGTGCAGTTTGCCGCTGTAAAACTCCAGGCCAATGATGGCAAACATGAGGATGGCAAAAAAGAGTAGCAGGCCGATCTGCAGCAGAGGAACCATGGCTTTCATTATGGACTTCAGGACAATCTGGAGACCTGGAAGTAGAGCACACAGTACGTTAAAGTGAAAATGCTTTTCTTACAGTAAATTTGTGAGACGTGTGTGATCAAATGTTATGTTTCAACTTTACTTCACAATGCTTGAAAAAAAATACGTCTTCAAATAGAGCTGAAGCCGTAAGTTGATTAATTGATCACCAGAAAATTAATCGTCAACTATTTTGTCAATCAATAAATCCGTCAAGTAGTTTCAGCCAAATCTCAACAATTCACTGGTTTCAGCTTCTCAAATGTGAATTATTTCTTGTTGTCTGATGATTATATATGACTGAATATCTTTGGATATGAATGTTGGTGAAAAAACATTTGACATTTTACAAACCAAATTAATGAAAAAATAATTGCAACAATAACTAGCAGATCAGTCGATATTAAAAATAATCATTAGTCATCATGAAGAGTCCTATCTCTACGGTTAGACCCATACCTCATGCTGATATTGGCCCGGAATTTAATAGAGGACATTACTGATTCTTTAATTACTTACATGGTATTCTGTTGACAGTTGTAATTGGACCAAACTACAAATTATCACTATCGAGTGCACATAGTTTAGTTTTCATTTCATTTGGAACTGCTTAAATAGTCCCTGTTGGGAGTGTGCATTTTGGTAATGCAGGGACACTATTTCTGAAAAACAGATTTAGAATCAAATTTTTTTAAATGTATTTTTAAAGTGTGTGTGAGGACCACATAGAGGTTAAACCTTCTTCTAATGGCTTGATACCGCGTGGGGAGCGAGAAAATATGTTTTTACTCAACCACTACAACTCTTTAGCAAAAATAAAGATATTGATATGTGGTACTCACTGGGGATGCCTGAGACCAGTTTGAGGGGTCGGAGCACTCGCACCGCCCTCAGGGTCCTCAGGTCCACTGAGATGTTCATATGTGCCCCTGCTGCAGCAAGGATCCTTAAGAGTTAAACAAAAGCAGAAACACAGTCAGTGAGCAGAATTGTCACTGTCTTGCAGACGCTTATGAACGCTACAATTACACGCTTTATAATATGTTGTGTGAGCTGTGTCAAAATGGGGCTTTCACACACACACATACACATGAACACAGTGAGGACACAGGGTTGGAGGATGGCTGCAGTGCTCAGATATGGAGTGTGAGGACGTGAGGGTCTCCAGCACGCAGAGGGAAAACAGAGAAAAAAACAGGGATGCTTTTGGGGACTTTGGCTGTTTTGCTGTGTGTGGGAGGATGGCTGTGACAACTGCTATTTACGGGGAGAACAAAGAAAGCAGCTCCTTCAAGGGAAGACAGGACACCCTCAGGATGGAGAGACGTGAAGCTCGCACATGCACACAGATGTTCGCAAACACATCAACCATGTTACACAAAGCCTGAGTCATACAAAAGTTGCATTTTTACTTTGTCTTTGGTTGTCTCCTCTATACCCCTACCCCCTAAATACACCTCTGTGGCCTTCATCCCTCAGACTGATGAGGCACCTCATTAGTCTGCCCTCCTGTTTTCTTTTTCTCTCTCTTCTCTCTGTAGTCATATCTTGCCCTTCATCCCTATACTTGTTCTCTCTCTTCCTCCACTTATTTTTTTTACAACCTCCCCCCCAATTATACTTGCACCTTGGACTCTGTTAATCCAAGTGTCCACTGACCTGAACACACACCTACGCCTACTAAGAGAAATACAGAGATGGATGGAGAAATGAGGTACAAACAAAAGAAAAATAGCGAAGAGGGTGTTGAGGATGGAGCAGCATATTATTTCATGACTTTATGACAGTATCAGATTTACTCTCTCCCATCTCATAAACTTAAATTTATACTGTGCATGAATGCAAATTGTTCGTCTGGCCAGTTAAAAAAAACATTACCAGCTAAATAATTGTACTGACACTTTGTTCATGAAGATGGGACAAAAATGAAGGCAACAACATATAAAAGAAGACTTTTTAAGGGTTATAGGTGGTTTATGTAGGATTGCAGTTATGTAAACACATGATTTATGTGCAGTACAATGCTGAAGAACCATATGTATGGCCAGAACTGTCATTTGCTCTAAGATAGCATACTTGATCATCACACAGGTAGAAAAACAGCGACATAGATCCATTTACATTTCAGTGATTCAGTGGTGAGAATTAGTCCTGTCTGTGTTAGCAGACATGGAGCGTCATCTGATTTAATTAACAAAAGAAAGAAAGAGTGAAAGAGTGAGCGAGTGAGAAAATGAGGTGTGAGAAAGACTAAAATAGCTCACCATCATCCCCACAAATGTATAGAAACAGAATTATCCTCATGAGTTTCAAACCTTTTTTGATTTTCTCCCCTTTCCCTTTTTCCTCCCAGTCCCAACGCTTTTTACCGCCACTTCCTTCATCTCGCAATCTTTCTTCAGACCATTAGTAAGTCCTGGCTGCACTTTAGTTGTTATGGAGACAAAGGGATGGAGGTCTAAAAATGGCTTCCTCATTTAGTCCGCTGTAATTCAGTGGACATCCTGGGCCCCGTTTTCTAAAAACTACCGTAACTTAAGTTTTGCTCTTAACATTAATCAAACTCATTCCTTTTTTGCAGAGAGAAATCATATTAAGGTTTTTTTGTCAGCTGTATGTTGTCATGCTTGCAAATAAAAAAAGAGATATTGCAGCTAGAAAGATGATGATTGCTGCAGGTTCTCAGTCTGTGCTTTTTTTGTGTCTGTGTCTAGACGTCACTATCACCGTCAACTTAAGAGAACAGTGGCAGCCGCTGCTACTGAAAACACATTGTTTTGATGGGCTAGATGCAAAAATATTCTTTTTATGTGTAGATGTATATTGAAATATGCACAGACAGAAAAGCTCTGTCAATGTATCTGTTATCTACTGATATTTCTTATTTAGAGAAAACTTTGATGTGAATGAAATTGTGTAAATGATGCAAAAACTTTCCCAAAATTACAGTGAAGCACATGTAAATGTGCTTCACTGTAATTTTAGTGCTGTTTAGAGCTGTCCATGGTGCTGAAGAGAATGAGGAACTACAGAAAACTGGAATGCTTAACTATCTGTAAGCCCTCTTTTATTGTAGATATAAAAAATAAATTAAAAAGCTTAAATTAAACCAGCATTTTATAATACATCAAAATGTACAACGTTGTATTACTTTGTTCATTTGGAGCTGCCAGCTTTTTGAATTTGTCTTTCCTTTCTCTTCATGTCTGGTCTGATCGCCAAGGTACAACACAAGAGGCCTCTCTGGTCTGTATATAATACAACACACATCTGAAAGGCGCCTGGTGCAACTACAAGTTACAAGTCTTTTTTAGTCACCGGGAGCTGTTGCACAGACACACCCTGTGTGCACCTTGCACATATCTGCAGGCTTTATGTGAGAAACACAGTGTAGTGAACTGGGCTGATGTCCTGGTCAGAGTTGTCAGCCGTGATAAGTGAGTAACAATGACATACCCTGCAGAACTGACAGCTTGCTGAGGCGTGACAAATCTGTTGCGACAACTGTCATGCCATGATACTGATAATGTTATGACTTATGCTCCATGTCACTGTCGAGCTTCTAACTAATACGATGTGAGCGCACCTGTCTATTGTAGAGATATAAATTCAACAGCATGTGTTATGTACACTACTGGTTCTCAGCTCAGGGGTTCTAGGTTCCAGGATGTTAATACTATTAGAGATATGTATACTTTTTATTGTTCTCTAATCTTAACCTTTATTTTATGACACTATATAGGCGTATCAGCCTCTCTGACTTCTCTTATGATAAAATGGAATGGATCAAATAACCCATATTTGATTATAACCCATAATCAAACAAAAGACAAAATAACTTGTGAATTGCTTAACACTGTGAAAATACAGTTCACTGTGGGGTGAGAGAGTAGTGGTTCAGTTTTTGTCCTTACAAGTCAAACAAAATGAATAGCATAGGTTCTATACTAAGTATAGTTCTGACGTACCTGTTAATGATATGGACAAGAGCTTAATCATATGTAGTACAAGGGGACAAAAAGGACATACCAGCCAAACCTGAATCACATTCACTTTTGGCTGAAAACCCAAAATAAATCAAGAAAGCCCAAGTAAGCCAACCAGGGGACTTTTATACTTTTGCTTTTACTGCAATGACATTGTCCCAAATTCTGCTGTGAAAAAGGTCTATTATGATGATTTTTATGTCTTTGTTTTTTTTGGTCAGTTTGAGGACTTCTGTACAAGCTATTTGGTGATACCCAATAGTGGTGGTACTGATTTGACCTTGGGAATTAGATGTCTGGGATGAAAAGCAGCTGCTTCCCACAGTGTGCTTTCTCTTTTTTAACTCCCTACTCAGCCTTTTTACTCTCTTTCTCTGAACACACACACACACACACACACACACACACACACACACACACACACACACACACAAACACAGAACCCTCTACATTCAAAATATTAAAGTTGTTACGCAAGATCAAATGTTACAGCTCCTTATGCCAACAGCCTGACAATAATTTACATATAATACACATATATATTCATGAATGTTTCAGTGTGTACAAAGCAGCAGCATGACCTGCAGTAAATTGCCTCAGGAGGAAATAATCCTCTATGGCAGTCTGGAGAGACACTCACAACATGAGCTTGATAAAAATAGTTGGCTATTAACTAGTACTGTATAACACTGTGCAACTCAACAATGGTAATTGTACAGACTAAACAATAACTAAAGATAAAAGTAAACTTTTATGCAGAGGGCATTTTTGCCAGCTACGCTTTGGCCCATCTCTCATCTTATCAAAACTTGGAATTGGTGGAAATATATTGCCATATAACATGTAACTGGCATTCATGCTCTCCATTGTTCAACAATACAGCACTCCTGATTTGTGGGAGGCCTATAACAGCTCCACAGTGGGAACAGAGGGGGTTTCATTATCTTAAAGACATTTTCAGCAAGGTTGGATTGTTACCTTTTTACAACTTACAAAACGCATTCAGTCTACAACGTTCCTCTTTTTTCTTTTACCTTCAATTAAGATCAGCACTCAAGGCATACTGTGTCCTCTGGCAGAGATCTTTGCCCATTCATCCTATCCGGAAATGATTAACTATGCAGCCAAAAACCTGTGGTATGGTATCCAGACTTTATCAGTTTTGGGGGATTTCTGGCCACTTTGGCCTTTCTATTGAGAGGGTCTGGGAATGCGATCTGACCAGACCTGATAATTGATCTTGACTGGCATCCCAGTCATTTGTCAGCCCTTCAGCTCTCTAAAATTCAAAAACGTGCAGTATTTGCTGGACTAACAGCTGATAGGAGAATGATTGCAACCCTTTGGAAACCACCTCATGACTTATCTATTTGTACATGGACCCTTTACTTTTTGGATGTCATATATACAGTATATATGAAGCTCTTAACAGCTTGCATACATGAAGCGACAGAAAAGACTTTGGACTCCTGGCTCAACATTTCTGAATCCTTGAAATCCATGCTGTAGACTTGTGCTACAGCCGCCTTACTTCTATCTGTGCATGTGTTTGGTCTCTTGGGCTTATTCCCTTATTGATGGCTGTGTTACTGATATCGTCAAAATTTTCTGATCATAAATCGTGGTGGGGAAAATCTGCTCATGATAAGCTCCCACAAAAGGCTAAGTTGTTGCATTCACCATGTAATAGTTTAGTGAAAGAGATCTGAGTAAGAGGTTCTTCTGCAATTGATTTTTTTATAAAATTTTAGCCGCAGGGCCACAATCGTTTCTGAACGACAAACAATATTGTATTGAGGTAAACATTAAATACTGTGAATGTAGACGTTGAGCAAAATTTCAGTTTAGAGCATTGACAAACTTTGTTTAGGGCAACTGAGGTCACATGCCACACAGTGAGTTGTCAACATTTCCTCCTGTTTAGCACCTACACTTCTGTAAACTACAATCTGACCTCTCATACATCACCACATTCTGAAGACCTGTGAATCTGCAGGCCGATGAATTCATATAACTCCTCTTGTAGCCCACTGTACAGTGGGTGGTGTGTGTACAGCGGAATGTCTTGACAGATTAAGGAATTGTGTGGAGCAACTCCTACAGTGCTGCTTTGGTTGGTTTATTTAATATAAGCCTCTCTGCCTCCCACAGTGTGCTTTCTCTTTTTTAACTCCCCACTCAGCCTTTTTACTCGCTTTCTCACACAAACACACACACACACACACACACACACACACAAACACACACACACGCACACACACACACAGAACCCTCTATACATTCAAAATATTAAAGTTGTTACGCAAGATCAAATGTTACAGCTCCTTATACCGTTAGCCTAAGATACTGGCTTGGCTTTATGTGAATCAGTTGAGTATCAGTCTGCATACTGGTTTATGTGTCAGTTAGGTAAATGTTTGCTTTCAGGCCATGATGAATAATTGATTTGGCTAAATGATTTATTAGCCATCTGTTGGAAGAGAGAGAGGGAGGGAGAGAGAGATAAAGATGAGGGTGTGAGAAATATTAATTCAGTAGAGTGCAAAGATGAGTTGTAGGCACACCAACTCTTTTTAGGTCTCAAAAGTTCAGATTAAGCATGCAAAACCAAATGTTGCATAATATTATCATGAAACTGCCTCCATGCACTACGTTTATATTAATAAACTCTATCACAGGCAAGGCAAGAACACAGCTCAATTACAAAGACACATGTTTAAAAAAAAATCTAATTGTAAAATAAATAAATAAATGTTTTATGGTATTGAGAGGAACCTTGTAAATCACACCAGGCAGTGGTGGGATAAGTTTCCAGATGACAAAAAAGTAGCAATATGAATAATGTAATAATATTTAATTACAAATAAAAGTCCTGTATTCCAACTAGTAATTCTCTATCACAAAATATATAGTAATCAATGTACAGCAGAATTGCTCAAGACAGTGTAATTTTTTTGTTTACTGTTATACAGTATTACAGTTTTTACGATAGCTAAACAAAATTGGTCACAACTTAAGCCACATGTGCAAAACTCTAACTACAGTCCACATTACCAAAATATACTAACTGTTTAACCTCAGCTAAAAAGTTCAAATCACCTGAAAAACTCAATCCAAGCAACACAACTCTTTAAACTTGTTTCAAAACAGGCTCAGTACAGCCAAACACTTTGAACAATTCTCACTGACGACACACAGAGTAAAATTACCAGCATTAAACAGAAATACAGAAAATACAAACTTTTCCTAACAGTTTGTGTAATTTAAGTGACTTTACACAAATAATTTTTTTCTATGAGAAAGGAGTAAAATTATTTTCTTTTTCTTTCCTGTTTTATTTTATTCAAGTTTTGCGATGAACAAGAATGAATACAAATCCTCAGTTTGCTTACTTTCAGTAAATACATACAGTACATGCCAAAGGTTTGGACACCCCTTCTCATTCAATGCGCTTTCTTTATTTTCATGACTATTTACATTGTAGATTCTCACTGAAGGCATCAAAACTATGAATGAACACGTGAAATTATGTACTTCACAAAAAAGTGGGAAAAACTCTTAAATAGGTCTTTTTTTTAGATTCCTCAAAGTATCCACCCTTAGCTTTTTTGATAGTGCTGAAAACCCTTGGTGTTCTCTCAATGAGCTTCATGAGGTAGTCACCTGAAATGGTTTTCACTTCACAGGTGTGCCTTGTCAGTGTTAATTAGTGGAATTTCTTGCCTTGTTAATGGGGTTGGGACCATCAGTTGTGTTGTGCAGAAGTCAGGTTGATACACAGCCGACAGCCCTTTTGGACAACTGTTAGAATTCATATTATGGCAAGAACCAATCAGCTACGTAAAGAGAAACGAGTGGCAATCATTAGTTTAAGAAATGAAGAAATGAAAATTGCAAAAACTTTGAATGTTTCCCCAAATGCAGTCACAAAAAACCACCAAGCAGTACAACGAAACTGGCTCACACGAGGACCGCCCCAGGAAAGAAAGACCAAGAGTCACCTCTGCTTCTGAGGATAACTTCATCCAAGTCACCAGCCTCAGAAATCGCAAGTTAAAAGCAGCTCAGATTAGAGACCAGATGAATAGCACACAGAATTGTAGCAGCAGACACATCTCTAAAACAACCATTTAATAGGAGACTGCGCAAATCAGGCCTTCATGGTCAAATAGCAGCTAGGAAACCACTGCTAAGGAGAGGCAACAAGCAGAAAAAGATTTTTTTGCGCCAAGAAACATACAAACCTCATACAGGCATCAAAAGATGACTCAAGGAAGTCTTTGAAAGTGCTAAATGAAGTACTTAACAAGAGCCAAAACAGCCCTGTACTCCCAAATACTGTTAATAATTCCACTAATGACATTGATCTAGCAAATAACTTTAATAATTATTTTGTGAGAAAAACTCTCTAACAACATAAACCAAACTCAGGGTATCTCTCCTAATCATTATTTGCCAAGCAACACTTTCTTTATGTAGCCAACTGACTGCAACAAAATCTATAAAATAATCACAGACTTACGAAGTTTGTAAACTGCTGGTGAGGATGAAATCGTGAGCATGATTCTGAAAGCCATTGCAATTGATATCATGGAGCCACTTACTTATTGTGTAAACCTTTAGTTGCTCTCTGGAATTGTGCCAATAAGGGGCAAAAATTATAACAGTTTTTAAATCTGGGGATAAAAATGATGTGAGCAATTATCATCCCATTTCTATTTTGCCTACAACCTCTAAGGTCTTAGAGAGAATACTGTACAAGAGGTCAAATGGCTACCTTGATAAGCTAAATTGTTTCTTCCCAATATGGCTTTAGGAAAAGAAGTACCACATGTATGGCTGTACTACATCTGACTGAAAAGATCAATGATGCCATTGATAAAGATGAATGTGGTATTGGTATTTTTTTTAGATTTATCCAAGGCATTTGACACTATTGATTTTGATATCTTATTGAAAAAATTGCATCATTATGGAATCAGAGGACTAGCACTTGTTCAAAAGTTATTTATCAAATTTGGAGTCCCTCAGGGATCCCTTTTTGGGCTGCTCCTGTTTTTATTATATGTTTATGACTTTGAAAATTCCCCTATGGTTTTAAACAAAGTTTTATTTGATGATGACACAAATGTATTCATGTCACATAAGAATCCAATTGGACTGCAATAAATAATAAATAGAAAGTTAAGAATTGTAGAAATTTGGATTAGCTGATGCTAATCTATAAATTGATTGACAGGGAAATCCTCTGACCGTGTATTTCCACCCCAGGCAGACTCCTGCAGAGCTGAAAAGTGGATATTCTATAAGTCAGGTTTAGGGCTTGGTTTAATATCTGTGTCGGTGCTGGTTTAACCAAATTTAGAAGTGTTAGACTGAGGCTAAAGTGAGAGTGGTTGTTTCCCTACATTGTGAAGTGATCTTGTACTGCACTAGTCCAAACTAATACCCCACAATAGATTATTTCTTGTCTTTACTTTTACTTTACTTTCTGCCACTGATGATTCAGCACTCTGGACCACTGGTGCACTGACCATTGGGGATAATATTCCAAACTACCTGCAGTCTCTTAAATTTCTCTTTGGTACACCTCACCTCTAGCTGCTTGTCAAAAACACTTGCACCAATCATTGTTAACATCCTTGGCCTGTAGCCAGGTAAAGAAAGCAGACACATTGGTATCATAAAAGTCCAAAAGCAATTCCTCCAAATTAGCTCTGCTTTAGACTCCCATATGGACTGCGTAAAAAATAACTCAGCATTAGCAGAGAAATTGTAGCTGTAACAGACCACACAATTTCCCCTTGCCAACAACACTGATGGTTGATTCTGACGCCTCTAAGAAGACATCTGATGCTTGTTAAAATAAAAACGGACTGCCATATAAATACTGCACCCCCCAGTGCGTTTAATCAAGCACCAAAAACACGTCATTATTTTAACTGAAAAACAAGATGAAGAAAAATGGCTTTGGCCCGGGCTAGGCATTTTAGAACACGTGTATTACAGTGTCAGCAATTAGGTTCAATCATGGGCCATTTTTCCCCAGCACTGTTCATTGGTGTATGGAAGAGCACAGCTGTCTTGTGAGTGGTTATATCCAATTAATTGATATATAATTGAACAATAAAAACAAAAAATACTAAAAGGATTTCCCTCTCTACCTAGCTGATGTGTGGTTAGCGTCTGGTGTCGTAAGGCTGCCTTGCCTCACCCGGGTGGGTGCTACACATTGGTGGTGTTAGAGAGTAGTCGTTCCCCACTCCAACCCCCCGGAAGCGCTTTGAGTGTCTATGATAAAGCGCTATATAAAAGTAATGAATTGAAAGTTGATTTGCATGGCAATGTTTTGAGTGATTACCAGCACAAGCACTAAAGAGTCAAATAAATAGCAAATGAAAAAACAGCCACAGCAGCGCTTTGCAAATCTTTTTAGATATGAGGACTTTAACTATTATTAGATGTTACAAGGTTATATGTATTAGTATTTTCTTTGAGTCAGATGAGAAGATAATACTCTCATATCTGTAGAGGAAACACGTAGCTGGAGCCAGCAGCCGGTTAGCTTAGCTTAGCATTAAGAATAGAAAAAGTGGAAAACAGCTGATCTGGCTCTGTGAAAAATCTGCCTTTCAGTAACTCTGGTGGTGGTGTCTTCCTAGAGTCTCCTCTTGTTGCCTGGCAACTGCTGCTGTATTTCCAAAAAAGTCACTACAATGTGACACGCTGTTTTAAGGATTTGATGTTGGGGACTTTAACTTTAGTTTGAGGTCAAACTTGACCTACAGTCTATTTACATACCAACATCCTACATCATGCAATTTAAGGTGTAATTAATCCAGTGCCCAGTGTTTATGTTTATTTATTTCAGGTTTATTTGTCATGGACAATGCAAACTAATAAAACATAAAAGAAAAAGTGCCAGAATTAGCCTGGAGGCTATTTTACATCTGCTGTCCCAGGACTGGTGGTAATAGGTTACCCTAAAATTATGTCAGCCTGTCTCACTGGGAAGTGAATAGGATCTTTACAACTGTGTAGAGTACAGCCTGCCTGGTGCTGCCTTCATCTTTGTCTTTCTCTAAAAAATGTAATTTCATTCTAAATGCCGTCTGAGGAGAGTAAGAGAGAGAAAGAGTTACGTAAGTTGTGGGAAGAATGTGTTCCCCATGTATTTTGGGTTAGTGCTTTTACCAGTGGTGTTCAGGAACAAATGCCAGATTAAACCCACAAATAGGTTGTCTGCCTGAAATTCAATTTGTAAAGTTAAATTGCCAGTTCGTAATTGATAAATGTTCTTGTAAATTTCAGCGTAACCTTTTTTTCCGTTTTGTAACTTTCACTAGGAAGTGAGCAAATTTAATTTGACGTGACTTCCAGTTAACATTGGGTTCGCTTTCATCTCAGTGTAGCACCTCATCTTCTCTGAACAGATACTAGACTATACTAGACTGCATAAAGGCCCTTGACATGGTCTTTGTTACACGGCCCACTCAGCCTCTTTATAATGGCTAGAAACATAGAGAGAGAGAGAAAGAGAGAGTCTGGTAGACTGTCAATTATATCGACGCCTTACTCATTATTCACTCACTCAATTCAATTCAGGATCACAACTAAAACACCACTTTTACTCTGAGGATGTCATTTGAATGTCACTAGCTACTCACTCTGTCTTCTTATTCATGTACATATTCATTCATTTTGTTTGATTTGTGAAGCAAAGTTTTGTTGAAAAGTGAAAGAAAAGTGTTGGCAGCCCTCTGCCTGTTCCTTCTTCTGGCACACGCACGCACGCAAACACACACACACGCACGCACGCAAGCCCGCAATCATGCGCACGCACGCACGCAGCAGGTATATTAAGCACATTCCCCCATCTGACTATAACAAAAGACAAATCTATCTTGGTCTGGTCTAATTGGAGAGACATTGAATAGAGGAGCAGCAGGACTGGAGCCAGTGACATCCTAACCTGGGGTGGTGTCCTCCATCACAACGGTAACAGCTCAGGGGGACATATCCACCCCATGCTGTGTCTGAACTCATCAATCGATCAGACAACAGATGGAAAATAAGATTGGAAAGGACAGGTCTGTATCAGTCAGTGTGTGTGTGTGTGTGTTTGTGGTCTGTTTGCGTGCGTGCATGTGTGTGTGTGTTAGTTTGAGATCAACCAGTTGTACAAGGTGTATGACTGCCATACAGACTTTTTGGTTTTGGCTAAAAGACATGCAGTAGTGGCACATTTGGTTTATATACAATAGGACTTTTTCAATAGGTTTTTGGCATATTACAAATATGCCAAATATAATAATTTTGCAAAAAAAGAGCAGCGCAATGAGAAGACTCTTGAGACCTTACAAATCTGGCATGTAACAAATACTTTTGGAAACATATTAAGACTTTGAATCAACTTGCAAAAATAATATATTTAGCTTCACAAGCAAATCTCTCAAATAAACCTGGAAATTCAGCATCATATTGTATCTGCAAGCTCAAAGCTTTATTGTCTCCTCTTCTTCTCAGCATTCCCTTTACAAGCCTATCTGAATGAGTCCTTCAAGACTCCTCCTCTCATCTCTTCTTGTTGCCTTGCCTGATCAATGCTGTTTCTCATTTTCTCTTTTGATCTAGAATTACATTTTTTTGAATCAGTTGACAGTTTCAATAAGCTTACATTTTCAAAGTAAAGAGAAAAAAAGGCTGAACCATCTTTACTGATCAGCAATGCCTATGCTTCTAAAACCATGCTATGAAAAAAGAAATGAAGAAAAGAAAAGTCTCCTAATCTTTACTCCCATCAACTTCTGCTGAGCTAACTCTCTCCTCTAGTCTCTCCCATCCCCCTCCAATGGTCTGGCACATAGTGGTGACACAATCCCTTGGTGGGCGTCACCCCCCTGCCAATTGTTGCCAGTCTAATGGAGGGCTTGCCAACAAATGAGACTGCCAAGGTGCCAATTAGTATGTACGATTACGCATAGAGGCATCCTCCTCATTTCCTCCAGCTCTATGTCTTTTCTCTTCTATTTTCTTCACTTTGTTTCTCTCCTGTTGTGTTTTTCTGGTTAAAACCTGCTCTGGTCTCTGACTTCCGCTCACAAATTGCCATTTTAGCAGGAATACTGTGAGAGGCTGTTGAAGCATGTGTGAAGGCCTGAGAAAACCCACAGCCCCTGTCTTCAAATACCAGAAACAACCGCCCTTTTCGCTACAAAATAACAGCCTTTAAGGAAATGGCAAGTGCCATCTGTTTTTTCATACCTCCCTCCCTCCCTCCCACACACTCTCTCTCTCGCTCTGTGTAATACAGGCCATCCTGAAACACCAAGGCAGCTTACTGAGGCGATCATGGCCTTCAGCCTTGACATGGTTATCAAATGGCTCCATATTTACACATGATCACAGATAATGTTTAATGAGTCAGGAGGATTCACTGTGAAAAGGTTCACACACTCTGTAGTGCTTTCTTCTTTAGTGTAGTCTTCACCTTCTTTAGTGTTTTCTGCCTCCAAAAGCAACATTTTCTGCAGTACAGTTTAATTAGGATTCCTGCCTGTATGACTCGAGTGGTCATTTAGACATACAATCAAAGTGAGCTCATGTGAGATGAATCAGCACCTCAATAACACAATGTCAACAAGACTGAAAATTATCAGCTTCACAGATGACAGGATTTACTGCAGGGCATTGAACAGAATTAAATTATACAGGCATAACTGATAAACTGGTAAACCAATGAAATTTTGTAAGTATTTTAGTTTTTGACTACTTGCTGCACACCTAGCAAAAGGAAGGGACTCTATGATAATTTTTTAAAGCAACACCAAAGCACTTTCCTCTTAAAAGCGGAATTGTCCATTATCACTGTCTCATTCGAACTACAGATCCGCTACCCGATCTGGCAAACTTGCATAGTGTGGTTAAAGCTGATAGAGGGCCGCAAAGCGAATGCAGGAGTGCCGTTCAGCCTGGTACGAGATGATGAAACCATAGAAACAATTTTGGAAACATAATGTTAAGGTACAAAAGAATCTTTGGTATTGCTGTAAATGTATCTTATACTGTACATTATGCTTTGATGTTTATGTGTTTGCACGTATACTGTGTGTGTGAGTAGGGGTTTGGGGAGTCTGTGTCTGTGTGCCTACCTGTCTGTAGAGGCCTTCTAATTACTAACTGACTGATAACTGATAGAAAGCACTGGAGACTCATCTAATATTATCAGCAGTTCTCATAATCTTCATTCACTCTCTAATAAGGTTGCAAACCTGGAGGGATGGCCTTCAGATGAGTGAATTTGTCCATGTGAGCATGAGTTTTAGATGGTTTGCGTGTGTTTCCGACAAAGAGGGAGGGAGAGAGAAAGCGAGAGAGAGAGAATTCATTTTCATTAATTTGTCTTTGCTGTGGCCAGAATGATAATTCCGAGAGAGGGATCTATCTGTAGCTCACTTCATCATGCTGAATATTAATAAAATTGAAACCAGGAAGGCTATTTTATCCAGATCGAGCATGTCTCCTCTCTGTAGCTGAAACTTAACCCAGGAAACATGCCTTCATCTTACTGCCAAATAATGGTTTTACATTTAGAGTTGGAACATGATGATCTGCCATTGTTTAGGAAATGTGCAGATGTATTTAGATTACATTCATTTTTGGCAAATGACTTTAGCCTCGGCACACTTGCCTGATCAGACCTGGGCAGACAAAAAGGTAAAGTCTGATTACAGCATCTGTCTGGCCTTAAAAGCCTTCTCTTCTTCAGTGTCCACATTCAGGCAGGTGCGTTTAGAACAACCCATTAGCATGTGTCTGTCTCAATGTGATTTAATTAAGCTTCTATTTTTGATTACATAGTAAATGGCTGTGGGGTTGAATGTCCTCAACCGCTGCCACACGTCAACTGATCAACACGCGAGAGGGGCAAGAAGCTCTCTCTCTTTCCCTATTGACTTCCACAACACTTCTTCTTTATGTCATCCCTCTTTTAAGCTCTTCTCTTCTCCTCCAACCTAGCACCCTTCCTCTCTCCAACAGTGAGTGGAGTATCGTCAAGAAGGCTGATCTTGGCTCCTCAATAATTGAACACCCAGAATCATATAGAATTCTCTAAGAACCTGTCCGTCACCCTTTCTACTTCTATGGTGTGAATTGATTAATATTTTATTTGTGTGTGTGCGTGTGTGTGTGTGTGTGTGTGTATGTGTGTGTGTGAGAGAGAGAGCGAGAGACAGAGAGAGAGAGAGAGAGAGAGAGAGATAGAGAGAGAGAGAGAGAGAGAGAGAGAGGTTAATCTGCTAAAACAATAAACATTTGCAAGGCAACCAACTTGGTAACTGCTGTAAAATTCCATTTAATATGACACCTTTCACAGAACAGACAAACGTAAACTTAAGCCCCTCTAGACATTTTACTGCCATTTAATTAATGCGCTGTTAGTACACAGGGTGAGGTGACGGGTTACAAGCTGTGACCACCTCATGACAGTCCTTATAGCTGCTTGTAGTATACCTTCAACTGGTCGTTAATTCAACATGGTACTCAGCTACTAATGGGTTATGGTTAAAGAGGCTTTTTTGAAAATTCCTGTCTATTTCTTACCTAGTCCATTATATTTGCTGCTATGGGAAAAAAGGTCTCTTTATACAAACCATGTTCAACACTAGATGAGGTATCTGGAAATGGCGACCCATTTATGTTTGATGAAATCCGTTCAACCAGGGCATATGCCTGACAAAAATATCAAAAATGTAGGGTGCACTGACGCCACATCTAGAGACATAGGGATTACCTATGCTGCATTTTGAAAAGAATCTGAACCAAATACAAGAAAAGGCCACCAATGACGATGACAAAGCATTATTGTGTATAAGGAGATTGGTGACAGATCAGGCTTGGAAAGTCTGGCATAACAAAATGGACCAAAACATGATTTTGTCATCTTTTCTTTACAGGATTCGGATGAGTTAAAAATTTAGGACAACATCTAAAGTGAGGAGGTATTCATATTCAGTAAAGAACAACAAGCAACAAAGAGGCAAACTGTCAAACTTGACCAACCAAACCAGATAGAAATAACTGGGATATCAGCACACCAGGTGTTTTGAATTCAGTAAATCTCACCAATTCACCAACTCTTTCAATTCATAATGCTAATCCAGATCTACACACACACACACACACACACGGTTTAACTCACCCACTGAGGACCACAATGAAGTCCATGACGTTCCATCCGTTCCTGAGGTAGGAGCCTTTATGAAAAACAAAACCCAGGGCGATGATCTTTATCCCAGCCTCAAAACAGAACATCCCAATGAAGTAGGGCTCTGTCTTCTCCTGTAAATGCAAAGCAGATAATAAGTGATAACTGTCTTACAACGACATTAATGTTATCTTTAAATTTCAGTAACTTGACAGAAAATATGAAGTGTGGTTTCCAATGCAGATGTTTCCAATGTGTGAATCTCTCACCAGTTTCTTGGACATGGGCGTTTTGTCCTCTCCAGGAAGGTGCTGCTCCAGAGCCAAGACAATACAGTTGGCGATGATGGTGGTGAGGATCATGTATTCAAATGGAGTGGAAGGATCAAGTTAAGGAACTTTTGACTGACCTTACATGAGTGTATAGTGACGTTTGTTAATTTAAAGGATAAGGCTGGTGATATTTTAGATTTGTGTCATTGGAAACAAATTCCCCAAAAAGTTCAAAACCAAACATATGTTAGTGTCTCAGCAAGACCTCCTTTGTCTGTGGATCTGTAGGTTCGAACACCATGAGCTCTATCAGGCTTTGGATACATATACAACACTTGTTAGTAGCATTAGTTTATTGTTGGTTTTGGTTATTTCATGTAATTTGATACAATAAAAAAATATAAAAAATATTTTCCAGACTCATCCTTTAAGTACTATATTTAAGTGACTTATGGACTATTTACAGAAAAGCAAATAGACAGAGAAAGCTCTAAACAGGTTTCTAGGTCAAAGTTAAACACAAATGTGATGAACAAACAGTAGTCGAGCAAATGTGTAATAAATGGCACTACAAATCTGTCTATGCTATTTATACAGAATGTCTATGCTATTAAAATAGCGAGAACAAATTAAGATCCAGATACTAAACTAGAGAAAAAAATTAAAAATGTAATTGAGTTAATCACAGTAAAACAAACCCAGCAGCACTGCAATTAGAATGTCATTTACACATAAACAGACAGTGATTCCTCTGTATGAAACAGAATGAACCTGCATGTTACAAGCCCCGGGGCTGTAGGCACAACCAGAAATGGGCAAAACTTTTTTTGGAGGTTAGCTGCAACACACATCCACACGCACACTTTGGAGCAACAGAAGGCTTATCGAGGACGGATGAGTGGGCTGCCTGAAACGTGATCCAATAAACAGGGTCACTCTTACTACACGCTCCACTGCCTGTTCAATGAGACCTGTGTTGGTTGTCGGTTCAACACCAGCCGCACTGAGGTTGAGCTCAGCCAGCAATGTGCTCTTTATCTAATGCTCTGCGTGGGCAGACCCATTTCTTCTGGTGATGTGCAAAAGAGGTAGGAAGGATGGGAGCTTAAATCTGCAGAGTGGAGACAGGCAGGGAGAGCGGAAGTAAGAAGGAGGCAGAGATAACGGGGAAGAATGAAATAGGACAAAAAATGGTGGATGATCAGAGGAGGAGAAGATGATGGTTATATAGAGTGTCAGAAGCTTGCTAAACAGGTGGGTGAAGAGAAGGCAATGAGACCAGATAAGCAGCTGTATCTAGCAGGGTTACTCAGGGACATTTGAGCAAAGAGAAGCTAAATAAACAAAGCAAAAAAAAACCTTACTCCCACCAGCCTACAGGGATTGTCACTTAAAGCTAGGCTCAGCCACAGATTTGATTCCGTGATTGCAAGTTGATCGTTGAGAAGTTTTGGATAAACAAAACCATAGCAGCCACCAGTACATGTACAGTACAGTAGGACATGAAGAGCATGAAAATAAATAGCAAAATGTATGTCTCAGGCTGACGAGTTGTTTCCAAGTTTGTTTTCAAGAAGTGAAGTATATGTTTTGATTCCCTTTTTCTACAATAACTAGCATCACTTTAGTCTGGTTGAGAGCTCTCAGCAGCAGCCAGTCGCCATGCCCTGCATTCCCTCAAACACATACAACACAAGCAGTAGGAGGGAGGAGACTTGACAGAGGGGGAGACAGAGGTAGGAAAGGGAAGGAGAGAGAGAAAATTAAGACACAAAGAGAGAGGTATCCACGGCAACAGGCTTCTCTTTCAGCCAAAAGTCAATGCTACAAGGCAATTCCTCCTGGGCAGCTGGACTATCTGTGGTAACACACACAAATATGGTACGGACATGTTTTCACCTTTTAAGTTGACATGGCAAACATGTTGTGTCTGACTGTTACACATCCAGCAGATATGGAGCATCATTGATTTGGAGTTGTTTTTGGAAACCTTGCAGATTCAAGTCAAATTTTTACTCACATTTAAGCTCTGATTTTGGTCAGCGCCAAATCCGCCGCTCCACTATGTTCACTGGCTGGCTGCTACGTTTGTCTGCCTGTCGTTTGGTGCTGGGCAGGTAGTGTACAGTTGGTTTTAAAGCTTTTTCAATGAAACATTTTTTTTTTATTTGATCAATTGTTACAAATGGTATTGATTTTTACATGATCTTATTGATTTATCCTCAGTAGCCTTTTTGATGCACCTATATACTCTGCAGAGTACGGAAGTATGTTGACTTATTTGCCCAAGAGGCTCTAAAAAACAGATGGGTTATCCTGATATATCTGATGTTCCCTAAAATTCAATGGTGACTTGGCTCTAAGTCTCCCTCTCCATCTCCCCTCATCTGTGCTGCACGAGTGACGTTGTTTGTGGATTGTCTACCAGCTGTAGCAGCGTGGCATCTCGTGAGCAATCCTGTGAGTCACGGTGACGATGGCACTCTGCCTCGCCTCCTCAAACATGGGTGTAAAAATAGACATTGAGAGAGAGTGTGTAATGCCCTGTACATCTACGAAAACAATCAGGCCCAGAGTGGATCCAAGCCCCTGTGCTTATTTTTACATTGAGGTGAAAATCAAAATGAATTACAGGCATCTGAGTCTGGCTTATTGGAAATCTGTGAATTATCAGCAACGTGCGTGAGTATGAGTGAGTTTTAAAGGCAGAGCGCAGCATTAAATATACAAACACAGAGGAAAGCCAGGAGTGTAATCTCCATTTGGAGTAAAATAAACACTATTTCAGCCTGGATAACTATTACTGTGCTGTTATTCAAAAAGATGTAAGATTAAAGACGTTTTGGATGGATTTTACAAACAAATCTATCTTTAATTCCACATCACCTCCACACTTTAGTCTGAGCCAGCCTATCAATCCTGAGGATAAATGCGGAGATAGTTCAGTCATACAGTGAACTATCACTGGGTATACAGTCGCAATAAGGAGGGGTGAACATACCTCATGTGAGGTCACATTTACTAGTCTCATTTTCTTCAGCTAAGACAAATGTGAGTAGGACCACTGGGGACACCAGGGTCATTTCCGTGCTAATTTTCAATTTCTATTTTTCACACAAGGATGCAATTGAGTAAGAGAGAAATTAACAGTCTTTCTCAAATTTAAGCTGGCTGTAGAGGCATATGCAAAGGATTTACAAGCTAAAATACTCCCTAATTAAATTGTCATCCGTGCATTTTAAATCCTGGTTAGGCCTCTGTGTTTAAAAAAAGAGCAGTGACCAGTGATTTCCCTTTCAAATATTTAAAAAGGTCTACCTGTTGAGGAACAAAACCATAGTATAGACCTACGCCTTTTATTGTGGAAAGTATCATTCAGGGTAATAGAGTTGAGAGATCTGGGTTTAGGTGTTTTTCTTAAGATATCGGTGGTAGCGGACTACATTGACAGACATAAAGAATGGTAATTGAAATACATCACTTATATATAAAATGTATCCGTTTTTAATTCATGATTATGTCTTCATATTGTTGTACTTTTATCTCACAGACATATCATGACAAAGACTTCTTTTAAGTCTTGAAGGGGAAAATTATTTTTTAGAAAACCATAGAGATACCATTTAGACCATATAGTGTTTTTTTAAATCACCCACCTTTTATCATTATTGTATACCCAATAAGTTACCAGTACAGTAAGACACTCAAGTGTTTCCCTGGACCTTCCAAATGCGTCATACCATAAAAAAAATGCAATAAAAGATTATCAGATTAGACAAGACAAGAGGTTAAAGTGACCTGAGCAGCTGAAAACATACAATTACCAAGAACTGTTTTTCCAAAAATGTGCATGTAACAAAAGAGGGGTCTGTGTCTCTTGATGAGGACTGTCTTCTGGAGGAAGGAGGATAAGAAGGTATGTTTTAATAATCTTCATAGTTTATATTGTCAACTAGCTGCACTTTTGAGTTGAGTTTTTCTGCTGACTAACTCAGATCTTTGTTCATGAAATAAAGATCTTATATTGCACATTCTCAACCTAGAGATATTTCTTTGATTAAACCTCGTCATCAACAAGTTTTCAACACCAACAGTGTCATGCTTAAAAAGTCTGACAACCAGCCAGCCCATGGTTATTACTGTTTGCCATGATGAAACAAACTACTAAATCCAACTATCAATTATTTAAAGGTATACCTTCTCAATGGGAAACTTCCCTCTGCGGGGGATCCCAGTGGGGATCAGACAGGACGAGCAGCTGTCAGTCCTCACCAGGCCTGCCACATTAAACTCAGGCCCTGGGCCTAATTAGCCCTGCCTCTCTTTGCCAGGCCTCGATCAGCCTTCCATCAACTGCAACCTCAGGTAGGTACAATGGACTGACAGTCAGACTCATTCATACATGTACACATACATTTAACCAACTCTTATTCCTGTGAACTTGCACAGAAGCCTCCGGAAAAATCCTGAATTGATCATGTGCTGTTAATTGAGCATTCAGAGATAAAAGAGCCT
This sequence comes from Etheostoma cragini, assembly GCF_013103735.1. Lineage (NCBI taxonomy): Eukaryota > Metazoa > Chordata > Actinopteri > Perciformes > Percidae > Etheostoma > Etheostoma cragini. The sequence continues at coordinate 14,861,858 of NC_048415.1, read as the reverse complement.
CTTGCAGCGAGGTGACGGCAGCAAGTTGTTCTGCAAACACATGGCTGACCTTTAGGAGATGTCCTGCTGAGATTGTTAGATTGTGAATGTGTGTGTGTGCTCTTGTGTGCTATTTCTGCGAGGACTGATTTGAGATTTTGACAATAAGAGGAAGGACATTTGTGAGAAGTGAGACTTTTTAAGGTGTTTTTCACTTCTTTAAAAGACCGTTTAATGGTGTGGCCTTTTAAGATTAAAAATAAAATTATTTTAAGGTTAAGTTTAGGAAAAGGGCTAAGGTTTATCAAAATGGCATCATGACTTTGCGAAAATATACGGCAATTTTCTTTAGCCAAGTGACATGTTATCTATATGCTTTTTGAGCTATCTGCGTGTATGTATACGCTACATATGCCACTTGCCGTGTTAGCACGAGAAGAACGTGTTATCGCAAGAAGAAAGCTATGTTTGAGTTTAGGAAAAGCAGAACCGGTTGGGTTTAAGGAAAAGAAGAACGGGGTTGGCTTTTATAAAAGAAAAAACTGTTGAAGAAAAGTCGCTCGCAGGACAAGGAACTGTCACACATGGTCACACAAGGGACGCAATCCCCGGTCTCCTGGGTGAAAGTCCTGTGTTTAACCATCCCCCGCCCTTTCATACTACTCGCTATGACGTTCATTAACATGCACTTGCGTGTCATACATTGGCGTGTCATGCATATGCCATTTCATGAGATATGTCTGGGTTTATAAATTACACCCATGTTTATCAAATCCTTCTTTTACTTCAGTTCTCCAGTTTAAAGCACAAAGGGAAAAAATGCACAGATCAGAACCCTAAAGAAGGCATAGCCAAAACCTCAGATCGTTGGTTGTTAGGCAACCCCACAGTGATGACAACACTGCAGGAAGTAGCAAGAAATAGTCCAGCATAAACCCCCTGTAAAATTGTAGCATAACCTTGTTTTCTTTAAGTTTTACAAATTAGATAAACTGTGTTAATAATGCTGCATTTCCACTGCATGGTACCCCACGGCTTTACCCGACTCACTCTTCCTTGGTTCCCATTAGCATGAGTTGTGGATAGTAGCTGGTGCCAGGTACTTGTTTGACACCACCAAGGTCGAGGTTTCAAGGGAGATGAATCTATACTAAAAGGTGGAGTTAAAACACAGCAGACCAATGATGGGTCAGAAAGAATCGTCACTAGAATGATACGGGACATCCGGCACGAACTGGCCATTTTAAAAAGCAAAGCTGTTGTCAATAGCAACCACAATAGTTTTAATTCCCTCGACATTGATTTTTTTTAAATGGCAGCCTGAAAAACCACAACGTACTCTACATACATTATGCCATACATCGAAAAACCGCAGATATTGTTGCAGATGAAAGGATCCAGGGAGTATCAGCTGAGAATCCCGCCTACACTGAGGTGGTACTAGTCTTCCTGGAAAACAAAACAGAGAGAAAAACCTGGGATCAAAAGTGACTTGAGTCGAGCGGAACCATGCAGTGGAAACAAGGCATTAGTAAGCTATAAAGGTGATGGAAAGTGGATTTTGTTTACCTTTGGACCAAGGTCGAAGTGTAATGAAGGGTACACAGTGGGATTGCTGCTTTTACTAAAGTAAAACATCTGAATACTTCTTCAACCACTGGGCATTAATGTAAAGAAAGCAGCTAAAGAATGCATTCTGTCAATAAGGGTCCTCACAAGTAGAGAAATACAAATGTTTGTGTGCCATTGTTTATATGCTTATATGTCTATATATTTACTATATGTGCTCTTTTTGTGCTTACATGTGTATTAACTTGTAAATTAATCTTCACACGCCATGATTCCCAGAAAGCCACTCATCAAAGCTACAGTGGATATTGACCAGAACACAGAAACACTCAGCAAACGATATAATATGACTCATTGAATGATGACTTGTTGTAATAGCATGTGACACTGCGATCAGACATCCTCACATATAATTCCTGTTAATGTTTGTTAATCTGATACAGTAGAGCTCATTAGATGTAATGAGACACTCCCTCCACAACAGCACATTAACCTGGAGGTTATTCAGTCTGGATGCTTTCCTTCTGGCCACTACAGCACACACAATGTTTAGATTGAAATTTTATTCTTGAAACAGATGTGCCTGTAGATGTATTATCATTATTGGTTATATTTTATCCACTGGGCGGCTCAATTATCTGTAATATGATAACCAACTCTCTCTCACACACACACACACACACACACACACACACACACACACACACACACACACACACACACACACACACACACACACACACACACACACACCTTTTTCTCAGCTGTTGATTAAGATTCATCCATTTTCTATTTTTAAGCACCTATGGACCAATGGATGGGCAAGCCCAGAGAAAACAATAGACAGCGATTAACAATAGAGGTCTACTCATTCTATTTGCTAGGTTTTTATAATCATCAGTAGCCCAGTCAGTCAGTCAGCAAGCTGTTGAAAGGAGCCGAACAATAGCTGAGAAGAGGCCACACCTGGCCCGGACACCTGGAGAGCTGCACAGCAGCAGCACAAACACGCCACCAATGGACATTTGCGTGTGGTTCTCCTCCTCAGCAACAAGCAGAGAAAATAATACAGTCGCTCCCTTTTCAGTAACAGAAGCGCTAGTCATTAGGTTTTTGAAAGCAGCCAAATAATCATTGTCACAGACTATGTCACAGCACTACTGAAAATTAACATGTTATGTAAAACCGATTTGGATAATGACACTCTGAGTTAATGGCTGTATGTAGGCAGGCAATAATACGATGATATAAAACAGAGATAATCAGCAAAGCCTCACATTGGAGAAGTTGAAACCAGAGACTATTTGGCATGTGTACTTAAAAAGTGACCAAAACTCTTAATTGATTATCAAAAAGGTTGCTGATGAATTTTATTGTCGATCGTCTAATCTATTAATTAACCAATCATTGCAGCTCTGTTGAGCTTGATATACTATATTCACTGTACACAACTCGTCAGTAAGGACAGTGCTGCTCTGGCAACAGCCGGTCTTCATAGCCTCTTGTTGACAGAAAAGCTTTACAGCCATAAGCAGAGAAACTCCTGTGTGTTCTTCTAATCCACTTTCCATTGACACCTCCTCCTCTTCTGCACTATTTTTCTCTAGATCTTGTCATAAACTGAGTCAAACTGATATGTATAATTTTATCCACTTTTGGATTATTGTTTTATAAAACAGTACAAATAATGGCACTGGCGCATTCAAAAAGTCAGATTTAGTGCTTGTTTTTTTCATGTCCTGCTTTATTTTCCTAATTCCTAAGTCACTGTTGTACAGAATTGGATTGCATTTAAAAGAATGAATCAATTAAATAAACCAAAATATTGTTTCATTCAGACAATTCCAAGACTGAGCTCTCTCTCTCTCTTTTGGTGAATTTTTCATGTATTTCCCTGCGTGTATTTCCCTGTGCGTGCTGTTCATGGTGCTGAAATTGAAAATGTTTGCACAGATAAATTCGGGGCAAAGCACTAAAGAGAATGTAGGACTTTAGTCTTGTGTGAAATTGTGTACACTTGTGGAAATATGAGAACATTGTTCTTGTTTATTTGTTAAACTGGAACACTGTTTACCCACCTTAGTTATTCACTCCTACGATTCCTTACACATCTTGGATGAATGTGTTTGTGTATTTCCCACCTTACCCGCGTCATTTACACCATGAAGCAGAAAAAGGATATGGCCACTCAATGATTTTCTTTGCGTACTTCCTGATCACGTTGTCTTCACCAAAGATGAAGAGGGACCTGTTGACGGTGAAGCAGTTCTCCCTGACCGGGATTGGGTTGTACAAGGCCATGGTGCGTGCACGCTGCGCTTTGGTCTGCTTAAAGGCTGGGGAGAGGCCACCTGTGGACACGGCCGCCCCATCGCGGTTCCGGTTGCGATCGGACCCTCCATCCCCTGGGCTCAACAAGCCCGGGACCTCGTCTCCAAACCGGGCCATTCTGTCGGGAGGGAAGACAGGATAGGAAAGGGAGGTTATGGTTTCCAAGAAAGCAGGGCGCGGTGTTGCGCTCGGTGTGACAGCGGCGGAATGGCGAGATCCTGACCCGTTTTAGTCCATCATCAGTTTAATTCGCAAAAAAACGCCGAACTCAGTGTCCCCCAACTTTAAAATCTGTCCACAACATTCACGGTTTTTTCTCCAGTCTGTCCAATTAGAAAAAAACGTCGATTCCACGTGTGCGCCGTTTAAAATAAAAGACACAAATCCAAAAAGTAATTAAATTCCGCCCCATTTAACACTCTGTCGTCTTAAATGAACTCATTCATTTCGCAGCGTTGTATCCATCCAAACATTAATGGCTTAAAGAAAAGCTGCAACAGGTCACGTCTTCAGCCATCCTCAGTCCCCTGAGCGAGAAGCAGTAGAGCAGGTTGATCCATGGATTTTAAAATAAACTAGCAACAGTCGTCTGACTAATTCAGAGCACATCACTCCTGTCTCCTCTCTCCTCTTCTCTGTTGACCACCTACCACAAGAGCTCTATCCTCCTGCGTGCGTTAGAGGACGAGCGGAAGAAAAAAAGTTTGGCATTTTCCACGACATTTCCCCCCCCACCGAAACAACGCGAACAAAACATGCTGTCAAATACATGTCACACGGAGGAAAACGAAAACTCTCAATCCGTCTTGTCTGCAGTGGGATAGTGGGCTGGTGAGGGAAGTACAGTACTGTCGGAGCGGGAGAGAAGCCAACAGTGTCTCCTAATGCGACAGGCACCTCTCCTAACCTCTGTCCAACCCCCCACACGCACTTTATTATGCTCAAGTTGATTTAACAACCCGTGAGTCTAATTGATAAAATCATAATGTAATGAAACAAAATATTAGATTTGTCTATCTTCACGCGAAAGATTATGTAAACCATTATGAACTACCATTTGAAAAGGGATCATGTTTTGATTTGTCTATTTGATGCTTATGTTGTTCATTTTAGGATGAGCAAACTGAATGCTGGTCACATATGGAGTTTGGTAAGGGAGTAAACACCTGGTGTGAGAGGAACTAGTGCCAGCCAAGACACCTAGGAGGACAGCAACAAGCATCTTTGGCTAATTACATGGCTCAGAACCTGCTGTTGCAAGGCATTCTAGTGAGGGGGGGGGGGGGGGGGGGGGGTTGGAGGGAGTTGAGCCGCTGTATGCTGACTGAAAGTAATCAGATCTACTCGTGAGGATGGGGAATGTTCACAATGAAGAGGGGAGGAAATAAGAGACCGGGGACAGATGTTGGGTTGGAAGGGTGGAGTTGAAATGTTACAGTTGTCAGTTATGAGAAAAATGACTATAGATCAAGCAATAATGAAGACAATTTGCATTAAAGTATAAGAGTGGTAATATTCTAAATTTTTCTTACTGTCGACAAACCCCTTGAAAAGAACAAAACCAATGATAAATTGATTCTAACAACTTTTATCAGTGTAGCCAAAGTCTGATAAAGCTTCCTCCTCTGTGCCATAGACCTCCATTATAATAATAATAATTATAATTACAACCAGACATGCCTTACCATGCACAGTGGTGCCTTGTGCTAAATGCAAACGAAACTAACTTTTACCTTTTAACTAAAATTGAGGCGGTGTAAACTAAAAAATTTGAGGCGGTGTAAACTAAAATGTAATTAGTTAACAGGTATTTTGTCATTTTTATTTTGTCATGGGACAAATACAAAGTCGGACCAGAGTTAAAGCTGGGAAATATATGAATATTATGTAGATATCTTAACATGAGACTAGATATCGTCTTAGATTTTGGATTATATAATATCGTAATATGGCATAAGTGTTGTCTTTTGCTGGATTTAAAGGCTGCATTACAGTAAAGTGATGTTATTTTCTGAACTTCACAGATTGTTGTAACTTCTATTATTTGACTTTACCCACTTCGTCATTATATCCAGATTGATGATTATTTATCAAAATTGTCTTTGTGTAAATATTTTGTGAAAGCACCAATAGTCAACACTACCATATTGTTGTGGTATTGATATTGAGGTATTTGGTCAAATATATCGTGGTATTTGATTTTCTCCATATTGCCCATCCCGTACCTGAGTGATAACAAAAGTCACCCTATAGGGGTACACCTGTAGTAAATTTCATGGCAATCCATCCAGATGTTGAGCGATTTCACTCAAGCCACAATTGTGAACTTCATGGTGACGCTAGAGACAATGTCAAGGGAACTATCAAATAGAGAGATATGTCAGTCTCAACTCAAAGTGGTGGATTGACTTACAGACTAACACTGCCATCTGCTAAAAACTATTAAAAACACATCTGTGAATAACACCTTTGCAGCGGATAACACGCTGCGTTATTATAATGAACATGGGCACTGTATGTTTGTATGTAGCATGTTTCTTTGGAGTCGATCACACATACTGCCCACCGCCCTACTGCTTTAAATACTAGATGTGTTAAAATCCACGACTGAAAACAGTCCAACAAATGCACAATTTACAAATATATAAAGCAAGTAGTAAATGGCTGAATGAAAGCCTTTATTTTTGATGAGATTCAAGCTGAGAGAATCAATGTAAAGTAAAATTCACCAGTAAACTGATTTGAATGGAAACAGAAGTCAAAGATAAGATGAACCACAGGCGAGCGTTAACAACGATGCTGACACTGATGGGTATTTAGTGATGGTGGTATGACGAAGGCAGTGATCAATGGTGTGTGGCCTCCAACTCATTAGTGCTCCAACACATTATGGGGGTTAAAAATAGAACCCATAATAGACAGATTTCTGACATCTCCTCATTATGAATGGTGAGATGAGACGAACAAATCTTCCAATGACGTACTCCTCCAGTTATAAGGCAAGAAACAGTTGAAAGCAAAATCACATTTTACTTGTTTTTTTTGTTATTTTGTTGCGGTGTCTTAGCTTAGTGTGATAGAAATGTTACTTCTGCCACTTCCTTTGTGCAGCAGTGACACCAATACATTGTTTTCTGCCAGAGCGTGAAGCAGCCACAGCTCCCTTGGCTGAGAGGTGAGGGGTGAATCATGGTAATTCGGTGTTAGTAACATAGATGATTAGGGTGGAAGGATGATAGTTATTTCCTTGGAAAAGACAGAGGGCGCGCTGGTGGAGTCTCTTTTAGGCCTGCACGATTCTGGGGGAAAATATGAATCACAATTTTTAAGCTTAGAATTGATATCACGATCACTACAAGCCTGTAAACATAGAGGCATCCATGAAGAGAAGGGAGAGCATTGCAGTGCATGGGAGCGCTTTAAAACATATTTTATACAATTTATGTTTAAAACTCACAGAAGAAAGTCGTAGCGTTTGTGATGCAGTCGGCTCGAAAAATTAATATGAGAATCAAAGTTATTGAAAAAAAAATGTTAATGTTAAAAAAATGTAAAAGTTATTTTAAAATTAAATCGTGAACAGGGTGAATCGAGATTGCGATTTTATAACGATAAATCATGCAGGTCAAGTCTCTTTATAGATACAGCTTTGAGTCAGTAGTTTTTTTCTCTTTGCTATTTCAGTTGTGACGTAACCCAACTTAAACATGACTTCAGTGTCTTTGCTGACAGGCGCAAATCAACGAGACATTCCAGCTTTTATCAAACCATCAAAGGGTTTGAATGGCCACCATTGGTGACACTGGTGACGCCACAGAGGTTAGTTTGCCACCATTTGTAATAATGCACCCAAAAGCTTATATGTTGTAACTAATGGCTTTATTGGTGGTTAAAACAATATACTAATGATTTACAGTGATTTGCCATTTACAATAATAAGATTTGGGTTGCCACGTTGTGAAAAATTCCTGTCTGTTGCTATGGTCTTTTTATAATGTTTACCCTTTCTATTTGGTAATACATGGTGGTAATACATTAATAAAAGCTCATGGGCTTCTCACTACCTATTAAGCCATCGAATCTGCAGTTATAAATGCCAATAAATCCAGATTATCTGCAGCCCTTTCTCTATTACGTTCACATGAGAATGTACTGATTGGATTTCAATAATATAACTCAAAATGTTGGATTTTGAAACTAAAAAGTGTCTCAATATTTCCAAGTCTTTTCCAATAAAAGTAGGGTAACACATTCCTTTTGGTCCCCCTGCTAAGCATTTATGAGCAGTACGTAAACATTAAAAGAGGTTTATACCTTACTATGATGTAGTTGTAAGAACATATGTGTTTAATAAACCATAAGTGGAGGCTGCTCTATAAACAGATGATGATTGATAATCTAAGTTGTAATCATTTAAAATATACCTTATAGTGTGTTCACCATTCAATAAACGTTTATATACTGCTAATAAATGCTAAATAAGGGGACTTAAAGTAAAGTGTCAGTCAATTAGATTTCCAATTCATCTAGATTTCAATGAGAAGGAAAGATTTCTGTTATGAAGTAAAGGGATTTTTTAAAAGATATTTAAAACAATTTTAACAATGACTGTTAAAAATACAAAAAAGAACTAATTTGAATCTTTCTCATGGAGGCAAAAGAAAGTCTTACAGGATTTGTACAGTAACTCTAAAATATTCTGCTGTATATTGCATTTATCCTTCTATACTATTTAAGGTAAATATTGTAGGAGACATTCAATTTGACATCTTAGACATGTTGTCAATGTTTGACAACCTCTCTGCTGAAGGAGACGTCTAGCTTGCAAAAATCGAGCTGAGGAACATGGGGTTACCACGGTTACTTGCTGTCATTATAGCAGGTTGACAGTCCCTGCTCTGGTTATGGGACTTAGTAACACAGGACTGAAGTGAAAATAAAGATTTCAATTCAGAAATAGAAAGTGGGAAACAGAGATATTGGCAGGCTTGAATCTGAAACCTGGTCATTATTGTGCTCTTACCTTAATGGTATTGAAATAAATTAGCTTGTTGACCTGAGGAAAAGAATAGCAATGTGAAAGCCCACATAAGAATTCACTTTACACCATTTGTTCAAGGTGTCATGTGAACATTGGCTGTCAACATCTTTCCTACTACCTCCCGCAATTTGAATTCACATGACTTTTCACGTGGCTACAGTGTAGAGTTTACTCCATTTCTGTCCACACATAACCATAAATACATTTTATTTGCTACAGTGACAAGCAGCAATTTATTGCTTAAGAAAACAAAATTGTGGTGTTAACTTTCCTTAACCAGACTATAATTCAAAAACTTTGTCTGTTTTTTTTCAGGGTTAGTTTGTAGTATTAGTCTTGATTTTTGCAACCATGGATTTGTTAATTAATAATATTGTGCGGCTCAGTTATGCGGTATGCTAAACATGTCCAATTCAGAAATTTTGACAACTTTGGTTTCCTGATGGAGCACCACACATACTGTGTACGAACAAAGTGCATGACGTACAGTATATTTGAAGCAGAGAATTATTTAAAAAAAAATACATTTAGTCAAGAACAACTTCTACGCTTACAAAATATTCAGAAGTACAAACTAAAGGCAAAAACTATTATCTTTATGTCTTGTATGACACAATACAATCACTTTAACACTGGACTAAACACTGACACTTTGATAATAATTTATTGTCTTTCTTTTTCTTTATTTGACAAATGTTCTTACGGTTATCATTTTTTCTGTTATTTTGTTGTTTTTATACTGTCTTTTTATCTATTTTTTTCTTGCAAAAAAACTTTTTTCAATTTCCTCGCGGGAGTCTTCCCAATAGGATTAATAAAGAGAAGTCTAAGTCTTAGTCTAAGTCTACACAGCTTGTACAGTCTGGATCTTATAGATTCATTCTGAATTGAAACAATTGGTTAAAAAAAAAAAGTTAAACCAATGGAGGGCTTACTCTGGGTAGGGAATGAGTCCTTACCCCAAGTGAAGGAGTTCAAGTACCTCTGGGTCTTGTTCCGAGTGAGGGGACAACGGAGCAGGAGACTGGCTGGAGAATCGGAGCAGCAAGGGCAGTTTGCGTTTACTTTTTCACATCGTTGGGATGACATGAGAGCTGAGCCGGAAGGCAAAGTTCTCGATCTACTAGTTAATTTTTGGTCCTGCCCTCACCTATGGTCATGACGGCTGACTTCTCCCTTAGAGGATGAGACACTTAGCCAGCTACCTAGCGTCGAAAGGAGCCAGTTGAGGAGACAGAGGCCTTGGGGAAGACCCAGGACTAGAAGTAAAGGCCTAAAAATGCCTCATCATCCCCCAGTCAGATCTGGTTAATGTGCCTCAGGAAAGCAAGGTTTGGGGTCCACTGCTAGAGATGCAGCCCCTGCAACCCAACCCCAGATAACCAGTTAAAGACGACGATGCTGATAATTATGATGATGAAACAAATACTAAATGATAGACTTGTATTCACACACCCCTGTGGCTGTTTATGTAGGTGTTTCTCATTTGTGTTCCTTTGTGAAGCACTTTAGTTTGAAACCAAGTCAGGTAAGTAAACAGTAATAAAGGAAAAAAAATGGAAAAAAAATAGTATCATTGACTAAATGACAAGTATTGTAATTGGAAGAGTGTAACTGCAGGCAGCTTGTGTAGTGAGTCACATACAGCAGAAGACATTATTTACACAGTGCTGTGAGACAGACAGACACACACACAGACACACAGACACACAGACAGACAGAGACGTCATAAGGAATCTGTGTGTCTGAGTAAGACATGTCAACACATTTTCATCAGTGTAGATAACATACTTGTTGACAGCCATTGGAGGGTTTTTACATGGGCAGGTAAACATACGTTATGAACATAACAAACAGCTTTAAAGAGTTGCGTAATCGTTTTCAGAGTGACTAACCCCATCTCCTTTATACCACTATATCTCTGCTGTAACTAAATGTATTTATCTCAGTCTACATTTCATTTTGTTAGGACATATACATACATGTCAAATAAAAACTCTTGCACCAAAGGATCGTGGGTAGTGTAGTATTCTGTATGGTTCCCAATCCATAAGGATGAAGGCACTGATTGGGCACAACAATCCTATTTATTTAATTAGTTTAAACCACGTGTTGAAGGAGTTTATGCTAGATTGAAAGATTTTTTCAACTCTTGCCCGGCTAACCTAATATTAAATGTTTTTCAACATGTCACAATTGGATTAGTCTCCATAGCAACAAGGCATCCATGAAAAGATGGTGTTGTCCAGCATCCACATACAGCTGACGTATATGAGCAACAAAGTGGTCTTAGCCCATTTTGCTCCAACAACTGTGCTTAAAACATTTAGCCATCAATGTCATGTCATCTGACAAGCCATCAGAACATTCACATACACACACACACACACACACACACACACATACACACACACACACACACACACACACACACACACACACACACACACACAATATAGCATAGTAAACTTTTATTTGGATTTACCGTAACAATTACCATAATTCATCACCACAATCAACATAACAGGATAACCTGAACACACAAGGTGTCTCATTTCAGACAACAGCCTGGATGCTTAGTTGGCCACATGAATTTGCGTAAACATATATGCCAACTTTCTTAAGCCAAGTGGCATGTTATCTGTATGCATTTTGAGCTATCTACGTGTATGTCTACGCTGTATACAGCGGGCATAAACATACACGCCACTTGCTGTGTTATCGCAAAAAGAAAGCGACGGTTGAGTATGGAAAACGTGACACGCGATTGGGTTTAGGAAAAAAAGAACTAGTTGGGTTCAGGACAAGAACGGGGATGGCTTTAGTAAAGAAAAAAAAAAAAAAAAAAAAAAAACGCTTGAGTTTAGGAAACGTGACATACGGGACACAGAGCAAACGTGACACGCAGGACCCAATCCCCGGTCTCCTGCATGAAAGTCCTGTGTTTTACCCATCCACCACCCTGACCAACGCAGATTTTTGCCTTTTCATACTACTTGCTATGGCGTAAATTGACACGCTATCACAAAGTAATGTAAGTCAATGGCGTAGACAAACACGCAAAAAAGCAAGTATATTTCTTGATAACACTCCAATAATGGTATATGAATTGGCGTGTACATATGACATTTCATTCCCTTATGTTTCATGCATTTAAGGAGGAGGACAGAATAAATCTAGTCAACTGCATATTGTGTTGGATTTACTAGCTTCACTTCACACAGTTTGCAAGGGGCCGGCAGGTGTATTGACAAAGAGAAACTTTAACTTATAATCTGTACAGTGAAAACTCCAATGACAGCAGAGTGGGTGCACCACAAAACATAGACGGAAGCTGCACTGAAAATGTTACTGTACTGTTACTGCCATTAAAATACATATGCAATAATGCTAATTAGATGCAAGGCACCCCTAAGATTAAACTGCATTAAGAAGGCAGTGTGTTTGTGCCTTGCCCAATAACATACACTAAATAAGCTGCAAAAGGTGTTAAACATTGCCAAATTCTGAGCCGTTGTCTGTGTTGCTGTTACACTTAAACACATCACTCTGAATGATTCATTTTGAAATCAAACTAAATTTGATTTCTTGAGCTTGCAAACATGCCATTATGCGTGGATTGAAATCAAGTGTGGTTTTGCGTATCATTTGATAGATAAGGCTTCAAACACAATAATCATGGGCTTCTGGAAAATGCATGAGCATAAAAACAATCTGTTCACAGATTCTGCTCGCACAGTTGACTTATGCAGCTGAATGTCTGACAATTTAATTAATGAGTTAAAATATATTGGCATATGTAAAAACTTCATATTTCCAGTCAAAATGATCTTGGAGCACAGATGGAGATGTGGACGACAATGTGGTTTAAGCCTCTGCTACAACAACTGTTGAATTGAGGAAAATACATTTTATGTAATTAAGTTAAACACTATTATTCACCTACAACAACACCTATTTAACATATTGACAGTGTGTGTCAAGTGTGTGCTCAAATCTAAAAAACTATACAAAAAAAAAAAACTTAAACCTATTAAGTTCCCCAAAAATAGCCGCTGTGCTGGGTCAGTGGGCCCTCGGCTAGACCCCAGAATTCAAGATGACACAGAAAAGCTCCGGGCAAACATAGAAGGACAGACAGATGACAAAGGCAGACCTATTGATGAGGCGAGATGAAGGGGCCGGGGGATTGGACTATATTTAGCTACATTGAGATGGTAATGGTTGGAACATGAGAGGACTTTTGTGTGTGAGTGTATGTGTCTGGGTGTGTCTTAATGATGAGCTGCACAGGAACCATCATTTGAATTTCTGTGCTTTAAATTGGGAAAGTGTTTTGATCATAGCAACAGGAATAATTGGGTGGGTTTGGCAGAATCAATGGTCATCTCTCTGTAATAGCACAGCATGGAAATAGCAGCACTGTTGGTTTTCTTTCCTGGCCCTGATCAGCACCCAAAGGAAATATGAGGAAACAAATTTACCCTGCAGATTGATTTCACTGTGTCGCTCCCTTTCTGTGTTACCCTCTCTATCACCCTCATATATCTCTCCAGCTGTCTTACCCTTTCTCTGCCCCCAGCCCCCCCTCTCCAACCCAGATTTCTGCATTCAACTGTTGTCTTCCTCCTACTTGTTTCCTAGCAACCAAACTGACAAGCCCCCTATTCTCAGCCCCATGAATCTGTCCCCGTAACCTTAGATTTTATGGAATAAGCTACATAAATCATTATTCCCCCACGGGGGGCTGAATTATGATCGTTGTCTCTCCAGACAAACGACTCCATCTACAAGCAGGTTGTTAACCTAGTTTGTGATATACTACAAGTGGACAAAGCAACAGTTGGGTAAATAGGGTGCTGCAATCATCAAAGCTGACACTTATACAGCTGACAGAGATGCTGGATTAATTTAAGTGATTTAATTTAGAATGACAAAGAGGATTTATTTTCCTGTCCATGTACTGAATCTAGCCATATATTGGCCAATGATTTTGAAAGATTTTCACAATTTACACAGCTTTTGAGGCCCAAGGAAGTTGAGCAGCATATAAAAACACTGCAGCCAACATTGTGTTAGTGTTAAGATGATTATACTGTTTTAGTGCCCTAATAATAATAGTGTGGGGTGGAAAAACCTCAGAAAGAGCATTTACATTTTATAAAATCCCAATATATACTGTGTGTGTGTATATATATATATATATATATATATGTATATATTTCTAACCCGGCCACCAAATCTTAAATGTTTTGACGATTCAGTTTAATGTCTGTCCTTCTAGTACAAAATACAAAACAACAACAACCAACACCGGTAAATTATTTTGGGGCAGATTTAGAATACCGTTGGGGTAACACTTTTGCTAACATTTGGCTCAAAGATTGTACCTTTTAGCACATTTTTCTTGAGGTTATGTGATATATCACACCAATGATACACAAAACTCTGGGAAACATCACGTCGTCTTTAAAATGAAGATTTATAAAAGATATACTTAAACAGGTATTGAAGGAATTCATTGTGCAAAGAACATTGAATGTCATGGCAAGTTTGGGAGGGTGTTTTAATGTACCTTCATCATAGTGCAGGTGGATGACATCTCCAGCTTATATTTAATAAAACTCCAATGGCGGCTTTGTATTATCAATCTGACACTGGTTTATATGTGTACTAACATTACTGTCACATTACTGCATGACCCTTTCATTGAATGAAGTCAAGGGTGCTGAGAAATGTGATTGCTGAGCAATTATCTCCATCTAGTGACAAATATAGGTACTACATTATTTACTAGAACAGAATTCATCAATTCCAATGTTTTATTTGGATATTTGGAGTTCAAAGATATACTTGTAATTTGAAAAAATATAGAGTACACAGGTGTCTAACAATTGATGTTACTGTCTGACAGCTTTGTGGTTAGTGTTTTTTCCAATTTTGTTTTAATATAATTATTCACATTACGGATATATACACATATTTTGTCATGGTTGTGAACCATGTAAAAGCTCTTTACCACTGTCAAATTGTCAAGTGCACAAGGGCACTCTCACAGACATTTTGAGCCCTTTCTCAACAGTTTACATAAACCGCATTTCTGAAAACTTTGAGGGAATTACAGAAAATGTATCGCATTGTGACGTTAAAACACAAAGTTGACAGGAGAAGCCCGAAAGAGTTTAAAAAAAAGGATAAACAAGGAGGAGTGGCAAATGGCTGTTCAGCCTGGAGCATTGCATTCACACAGATACATTACATTAACTTTTAGGATTTAGATGAAATGATTACGTGAAAATCAGAAGACACAAGCACACCTGGTTTCGACCAAAATTAGTAAATTGATTATTTGACTACTACACTCTGTAAAGAGCCAAGAAGCCAATCAAATCTTTCTTGACCACTAAGAACTTAAAAAAAGTAAAATAACAAGTCCCACATGCCCAATTTTACCTAACATGTTTTGGCGTGGTCACGGTAACGTGATATGCCGACACAAAGTACTGTCCCATTTCTATTCAATCCTTGCAGCTTCTGACTTCCCCCTGGCCGCTGATGCAGTTCTTAGACATCTTTCAGACCTGCCATTCTCCAACCATCCACCAGACTCCCTAAGACTTCCCAGTCACTGGACTCCTATATCTGCCTGCTCACCTGTTCCTCATCCCTCTCCAATTATTCCAGCCCATCTCCTCATGCTCCCGACCTGCTCATCAATCATGCCCTTTTGGATTTATTTTAATGTTTAAACTGCTATCCTGTTGCCAACATAAAAGCCTGTTCCTGATCATTGCCTTTATTAAATCCCCCAAGGGCTTGCGAACCAGGGTATTACTTTCTTCAGCCCCCAGAGGAAATGCAAGCCGCACAAATGTCAAATAACATAAAAGAACTGAAAGTAGCTTGTGAGGAGGAACATAGGTTTGCAAAATGAACTCATTAAAATGTAGTTTTCAACAACAATAACACATTTAGGGGATTTGGGGAATGTTTCTATTACAAAACATGTATTTGCAATGGCTTGCAGACCTTTCTTAGACCTAACATTTCAGTGGTGCAAAACCCCCCAAAAAAACACTATTAAATCCTGATGATGGAAATCCATCATACTATACAGCAAAAGGGAGCAGGTGGGTTAATCAAGAAAATCCATGAATAAGGTTTTCTCTGTGACAAATTGGTGCCGCAGCTATTAACTTTTTAAATTAAACCATCCATTAGTCCATATATCTATCTGGCTCATAATCAGAGTGAATGAAAAGGATGTTAGTAATCAAACTGGCAGAGAGACAGATCAATACTGTCAACAGGCAGCAGTCAATTTATCACAGAGGTGTGCAAGGGACAAGTCTTAACCACATGGCTGGTAGGCTGGAGTACAGTTTACTCTGATAACTAAAATTGTCCCAGCAGCTGCAGATTGGCTATGCTTGATTCTTTACTCCACATGACAGTATATCCCCCACGTCCCAGCTACTCTGATCTGAAAAACGTAATGCGCAGACAACACACGACTGAAGCTCCAGTGAATCACTAAGACTGTTGATTATGAATGGCCTCTGGTGGGCAAAAAAACGCTAATCTAACACAAGCTGGATCAAATCAAACTTTAGATGGGTTAGGCTTTAGATGAATAGGATGGAGGGATGATTCATCAGTTCTCTGCGTGTTTGCAGTCTCAGTCACTGCTTCTCTTTATCAATGTTTCAGCATGCAGGGGGGAGTTCCAGTCTGCCCAATTCAAACATAACCATGCTTTAAATATGTAATGTGTCACTTTCTTGTTCTCATTGTACCTCTGCATTAATAATTCCAAAGAAATACTATTTCAATTATTCCTCTTCTCCTGTGTATCCCTCCAGTTGGAATTTGGTGTCTCTGTCAACACATTTTCCGTATCAGCATCAAGTGACATCATGATATGAACAAATTGTTACTTCACTGGCTAAAACACCATCAATGTGTCTCATGGATACATGCATGAGTCTGTCTGTTCAATAAGCAGTTCTCAGAAGCTCCACTAGGGGTCACGGACACAACGGTCTATGCACAACGCTAAAGTAGGACTTTGCTGCTATGTTGGATATTGATGAAGACTCGGTTTGCTTACCCAGCATCCTTCTCCCCATTTGTCAGAACTACTCCCCTCCTGGAGCAACATAAGTCACACAGCTGAAACAGTTTGGGCTCCCTCTGGTTTTGGGGGGGGGGGGTGATAAATATCTTGCACACACATTTCAGGCGTTTCTCTGGCTTGTTTCCCTGCATGTTAGTCTTCAACAACGGCTAATGTGTGGATCTTGTTGGCCACATAATCTACAAACCCACACTGAATTGTAATTTCAAGGTATAGTGGCCAAAATAGGCTATGCAGATATAGCTAAGGCCCCCTGCTAAGCCCATTTGGCTGAAAGAAATCCTGTTGCACTACAAAGGTATTATTGCTCCAATAAGCTAACAGCATTGAACTCTCAGAGCACAGCACCATCATCTTTGATATTTAAATCCGAAGCTTTGAATAAACGAACGGGAGTGAATTCAACAACAGGGCACACATTCATCCTTCCCTCAGCGTGTCAGGACTTTAATGTCCAAAGAAGCACATGACAGCTTTGCTATTTTCAGCATGTATGCACCCCACACACACATTTGTCTGTGAGCATGCGTACAGGTTGGTAAGTGACAATGCTTCCTGTGCTAAATGATTTCATATAACAGGAAAGACTGGGAGGTCAACAGAAAGCTTTTCCTAGCAGAAGCTGTGTAGCAAACCAGCTGCTCAGAAAACGGTATCTCTCTAGCCAATACATCTTTCTGGGAGTAAATAACTATCTAACACGAAGTCTATTTCATTTTGACAGAGGCTAATAAGACAAGGATTTTAGGTCAATAAATAATGGATTTCTTAATCAAGTGATCAGATTAATAAGAGTAACTTGCATTTAACTTTATTTTCCTCAGGCAGCTTTCCGTTTTATTTTCCAAAACTAGAGTAAAGACAGCTACACTACCTTGAGCACACTTACTTACTTAAATATGAATGTCAAATTACACATAAAATTCCATCCAGCAGAGAGCCTGGAACATAATTTCAAGCTATTGCTTGTGCCAAGTGAGTTATCAGCACATCTATGGTCTTATTAAGTATTAAACAGATAATAAATGCCCCTCATGTGCAAGGGCCTGCAAACCATATCCATCTGGACCCTGCACGTGTGTGTGTGTGTGTGTGTGTGTGTGTTGTTTATCATATTACAGATATTTAAGCTGCCCAGATCATGAAATATAACCAATAATGATAATGTATGAACATCTGAATGTGCGATAGTAAATGAGAGAGGGCAGGTCACGTGGTCTTGAATGGGAGGGCCACAGGGCATATTACGTAGAGAGTTTTCCCAGGAGACGTAGCTGATGTCAATAAAGCAGGGCATGATGCAGACATGCATGGTAGTAACATTTAAGGATATCATACTGAAAGAATGGGGAACAAATAATGGGGGCATGCAGATGATGCCCTATGTTTAGTCAAAACATAAACCATCTGAGGGCGTTGAGCTCAGAAATTACATCATTTAGAATTTCATCACAAAACGGAAACATCGATCTATCGGTATATCACTTTGGCTTGGTCCAGACTGAAATATCTCAACATCTACATGATGGATTGCAGAAATATTTTTTATATACATTCATGATTGGCAGATAATAATGAGTCCTAATTAATTCGGTGATACCCTGACTCAAGCGCCACCATAGGGTTTGTGGGTTTGAGAGAAATGTCTCAACAAGTCCTTACAATCATATAACTATATACGTTGTTTATTTCTATGTAATACAACCCATAGGGATATTTAATAAATTAGCACCCCTAGCAGTGGCAGGAAATGCAACCTTTTTCCTTTCTCATAACAGTTGCGGTTTTAAAGCACGTCGTTAACATTGCAAAATGGTCGCAATTTGGTTATAGTTAGGCACAAAAAATGCTTAGTTAAGTTTAGAAAAAGTCAATGTTTGGGCTTCAAACCATGAACATTTGTTAGGTTACTTCACCTGTGGTTAATCATGTGACGCCAAATGTAGCCTAGTTCTGTTTGTTCAGTAAAGTTATATAAAAAAAAAAACATGTTGCATGCTCATATTTTCAAACGGGACACAAACCCCAGTCCTCTGGCTGTAACACCTGTGTTTTGTTGACCCATCCAACACTCCAACCTACCTCCTTATTCTTACTTTACTACTGCCACTTAGAGGGCCCCTACTATACGTAAATGTAAATATGAGTCATAGTAGCTGCTTAAACAAAGGGGGGTTTTTCGGGTAAGAACAGTCTCCCAAACGTTTGTCATGTCCCCCTCAGGATATAATGTAAACACTTTGGTAATCTCTTAACTTTTTGTCTAGCATCATCATCACGTCAACATTTTCAAATGTCCAAGTACCTGCAAAACTTATCACATTCCCACCAGCATCAACTCCACTTTGTGTTTAGTGCTAATTAGCTAATATTAGCATGCTAACACACTTAACTAAGATGGCGCTCATAGTAAACAGTACACCTGCCAAACATCAGCGTGTTAGCATTGTCAATGTTGGCATGCTGACGTTAGCATTTAGCTTTTTTTCCTTTATTGATAGTGACAACAGAGACTGACAGGTACATGGAGACACATGCAACAAAGGTCCCCAGGCAGAATCAGATCAGGGACCTTGTGGTAATATAATGTGAAGCCAAATATGATCACTCAAGCCATTTTAACTCCACTAACTAACTAATTTCAATAATCTTTGCAAATGCCTTAACATCAAAACCAAAGAGAACAATGACTATGATATAATTAGAGCAATTGAATCTGAATGTTATTGATCGGGGATTTTATATAAAACGTTCACAAAGGAGCATGAGGTCGCTCACACAATAACAAAATCTGCCGAAAAAGGTTACCCTTCCACTTCCCTTTGTATTTGTCTGTCATTGCAACACTCCTAAACTCTTTTTCATTGCGTCACAGTCTTCACTTTACACCCCAGAGCAACATTAAGTCAAACTCGGACACCATCCATCTCTGTGATGGTCATCAACAGTGTCAATTCCAAAGACAGGATGACAGAAAGAGAAAGAGCTAGAAAGAAACAAGGGTAGGTGGAGTGTGAGTGTGAGACTGAACACATTAGTATATTATTTTATATTTTATGTTATTTTATCACTTCATGAGAAGCTCTCCACCCTAAATGCGGCACAAATTCATCCTTGTCTTAAAACAACATTGCCAGCTTGAATAAATGAAAACATTATTATAGAGTGTAAGTGAACAAACATCCCCCCCCACACACACACACACACACACACACACAATCTCTCTCAATAACACAGCCTTCTCCATTCTGCATATTGTTTAACAGACACAGGGTTTTGTGGCACAGAAATGGCTTTTCAGCGTGTCATCATTAATAATTCACTTATGACAAACAGCTTTGACATTTACACTGCACTGAGTGTCTGTCTGACACTGACAGGGAGACAATAATGAAGGAGAAGGAGACAGACACAAGGAGAGACAGACTCTCTCTCAGTTGTGTACTGATGAAATTAGAATGGGTCAGGCCTAATAAAGTGTCCAACCGTCAGTAGTAAAACATTGACGGAAGAAGCAAAGCTGCCTAAGATGACCTTTTTAGAAATAGTCCATTGCTCAAACTGATCCTAGAGAGTAAGAGTGACTGTCGCTCTAACCTAAGAGCGCAACCGAGCCCCTGAAAATGGTATGAATGAGCAAACGGGTTTTGATAACATTAAGATTGCATTAGTTTGCTCTCCAATCACACACTTCCTCAGTTTTTGAGAGAATGTGTGAATGAGACAATGGCAGACCTGCCGGCTGACAAAATGACAGACTTTGTAATTCCCTCAGGGAGTCTTTCCCTGACTCCCTGACTGTAGAGTAGGTTTACACAATGCATTGAGTTTTATCAAATATAGTAAGAAATGCAAGCAACAAACTGCATGGATCAAATTGTGCAGATATTTCTTCTTTAAATGTAATTTAAAAAATAATAACTGACAGAGAAAAGGAACAAACACTTATAGATTTCTATAACAGTCAAGCCTCTATTGGCTAAAAGTGAAGAAAAAAGGAAATTCAAGGGATCACCAAAGTCTGTAGCTTCATCCTTTGAGACAATGAATGTCTGTGTACCATTTCATGTAATTTCATCAATAACAAATTGTTGAGATAATTCAGTCTGAACCAAAGTGGTCGGCTGATAACTGATATTCCTGAAGCCATGCTGCTCCAGAGAATTTTGGGTATGGCCCTGCTACAGTCAGAATGCTTCATGCAGACTTTAACTAAAAGAAAAACTATGAACCCTGTTCTTTGTACCGATGGAAAAATAATGATGCATGGGCTTGGTGCTTCTGTAAACAGGCAATTTTGCCACTGCAAGCTGTGAGCAATGAAATGAGGCGGTCTCTTTATGGATGACCACTGCCAGCGGCATGGCCAGTATGCTCCAATCAGGGTGTGATCAGAAGAAATGAGTATAACATACTGTGTCCAAGTCTGTAAACACCCTTGCCGAGAATAGAGTCAACACAGACGGGACGCACAGCCCTGTACAGATAACCACTGATAACACAATGCACACAAAGACACTCAGTAGCTTCAGCAATGATGATGTGTTCATGTTTTTATCTGTAACCACTGACGCCTGTAGCATTTCAGAATACATAACCAGTGAAGTATTACAGGAACTGTTGATTTGACATCTTTCAATAGATCTTCACTGTGCAGTATTTTTTAGACATGTGTGTGTGGGCAGCCAAGGAAGTAACATACTGACAATACCAGGCTATGAAAAAAATCTAAAAACCCCAAAATTCTGTGATGGATTACAGTTTGGGGACAATTTTTTTTTTCATTAAGTCTTATTTGTCAAAAGTTAATCGGAATGTGAATCTGAGTCTCACCTTACCCAATGTTTTTGGTAAAACAGTAAAAAATATTTTGAACTGATGATTACAGATACAGTATATTTACCTTTGTGTTTGTGGAGAGGAGAAAAAGAAAGTGCCTTTTACGCTTTTTAAAAACATCTATCATAAATAACACTGTGAAGATGCTTGAGTAATTACTGTCCAATTGAAGAGACTGAAGAGGCGCTATTGTATCAGTAGTGCAATCAGTCACTTTAGTCTCATTCATCCTGCATCTGTTTACTGTAAATGTCTGCCGGTCCTGGCACGCGTGTAAGAACTCAAGAGTAATTTGGTGAAAAAGATGAAAAACATAAATATAGGTGTGACAGGACCAAGAACAATGGAAATCATAGCAAAACAGGAAACTAATTCAAGACTACACACACACACACACACACACACACACACACACACACACACACACACACACAAAAGGAAATTCACAAAATACAAAATTACATTTTGAAGGTGTGGAATCCATTTTTGATATTGCTTGATGAGACCTAAATGTTAGCTCAGTTCAGCTTAATGAGTCATGGATTTAGCATATGATGCCATTAGCTTAACAACTCTAATTGCTCTAAAACTCTGGCTTACATTATTTAAATGAACCACTACTCCCACACAGCCAGCAGGTCTTCTTTTACTGCTTCTCTCTTTACTTTAATGAGACCATTCTGGAAATGGGGCTTCTGCTCTGCACAACTGGCCATCACAAGCAAGCTGGAGACCCTACTGATATTAGGGGTCTTGGGGTCTGAATAACACCAGAAACAGTAACCACACTGAAAAGTTCTGTGTTGTAGAGAAGGATTTTTTACCAATTTTAAACAAATACCAAAAATTCCTAATGCGGTTTATCAGACTGATTTTTTTGTGACATTTGCATAAAATGGTGGGCAAAACATGTTGACATAGTATTCTCTCTTCCCCTCTATGCTACCTTTTTCCACACACACACACTTTTTTAGTGCGCTCCTCTTATTTGTGACCAACATCCTCCTGATGCTGTTGAAATGCCAGCTTAATAAAGTCCGATTACTGTCATTAGAGCCACACCAACTCTAAATACTGCTATTTCTTCAAGCACTTCCGAAAGGATGTTTTTATCCAGACCGCCATGTGCCAAATGCAGTTTGTTATTTTTCATAACAAACTGCTCTCATTTCATTTGAAAACAGACCAATTTCCTATGAAAAACAAAAGCAGGTGCACACTTTGGCTCAGGTGCAACACCTCACTTTCCATCCCCCTGTCAAGTGGCTGTGGGTTTGTTGCTAAGTGGCCCTGAGAGGTGAATGTTCATGGTTGTAACGTATCCTGACTCACTCTGGTCATTGTCCTCTCAGCAGATGAAGTAGTGAACTGTCATTGTAGTATTGTAATAATTATATCAGGCAGGGATGAGAATAGTTATCGGTCCATGACCGTACATCTCTACAGGCCTGTCGATCCAGTAATCCACCCCACCAATACCACTGTCACATAGGCTTAA
Organism: Etheostoma cragini; assembly: GCF_013103735.1. NCBI lineage: Eukaryota > Metazoa > Chordata > Actinopteri > Perciformes > Percidae > Etheostoma > Etheostoma cragini. The sequence goes on along the minus strand of NC_048415.1, from coordinate 14,838,464 downwards.
ATATCAAATGCAAATTGAAGCAGAAAGGGTTCTCAATCCACAAATGTCTCCTTTTATATTTCAAATTAACAGATGTTTCTTACATCCTCATCTGCCGTTATGCTCCTCAAGCCTCTGTCTCTTTAGATATAGATATAACTCAGTGGTATTGGATGTGGCATCCTGTACCTGTGGCGGGGGGGGGGGGCACACCCAGGGTGCCAACGCCATTAGAGGTGAAGTCCCAGCATCAGCAGGGAAACAGAGGGAGGCGTCACTGCTATAATCAGCAAGATGTTTTATAGCGCCACAGGGCAGGAAACCAGTAAACACACACACACACACACACACACACACACACACACAGTCTCACACACACACACACACACACACACACACACAGAGTACAGTATGCGGATAATGAGACTGTTATAAAAATCATTTAGATCGAGACGCTGTTTTCTCCACTCCACAGCATGATGCAGACCTTAAAGTTTAGGTCACATTTACATGAATAGTTTGGAGTATTTTGAGAACTAAGCTAATTTGCTTTCTGACAGGAAGTTAGATGAGAAGATCACTTCCACTCTCATGTCTGCTCAGTAAATATGAAGCTTCAGCCAGCGGCCAGCGGATTTCGTTCGTTTGACAGAGCCGGGCAAGCTTTTTCTAGTCTTGCTAACCATACTCAAACATGAGTATGGTTTCACTCATCTAACTCTGCCAAAAAGCAAATAAGTCTCAGGATAATTTATCAGGTAAAAAAAGAGAGAACCAGGGTTCAGTATATATTTCAACATCATACTCACTCCCACTCCTTGCGTCGTGCTTGTGGTGTGCTGTGAATCTTATGAGCCTGGTGGGCTTTAACAATGTCTCTCTGCTCAATCAGGCCGCCCCGACGTCTCTTCATCACGTTGGGACTGGCCGCCAAATCTCCATCCACCCCCAGCATTCCCCCTCCGACTTCAGAAGTCGAGGCCACATCAAGAGAGAGGCCAAGACGGTTAGGATGTAGAGGGGGAGCCTGGCCAGACATGTGTGGGAAGCAGAGGGGGTCATGGCTAGTTGAGAGACTTCGGGGCTCCAACAGGGAATGGGACTCAGACAACAGGCTTGACCCTTCAGCGAGCTCTGCATGATGCTTCTGCCAGGTCTCACAGTCCGTCGGGGACGAGTAAAGGATGTGGTGCCTCGGAATGCTGCTACCACATATCGCCCCGATGCCCAGACCTTCCCCTGGACACTCCAACCCTGATGGGGCTCTAGGTAGCCCCAAATCATTGTGGCCCATTGTCAGAGACTGAGAGCTAACCGAACAGGAGCCCGGTTCAAGCATTGTGGGAAGGCTGCCCGGGATCTCAGCATAGTGCTGCAGGAAAGAAAGGGAGTAGAGAAGGAAAGAAAGAAAAACGAAAGAAAAAGTGAGACATCATAATAATACACAAAACCTTTATTGACATGTTTCATTCAGTGCAACTGGGAGTTTAACAGAGGTTGTTCAGATTATATTCTCCATTACAAACAGCATCTGAATTTGTGACTTGACAATAGAGAGGACAAGTTGGAATTAGGGAATGTCTCAAACGTGCATTAAAAATGGCCAAAAGACTTTTTCAGATTACAAAGGGCTTACTCTTACACACACCCTCTAGTTATATAAGAAATCTTGCGAAATGGCTAATTGCAATTCAGACTTGTTTTTTCCTATTTGTTCAGCTAACCCTCTGAGGCAATTTTCCAATTACCCAACAGCGTTCACTGTCTTTAGTCAGTTTAAAATATTATCAGTCCTGTAAGCATCAGAACCAATTAGATAAGCTGCAACGCAACCCTCAAAACAAATAATCATGCATAAAACTGCCAGTGCTGTGCATAATGGTGCAATTACCAAGCGGGAAGAAAGAGAGGGAGAGGGATTTTATCAACCCATCTTCTCCTTTATCTGGTATGGTGCTGCACAATTAATCACATTTCAATCACGATCCCGATTTTGGCTTCCCACGATCAAATTTGCGTGATCGAGCGATATTTTAATTGCGTCATTTCATAGAACAATCCAGGTTTTTTGCAAAGCCAATCTACCGCTCCGTAAACCACTGTCAGATCCTGGGCCAGTCAGAGTTGTTCCCTGCACCGCGCAGCTTAGTTTCTAGATGTAGACAGTCACAGAGGACAGAGTAACGGGAGGAAAATTCCACAACAGATAGCAGTCGGTCATACGTAGGTCACAAGGATCACCAGTTTACTAGTTAACGCAACATTTTGTCCCGTCTGTTTTGTTTTTCAGACAACAGCAGTGACCAGTGCTAGTTAGTGTCTGTTAGCTCACAGGGCTCTAGGGTGCGAGTATTTTTTTACCTCTAGGTCACACCGGTGCACCTAACGTCCTTGGATCCTCTGCCTCTCCACAAACGAAGCAATGTTGTTTATATCGACATGGTTTAATTTTGCGTTACATGACCCCTTTCTTCTGTAAAGCCGTACCTGTGTTTGGATCTCTCCTCTTACTCTCCGCACAGCCCCTCCCCAATTAACTCATACACGACTCCCCAGCAACATGGAAAGACACAGCGGCCGCCGGTCTACACTTCTACATTTGTCCACAGTTTTAATTGTTATTAACACAGCTGTATATTGTTAAGCAAGAGACGCAAACTTATATTTGTACAAGTGTTTCCACTGGTAACTGGTCGCAGCCGCCACGGCGAAAAACACAGAATAAGTTATTGGATGCAACTAACTTCAGTTCGTAGAATAGTAGCGTGTGAGACGGAGCCTGCTGGACCTGGGCGAGAGATGTGACTCATGGCCAGAATATCATAGTTCATAAAAATGCAGCGCAGTGACGATAGGTTACAGACATTTCATACATACGTGTGTAACTCCACTGACCCGCCATTCGACCCGTGCTGGACCCATTCATAATCAGTCAGCCGTCTCTCTGTGAGTAGAATATACGTCCATCACACTTCCTCTACCTCCTTAGCACTTTTAATCAATTATTGATGAAAACAAGTGAAGAAGCTTTCTCAGAGATACTTTATTTTAATTAAATACATTGTAGTCTATTTATTTCAGGTAGCTAATTTACATGTGTTGCAGCTGTATACAACTTACAACTTAAGACAGTAGAATGTAGCAGGATGTTAAAGCAGTTATAAATAGTTATAAAATAAAATTTGTTTTGGTTCAAATCAACAAATAATTGTGATAATTAATCGTGATCTCAATATTGATCAAAATAATCGTGATCGTCATCTTGGCAATAATCATGCAGCCCTAATCTGATAGGATTGTTGAGGATTGGTCTGATTTCGGGTACTTGCTACAGTACATGTTGTTACCTGGCATGCTGCAAAAGCATGTGTTTTGCTGCTGTTCCTACTCTAGCTTTATGCAGCCCTCATCATTTCAGTTAGCTGAATGATGGATTTCTGGTTTCACAGTCCCTCTGAGAGGAACAGCTCTAAATAACTTGTGCGGTAAAAATATTGAGCCATAAAAAGAGGTTGTTGTGTAGTTGTACAAAGCAGATAAGATAAAGGAATGAAAGCTATTCAACTGTCTTGAGCATCTGCCTAAAATCCAACAGACTGCTTGAGCACCCTGAGAGCCATTCAATAGACTGCTGTCGATATGTATGAGGCACGGATGATCAGAGACCACATTTTTGAGTTAATACCGGAATCACTTGTACAAGAAAGCTGCAACTCCTACATTTAAGGAGGTCTCCAAATATCAACATTTTGCACAAACTGAAATAACACTCAGCTTGATTTGCTTGTATCGTGTGTTTACTACAAAGGACAAAGCCTCTTAAGTAACTGTGAGAAGCAGCAGAAAAGGGGTTGATATGAGAAAACTTATTTCTCTGGACTTTGTTAATGACAAAAACAGATTTTTTAAATGTATGAAGCAGAAGGTGAAAGTGACAATTTGTTATGGAGAACACAACTGAGATAAAATAAAAAAAAGTGGCAAAAAATCAGCAAATTAATTGTCAAAGAATCTTTTCCTGAGGCAAGAGAGACTGGCTCAGCTCATTAGAGCTAGCTAATAGAAATGTGCCAACTGATGACTCGTTATTCACAAAGTCCCACATTAACATTATAGTCTCTCTTTTAGCATTTCTTGTTAACTTATTGTTTTGGTTTTACAGACCACAACTTTACAGTTTTTGACCACTCTTATCATTGTCTAGATACGTCCCTTTGTTTATAACTTAAGCTAGCAGCGCAGCACCAACAGCTGACATAGTTAGCCTATAGCTGCCTGGTGAACATAGTGATAATAGGACATTTAGCAGCTAAAGAGCCACCAATTTCCCTCAGGATTAATAGAGACAAAACGGCTAAGCTAAAAGGAGAGTGAATATTCAACTTACATTTGTCAGGTTAAACCACAACTCCAAATGAATGATAATTTCGCTCCCTGTCTGCTGTGTGTGTAGATGAGCTACTGTTAGCTAGCGCATTCACCACAACAACTTTACAAGGCAGTAAAATGTAAACGTTGTGTTTTACAGATGGTTGCGCTGCCCCCAAGTGACCAAGAAATTAATGCAAGGGCAAAATTCCCCCAAAAAAAGAGAGTTCACTCACTTAAGCAACACGAAACATATATATTTTTTTGTTTTGTTTAATTTACAAATGTATGATTCCACATTTTAATTAGTACAACAAGTTTGGAAAAGCCACCAACAGTGACGCAATTAAGCTTCAAATCTCACTTTGATGCTTTTTCCAACACTTTTTGAGCTAATTTCATTTTTAATAGGCATAATAATTAGAGAGAAACAATGAGACAGTCAGACAGTGGTGGGTGCAACTACAACAAGCAACAAGTTCAATGCCTAGAGAAGTCATGAAGCGAAGAGTTGTTTTTGAACCACAGTGCTGCAGCACACATAGAAATTGGAAAATAAAGTAGTTAATTGGAATAGTGAAACTCGACTACATGAAAAAGGCCTTCAAAGAATCAAATTACTGGACTTTGGGTCCTTTCTAATTGAAATGACCTATTCTGCCATAAATCAATTAATCATGAATTATTTCTTTAAAAGCCCATATTCACAGGTTTTCTTTTTAAGACACATCTGAAGTTTCTATAGTTTCTATTTAACCATGTCTATTACCTCTGACACCTTGAATTTCGTGCTCTCTTGGGGACTAATGGTATAGAATGACAATGCAGCTGCTTTGGAGACCAGAGAGCATTGAGACCATGCTTATGAGCTGACCGGAAACAGTGCTGCAAAGTCCTGCCTTCTTTCTTCTCTCCACAGCATTACTGAGTACTGCTAACTGATCCATAGAGTGCGACTATATATATATATTAATATAGCTGTGTGATTTGTCCATATAGTTGTTCCATTCCAGCGTGGTTCCTGGCCAGGGGAGCTATGTCTGAGAAATGGGAGACTTGAGAACTTCTATTGATCCAGTGCTTACTGAATCCATTTAGCAAATTGTGCATTAAAACTGGCTGAACAGGAATGCCAGCAAAATAAACTGTAACTGACATAACTGGGTGTTTTAGTAGAGACAGTTGTATCTGGGTATTTTACTCAAAGAAAATCAATAATCACACGAACAGAAAAATACAACAAAGACTAAAACTGACTCCGAAAAGTGCCATACTGTATTGATGATCAATAGTAATAAAATAGGCTGGTACAAACACACACCAAAACCTTTTTTAGACAAAAGTGGTTAGTAAAGGGTTAAATGACAAATAGCAGGGTGGTGACTTTTTAGTTACACAGGTCAACTATAAGACAGACAGGTGTCTGCAAGGTTACTAATGAGGAGTGAAGAAGAGGCTCAGGCAGGCGAGGAACCTTCTCACACCTTCCAGAAGATGAAAGCTACTAAAAATGGACACACATTGGCAAGAAAATACATACAGCAATAAACACTAATTGTATGTTGCCACAAGCGCAAGGCTTCTCTTTATGTCACTCCAGATCTTATCAGCAAACAAGGAAACTTGGCTCATCTATGGTGGTATTTATGTAACGGCCATTTATTTTGTGTTTATGTACCACGTAGCCTACAGTATCTTCAATAATAACACACTTCATGACTTGTTTATGGCCATCTACCATCTGCTAGTGAGATCACTACAATGAGATAAAAAAGACAGATGCAAGTATGTGATGTATCTTATGTGATGTATTTTGTCTTTTGTCAATTGGAAACAATGCCTTGTCACCAGGAAGGAGGATGAAGAAGAGCAAGCAATATAATTAAACAAAGATAAAGGCTGTCCTTTTAGAAAACAACTTTGTTTTATTCCACTCCCACATGTGACTATTATCAGGAACATTAATATAACCACACCCATGCCACCAGTCCAAAAACAGACCTTTACCATAGAGCTCTAACACTGATATGCAATGACTAAAACATCAACACTCATCTGCTTCCTCTGCGCTCCACACAATTACAAAAAAACAAACTGCCAAGAAAGTTGACTGTGGGTTGATCTAATTTTCCTAATTAGCTTTTAAGAGATTGGTTGTTGAATAGTCACTGAGCTTTTTGACTGCCATTACCTGAAATAGTTGTGCTACTCACAGCTAAGTGGTGACTTTTTAGTTACGCAGGTCAACTACAAGACAGAAGGGTGTCTGCAAGGTGACTAATGAGGAGTGAAGAAGAGGCTCAGGCAGGCGAGGAACCTTCTCACACCTGCTGCCCCCAATGGCCCACACAACTGCCTGATTTCATACATTATCTTACCACTTCCTCCCCTCAACCTGGATGTCAACCTGGTGAGTGGCCAAAGATGTGTCAGGACGTGTTATGTCACCTGAACCTTCTCTAATATGCGATTCAGGAATAGAAATCTGGTGTGCAATTTGAGCCAGCTGAAAATAATCATCATGTGTATAGCCAGGCTGAGGTATACTGTGCCTTTGACTCAAGTGTGTCAAAGTTAAAGTATTCAATCATTTTTGGAACACTGTGTGCTGTTGGTTAATTCACAGCTTTGTTTGCCTTGTACAAACAGGAGAACAAAGACCAGTTGAACTGAATAAAAAGCTCACCCAAGAGTAAGGACCACTGACAAAATAAATACTGTTGTAACCTACAGAAGACTGTATGAATGAGTAAGTATTCTTGCAATAAGAAGCCTAATTTTTTTTGGCTCAGCAAGCTACTAATTTAGAGCTGTGACTCTCTCATAATACAGCCACAGCATATTACTGTTCTATATTCAGAGTGCATTAGGCAGTGCCAACATCTACATATTAAATGAAAAACTTTATATCACGTACTATGATGCACTTCAGTGAGAAAACGGAAGCAGCTAACATTTAAATGTATAGAGTGTGATAGGCAAAATGTATATTACATTTTTCTGGAGGCATTAAGGTTTAGGAAACAGACCAAAGAACAGAGCTAAATGCTAACGTCAGCATGCTAACATGCTCACAGTAAATGCTAATATCTAGCAGGTAAAATGTTAATCTAAGTGTTAGCACTGCCATTCATTTGAGGATGGCACTAGAGGGAAATTTAAAAGGGAACACCACTGTTTATAGGTGTTGGAAGGGTACTACTGAACATGTGAAAAAAGTTGTGTGATGGCTTTTGTGGCTACAGAAGGAGCTGCTTGAAGTCTGATAAATTACATCTAGTGATGTTACTTGAGTCAGCAAGGTTAGGGGCTGATGATTTCAAGTTTGAAAATGAAAGCAATCTGGGGTGCGGTGTTAGAATAAAGTGAGTCTGAATCTCTGGCCAAAATGACGTCAATCAAGTTGCATTATGGGTAACAGAAGCCCCCAAGGTTTTTGGCAAGGAATAAGAATACAAGATACTTTAGTCTGGACCAAAGTGGTGGACTGATCGACAGCCCAACGTTGCCATACTATCATCGCTAAAAATGTCCAGGTAAAGAAGAAAACAGAACAATGTTACCGCATTCTGTCCTATACTTATTTGAATAATCCTCTCCGACTATCAAACATAATCTCATTTAGTTACATTAACTACTGTTTTATCCATAAATCATGAAACTTTTTTTTGAGTATTAGTATAAGTTGAGTATATTCAATGGGGCATCTCCCACTGAGACAATAATAACTGATGAAAGATAATAACTCAATCAGCAAAAAACTTTCAACTGCACCTTGCCAGCACAGTCTATTCCACCCACAGCCACGTCTATTTTTGTCTCTATATCATTACTTAATTGCCTCTGTATCTGGAAAAAAAATAATGTATTTAATGACATGGCCATTTTTTTCTACCATAAGCTACACATTCTTTGTAGATTTAACACATCTCTAGGCGTGTTGATGCAAATACTATGAACATTTTGCTCATCCTGTATGCAGGCTGTGAGTTCCCTTTTATTCCTTCCTTCCTTCTACTTTTCATATTTTCCAGTTCACATTTTTTACATTCATTTTTTGTTTTGTGTGATGTCTGTCTGACATTATTTTGCACATCCAGCATGTGTTCTTCATACTTTAATAAAGTTTTCATTCATATTCATATGTCTATTCATTAATCCCATTGTACAGTGTGGTGCTGTACTTGCTATTCATTCATAAATCCATTTACTTTCATTGTATATTTAGTTAATGATTCTTTGCTGTCACCTGTCTCCTTATTCTACACAACAACAACAACCCAATTTCTTTGAAGGAAAGTTTCATATTGTCATTTTGTGAGTACTGTGCCATGAACACTAAATGACCTCAGTTTGAATAGATAAATTACATTGAACCCTTGACAGTGATGCTTGACAACCAAGATGCAGGGTTTATCAAACAAAATAGTATCAATTTAAATTCCTGGTATTTATGAGTTTGATAGGTTTGTCAGCTCTATTTCTTCAATAGTTTATAAGGCAGTCTGGCTTGCAGCTGGGTATACCAGACTGCAGCTGGGCATACCATCACAGGCGCTTCTTAAAAGGATCCTACTGCTGCGATGACCTTCCAAGAAAGACCATTACACAACACGAGTGACAAATCCTATCAGTAATGATCCACACTACTAATAGCACCATCACACTGTTATTGTCTAATCACTGGAAGGTAAAGTAGCCTCACAGGCAAGGGCCAAAAGGTAAGAAATTTTCCTTGGGTGGAATATGAGGATTTCCATGTCCCTGTGTTGTTATTATCACTTCATCATAAAGTTTTAATTATGTTTAGATGTTTGGTGATACAGATGTCCAACTCAGCAGCTGACTGACATTTATATATACATATATATATATATATATAGGATATTAGGAAGAATGTCTTGCACATGCACTGTGATTGCTGTGCAATATTGTTTTCTGCAAGTAACACATAGCAATGAGGCCACCGACATTTAAAACTTTTCCAAATCCATCTACAAGGCGGAGGTGAAACGTTATAGTTGAAACATGGATCCATTCTACACAAAACTTAAATCATCATCCCTGATTTTACCTGCTCCCATGGTCCCATAGCATGAAAATTTCACTTTATGAGTTTATGCATTTGAGTTCCCCAGCCTTCCTATGGTCCCACAGTGGCTAGAAATGGTGATAGGTATAAACCAAGACCTGGGTATCTTGCTCTGCCTTTGAGAAAATGAAAGCTCAGATGGGTCCGATCTTGAATTTTGCCCCTTATGACCTCGAAAACAAAATAAACAAGTTGACGTCTGGACACAATCCCCAACGGTATACGCTCATCTATGGGATTGTTGGGAACACCATACTAATACTGTGTTTGACCCCCTTTTGCCTTCAGAACTGCCTTAATTCTACGTGGCATTGATTCAACAGGGTGCTGAAAGCATTCTTAAGAAATGTTGGCCCATATTGATAGGATAGCATCTTGCAGTTGATGGAGATTTGTGGGATGCACATCCAGGGCACGAAGCTCCCATTTCACCAAATCCCAAAGATGCTCTATTGGGTTGAGATCTGATGACTGTGGGGGCCATTTTAGTACAGTGAACTCCTTGTCATGTTCAAGAAACCAATTTGAATGATTCGAGCTTTGTGACACGTTGCATTATCCTGCTGGAAGTAGCCATCATAAAGGGATGGACATGGTCAGGAACAATGCTCAAGTAGGCTGTGGCATTTAAACGATGCCCAATTGGGACTAAGGGGCCTAAAATGTGCCAAGAAAACATCCCCCACACCATTACACCACCACCACCAGCCTGCACAGTGGCAACAAGGCATGATGGATCCATGTTCCCATTCTGTTTACGCCAAATTCTGACTACCATCTGAATGCCCTATTAGTCTTTAACTGTCCAATTTTGGTGAGCTCTTGCAAATTGTAACCCCTTTTTTCTATTTGTAGTGGAGATGAGTGGTACCCGGTGGGGTCTTCTGCTGTTGTAGCCCATCCGCCTCAAGGTTGTGCGTGTTGTGGCTTCACAAATGCTTTGCTGCATACCTCGGTTGTAAAGAGTGGTTATTTCAGTCAAAGTTGCTCTTCTATCAGCTTACATCAGTCGGCCCATTCTCCTCTAAACTCTAGCATCAACAAGGCATTTTAACCCACAGGACTGCCACATACTGGATGTTTTTCCCTTTTTCACACCAGTCTTTGTAAACCCTAGAAATGGTTGTGCGTTAAAATCCCAGTAACTTAACAGATTGGGAAATATCCAGATCAACCTGTCTGGCACCAATAACCATGCCACGCTCAAAATTGCTTAAATCACCTTTCTTTCCCATTCTCACATTCAGTTTGGAGTTCAGGGGATTGTCTTGACCAGGACCACACCCCTAAATGCATAGAAGCCACTGCCATGTGATTGGTTGATTAGATGATTGCATTAATGAGAAATTGAACAGGTGTTACTAATATTTCTTTAGGTGAGTGTATGTTACACTTTAACCTATGATTACACATTAGGCATTGTGGCTATGGTGTTGTTAATTCAACAAAGGATAATTATTTACCAAATGTTTACAGAAAGACCGACGAAGTGTGGCAACTAAACATGAAATGACCGTGTATTTTGAGGCCGTAAAATATATGATTACTCATCTTTGTAAATGTTGTATCACAATGATTCATTCTTGTGAATATGTGGTACCATAATACAGCTTGTTTACAGTTCAGTACAGTCAGGTTCCGTTTTATGCTGAATAGAGGCACTAATTTATACACCATGAAAACCAATTTACACCCTTTCCAAGGAGTGGTGTTAGCAGGACAACCAGAACAAAAATGAACAGTAAAATATAGCCAAACCAGATTGGGGGTAGTATGTGACAAATGTTAATGTGATGAAATAATTAACAAGACACTCCAGAGAAGCAAGACTGATCCAAGCAATGGCCAATTTCATTAATTCCAAAGTAATTTGATCAATTCCAGCACATAGCTAATCACCTGCCTATCGAACCACTGAATGGTAAACGAGTGTTGTAAAAGATTGCACGACTACGACTCAACTTTAAGAAAAAGAGAGATGTGAATGATAATATTGACTTGCAACACAGTGTAATTGCTCTATAACACACACACACACACACACACACACACACACACACACACACACAGACACACACACGCAGATTATTCAAACTGCCTCTTCCGTTAATGTCAAACTCCCATGAATTGTTCAACTTCTGATTGGTTAGTTTATCTAAATAAATTACGTAAGGTCTTTTTTCAAATAATAAAAAATCCATAACATTTGATAAAGGTCATAGACATACATGGGCAGAGACGAACAGCCAAGAGGATAGATTGATGATGTGACCAACTGTGGCATTTTAGTGTCTTAACCCTCATCAACAACACACACTTTCTATCTATTCACCGCAGCAAAAGTAGTCTAAATTTTCTCATCCTTAATTAATTCTATTCTCCCTGAGGTAATGATCTCTGTCTTCCCCAACATCTAATAACAAACTAGAGAAAGATTTCTAAATACTATGTTTCACATAAACATGTATAATTATTTTTAGCTTTAAGGCACAAATTGTAGAAACTGACAGGATTACATTTCACGGAAATTGTATTTTATATGATTTCATGTGACAATTAATTTGACTGATTGCTTGCTTCCTTCTCATGTACTTTAAATTGTATCATTTTCTGGTCTAGGCACATGCCCACTAAGTAAACTAAAATAATTAGTTGAACCTAATTCATATCTGCCTCTTTGTGGCCCTTATACTGACAAGTCACTTTGAGTGACACACTGAACATGAAGAGTTGAGTCTTCTTGAATTAGTATGAGTCTAATGACTCTCCTGTCCATCCTGTTGCACTGGTGAAAGTGAAGAGAGATTATTGCTCTGTCACTGTCTTTGAATACTAATTAGCAAGCCAAGTTGAGTGGAGTTAAAAACAGCTATGAATATGTTGATGTAGTAGTAGATTTAGTTTTTCAAGTGACGTAAAGGCTTCACACTCATTCACTTACGCCTATCTATTTCATTGATCAGTAGTCTATTGTCAGTGAAGACTGAAGGAAGACTTAACATGGATTTCTGCACCCTGCTTATCTGGGTGCTACACAAACATAACCTCTGCCAAAAAAAAGCTTTAGTTGTCGGAAATACACTACAAGATCAATTTAGTGACTCAAAACTATAAATATAACTATCAAATATAAATTACTCAGGATTTCTTACCTAAAAAGGGAGAACTCCTTTCCATGTCGTTCACCTTTCCACAGAAAATGAAAATGTGGCGGCAGATAAGACCACGTCCGCTGTAGCCTACAATACCCCTGCCAGTAGTGAGAGAGAGAGAGAGAGAGAGAGACAGAGAGAGAGAGAGAGAGAGAGAGAGAGAGAGAGAGAGATAGAGAACCGTGGTTAGTAGCCAGGGGACATTTTAAATATTAAATAGATCCAAAAACACAATTTCAAAACATGTTATTTGTTTCATGTAGCCTAACCATATGTTTAGTTCCACAAGAACATCTGAGTGTTGTCATCAAACAGCGCTCTAGCTTACAGATAATGCCTTAATGCCTTCTGTATGGTCAAAGAAGCTGCCATAACCTTCATGGTTATGACAGGCTGCACTGCAGTTCATACAGGCTATTTATTATGACCCACCTGTTTAACAGTGAACACACATCCGATCATCAAACTATTTCGCCCATTTGGCTGCACGCCATTTGTTGCCATAGGGACCAGAAAAAGAATACTAGCAATAAAAATCAGTCGAATGAAAAAAATGAAGCAATAATCTTTTGATGAAAAATGATTCAGATGAACTGGACTCGGGGTTGTTGGGCTATGGTAATTTTTTTGAATGAGTTGAGCGCTCAAGGCGATACGATGCATGTGTGTGTCTCTGCATGTGCGACACAGTCAGACCGCTAGGTGGCAGTAAACGCATATAAATGAAAATGATAGTTACATACCTTAGATCCTCTATGGCTAGGAAATTTCTGCTTTGTCTGCCCTGACAGACTGCGTAAAGTTGCTGTCTATGGCTCTGACTAATTAATTATTTTTCAGTGTAACTTTAAAAAAACATCAACGATATGTACAGACATATGGAGGACCAGGTCTATGGGGGACCAGGTCTTACATCCGACAATAGGAGGCCCGTTAAACTTGCAACATTTGTACATTCAAAACTAATTTTGTGTCATAAATTTAGTTTAGTATAGTTTTTATTTTTATTTTTAGTATAGTATTATGACAATCCATTAGTATGTAGTACTAATTTTAGATGTATTCGTTCTTGTGTATTAATTGATTGTGTACTGGTGCCTAATTATCATTCTTCTTCTTCATTCTGCTTCTCTATTTCATTTCGAAATATGTAAATTTGCTAAATAAATAAAGATATTGACTTTTAATCTATCTTATGGATAATAGTGGAGTCCTAAAGCAAATATAATATTAGGCAACAAGGGTGGGTTCAGTTAAAGTGATCAAATGCTCTGTAAAGTGGGACATGGTACAGAGTTTAAATGTTCTACTAAACTAACTAAAGAGTACACTTTTGCAATTAAATTTTCCTCAATTATTGGCTATTACAATATAGACTTGAATACAATTACTGTGTGTGTGTGTGTGTGTGTGTGTGTGTGCGCGCGCGTGTGTGTGTGTGTGTGTGTGTGTGTGTGTGCGCGTGTGTTTGTGTGTGTGTTGGGTGGGGCTTTCCGAGCGTAAGACGTCTGAATCTCGCGATAGTTCGGTCTCTCCGTTACCTACCCGTCTTGGATACTTCAGTTTCAGTGTTGAGAAACATCAACATAGTAACCCGGGAAAGGCAACCTTAGGAGCGGGTAGCAACCTTTCTTTCTAGCAATCTCAAGGCGGACGTGGATATTTTGGTACCCGGACAAACACTAAGTCAACAACAATGGGTGCATGTCGCTAGAAAAAGTTGCTAGCTAACATTCGTTTGCTAACGTTAGCTGCTAACGCTAACGTTAGCAAACAGACAGCTGAACGAAACTGAAGTCTGGAGAAGTTAGGATTTTATTATCATGAACGTCAGCATGAATGTGGACAACTAGTTAAACACGTCGGGTCGTTTCCCTGAAGGTATGTGTTATGTCTCTTTAAAAGGGTATACAGCTAAATTAATCCATGACTTTCCTGTCAGCTAGCATTAACTTCAACTCTGTCAAGTTAGCGGCTCCGACTATTCCCTGGACCAAAGACATGTCGAATTCATAGACCGTTCAAACGGTCGAAATAAGTCTTCTTGAAGTCAGATGTTGGAGTGAGTTGCAAACATATTTTTTGGACGTATCGTTACAACGATTGTTCTAAAAAAAAAAGGGGTTGTTAAAAATGTATAGTTGTTTTAGTAATAATAATTAGGTTTTCAGAAAACAGTAGTAAAACTGGTAATTCACACCCAAAAGTAGATTATTGATGGATTGTTGTCCGAGTGCACCGTCTAGTAATTCCCGGACGAGAGTATTTTTTTTCCCAGGATGACAAAGGCATTTCCCGTTTTTCCTATGCATCCTATTTGCTTACCCTGACATTTCACTCAACGTAACCAATCCCACTCCTGTTGCCTGAAACTAACCAATCTAACCAAGCAAGGCAACGAGTACTAGCCAATCAGAGGGAGAGTAGGGCGGGTCATGCCTTCTTTTTGGGTAAATGCTAGATCAGGTGTGCTATACGTGTCGACGTAGTCAAGTTCAGGCATTGGAAGTGGGCATTTGTTAAGGGAAAAATAACAGGATAAGCCAATCGGAGGCAGAATAAGGCAGGCCACGAGTCACGTCCTGGGACGTATACACGTCTAGTGGATCCCATCTAGCATCTACTACCCTCCAATCCTTTGCCATCCTAGGAAGAAAAATAATAATACCGGTGTTCCGGTTTAACGAGAGTCCATGTTAACTGGCGACCGTCAGCCAAAAGAGTCTCTTGTTGTCGTAGTGACGACAGCTGTTGAAAACGGGAAGAGAATACGTAGCTGTCCGCTTGAATGCCTTTTTGTTAAGTTGTCATTAAAATTTAAAACATAACGACGTGTACATTATCTCTCTGATTTGTCTTTGGAGTCTAGTCTGAAGAAACTTGTCCGTCGCGTTTGGAACGTGACTTGCTGTTAAGGAAAACAGGAACACAGCGTTGCTCTTCCTGTTAATGTCTAGAATACGTTTTATTAAATACACCTTTTCGTCTTCAGAGCCTGTTTGAGTAAACACATGTCACGTAGAAAAGTATTTAGCCCTTTTAAAAGTAGAAATGAGTCACAACTTGGATTCGAACTCGTAGCTGCCGTTGTGAGAAAATATATAAGACTCAAGGGCTTAACGTAACGCGCCATAGCATGGTCTCAGGTGCTGCTGGGCATGGCTTCATATCAACTCAAACGTCACACAGCGTCTCTGAAAATGAAGAGGTAGCTAGATCAACTGGTGACCACACCACACTGCGTGCAAATAACTCACACGTTTTCTTGCTCAGAAATTGTCTTTATTTTGTTTGATTCCCACAAAATACACGCCTTGTATGTTTGTCAATTGTAAGCACGTTCATATCAACCTGAAACTCAAATGTCCCTCTCTGAAAAAAAAAACAATAAATAAACATGATTTCACATACACGTGTTTGCAGGATGAATAGTACAGTACAGATGCAGAACAGTTAGCATGGACAGCCCTCGGACAGGAGCGCAGGCAGCCATACTTTTAAGTCAGTAAGTGAGATAAGGGTTATGAATTTCAAAGTTTTTTTCGTAGTTCATTTCAGTCATTTGCAGCTGAGAACTGGAAGGAGTGGTGACCAAAGGAGGTGTTAGTAGCCTATAACCTCA
>NC_048415.1:14791200-14822151 GCF_013103735.1 Etheostoma cragini | reverse complement strand
TCACTACGACAACAACAGACGCTTTTGGCTGACGGTCGCCAGTTAACATGGACTCTCGTTAAACCGGAACACCGGCTTCCCCGACGGTGTTTCAGTCGTAGCGTTGATACAGACTAAGATCATCTCCGATGCAGGTCTCGACTGTGACGTGGGCAGTAAGAAGGACATTACTTTGATTTATTTTGTTTTTTCATAGTTTATTATAGTCATTTTTTCCATAATTTATTATATTCAACACCAGCACTGACGTTATTACCACTGACAGCTAGCGTTTGAATAGCCCTGTTCAATTTTTTCACCTGCCAAAGCAAGTCGTCTGTGAGGATTCATTTTAAGGTTCTTGTTCTGACATATAGTGCCTGTGTTTCTGACCCTCTCCATCCTTATGTCACTTAGGGCTTTTGACCAGGTCGCACTGGTTGTCCCTCCGTTCGTCCGTTTTGGATTCAGTCCCATCTGGATTCGGATAACAGAAAAACTATTGTTTGTAGTGTGGTTTAGTAAACACAATTTAATACACACTGTTAATTTGAGTTTATAATAACGCTTATCAGTGTGTGGCCAAATGTTAATGGGGAATGCTGTTACTAAGAATTTCTTTTGCTGGTATCAACAGATGATTTTTGTTTGTTCTCTTGCCTCAAGGCTGTGTCACATGATTGTTATGAGTAAAAGGCACACCTTATGAAGAACTCCTTATGACAAAGGGTGTTAAATAGCGGTGGGGGAGAAATCGATGCAGCATAGTATCGCAATGTTTTCTGTGGCAATACTGTATCGATACACAGACGCCAAGTATCCATCTATTATTATATACTGTATGTGTGTGTCAGTTTATCTGCATGACAATCCCATTGTGCAGCAATAAAATTGAAGTGAGATGAACAAACAGAGAAATGTATCTTCTTAGATAGAACCGTTTCCTTTTGGAGACATAATTTGAAATTGAGAAACATCTGAAGTTGGAAAAGGGAATACATTTCAGTATATCGCAGAATGTAGCAATATGTTTAAAATCGCAATAATATTGTATCGTGACATAATTATCATGAGGATATTGTACCGTAAGGCCTCTGGTGATTCCCACCCCTAGTCAAAACACCCCCAATGGGCTAACTTGGCAAGACTTGCTTATAGATCCATGGTACAGTTAACTGATTGAAGTGGCAAAGTTGTCAACAAATTGACCCACTGTTGCCTCAGCAAAATGGTTCCCTACTCAGAACAAAACTATCAAATATAATTTTGTCAATTACTTTATTAGAGTAGGACCTATGTATGACAACACACACACTGTACTCTAACAGGTGTTTTAAGTAAATATCACATAGCTGACATGTGACAAACTTCAGGTCTGCTTACATTCCCACATGAAATCTTTGAGGAATGTGCTGCTGTAGAACCAGTTCTAAATGGCAAGGTAACATTAATCTGCTGTCATAATAGTTAGATGTTTTATACCGGGGTCTGATTAGGCTATAGTATGTACTATGGTGTGTGACTGTTGTCTCAAAGATTTTTTTTTCTAGGGGTGGGAATCAGAGGGGAACCTCGTACCGATAATATCACAATACAGCATTTTTGCAATAATCAATCACTAGACAATCCTATAATAATACACACAATGCCCGGGAAAAGGTTAAGTGCAGGTTTTATCTCCATACTGTTAGAAAACAGTACAATTCCGCAGCACAAGTTTTGTAGTCTGTATATTAAAATTACAGAACTAGAGCCAGAACTAGAGCAACTATGGGTCTAGACTTTGGACTTCAGCGATGAAGTTGTGAGGCTGGGAGCAGGGATATCTATTTAGAGCTCTTTATTTTATTAATTAAAATATTGATATTTGGCGCCAGTCTATAGATTACATATCACACAAAGAAAGCCAACAATAATTGCCGTATGGATATTTTGCCCAACGCCTACTTGTTTCTGTCATCCGTCATTTTCATGTTTGAAACTGCTTGATGCGTTTGGTTGCTGTATCTTATTCCTTGTTTTGGTTTCAGTTAACATTTTTGGGTTTTATCTGCCTAATTGCTGAAATGTTCCTACCTTTGTATTTACTGTATATGTGGTATGCAGTATAAAAGTAGAGAAGAGTATGTACTTTTAATAATTTCTGACACTTTTACCTTTTGCTCAGTATTGGTGTTCATTATTTGTGTCCTCTAATCTTGGCTTCAGGTGAATGAGAGCGATGAGGAGCAGCAGGAGGACTGATTTGTCTCTTAAAAGCTCTGGTCAGCAGCTTACCGATCACAGTATTGGTACAGGTGTGTATAAACAATTGCAGTTCAGTTGTATTAGTGTTGGTATAATGTGTTCACAATCACTTCATTTGAAATGAAGTAATTAATTTAATAATTATTCATACATGTCATATGAGTTGTTTACATAGAGAGAGCTTCTCTGTCATCTATTATTATTTATAATGGATTTTCATTCTCATTTTCATTCTCTTACTCTTTGCCAGAGCTGACAACTACATGGAAAAGTTTGTCTCAGTCCAAAGCTGCTGTAAGTACTGCTGCTGTATCTCTGGCAGTTTTTGCTGAATGGCTTGTTTGTTTGTCAGCCTCTCGGAAAAAAAATCCATTTTATAAAAATCAGTCTGCAACATCTAATTTCATGGTCCCATAACCCGAGTCAGACACGTGTATTCTCCCTCTGTAGTTACGGCATATAGAGAACCGCCTAGAGGCAGCTCCAGGGACAGGCGTTCTCCTGGACTCTGTTATGGACCTTCCCAAGAAGAAATCCTCCAGGGCGATCCGCTGCAGGGGTGACTTATTTCAACATGACATTATGATGTGTTAAATTCTACACTTAAACAATAACTATTTTAACATTGCTGTTTCTATTATAGATGGACAACAAGCAGATGACAGTAGAGGGTCTTCGAAGCGCAGGGGGCGAAGTCAGCAGAGTCCAGACAAGAGCAGCTCACGCAGCCCGCTGAGAAATGCCACTCAGGACAGCAATGTCCGGAGGAACAACAGCGTGGAGTTCAGGGAACCACTCGTGTCCTACAGGTACAAATAATTGAAATTAATTAAATTAATTCATGAAACGCTGGGGATGCTGTCATACTCAGGACTGGATATCTATGAATAATGGTCTCCAGCACCTATTAAATAACATTGGTAATCGTTTTTTAAATCTAAAACTAAAGAACTAAAACAAGCTATACATTTAAGCATAAAGCCTTTATTGCACATGCACACCAAGCAATTGTAATATTACTTTTTAAATTGTATTAAAATGATACCAATCTAGTCATACTATATAATATGTGTGCTCTGTAGAGTGACAACAGTATAAAATGCTGTTTATTTTTCACCTGGCTGTGATAGTTTTAGTGTAATGATTGCATCAGCTCATTGTTTTAACCTGGAGAAGAACTCTTTCACCTAAATAACCCAACACTATTTACTCTTCAAGACTTCCATTCAGGGACCATATGTTCTTGACAGCTTATCTGTCAAGCTCATAGTTCAATGGCTCACAAATATTTCAGTAACTCTGCTAAAAAAAATCAGTTTTTGCAGGTTTAAGCAAGGCAAGTTTTCGGAAATTAACTGTTTTTGTTTTGCAACAATTGCACACAAAAATACTTTATTATACAAATATGTATACAATATTCATATTACTTGATAATACACATAGAGAGCCACCAAGGCACTGAAAGTGTACCACAATTTAAAAATGCCACATAATCTCTTTATTCTGGTTATACGTTTTAAATAGTTTTTAGCATTCAAGTAAAGTAACATCTGGAGTAAATATGTCACCTCCTTATGCATGCACTCTTCTGTACGCTCAGTAGGTGGTAAATGAAGAGTAAATCTTGATCCCATTTCTGATCTCATGTAATCTGGTTTGGTTCCAGAGAGGCCACCCCTCCACCTCATCCCTCCTCTCAGCTGGAGGCCTACAGTCTGCAGTCAGTGCCAGGGTCTTCGTACCCATCCTCTCCGCCTCCCTCAGATCCTCTGCTCAGCCAGCTGGTCTACCAGAGAGACACCAGGGACAAACAGGCAGACACGGACCTGGACAGCACACACTCCTCGGCTCTGGAGAACACCGAGGTACGCTACCTCAATGACCAGCCAGCCCTGGACACCCTAAGGACTATTGGAAACCAGTCACATCTCACAGATGTAAGAGTTCATGCATGTCATAGGGCTGAGGAGAAAAGCACTCTAAAAGCACAACTTGGCATGGATAGCCATGAGTCAAGCCCATGCTTAGCTCCAGCTCCAGGCTCCATATGCCAAGGGGAGAGCACTCCCTCCACCAGCCCTGGTTCAGCTTCTCAACGGTTGGAGAACCTAAGGCGACATCAGCCTGATGATAAGCTGGAGAAGCTCAAAGAGCGTATTCGAAGACAGAGACAACATCTGGAGGAGGCTGCAGAGAAAGAGAAGCTGCTGTGTTATCAGGAACAGCCCATTATGGCAGCTGTGGGGAGTAACAATGCTGGTACTAGCAACATGCCCACCGCCATAATACGGAAAGTGGCAGCTGCACCGCCTGCACCTATATACAAAGGTACCATCAGTGTGGGATTTATCTCAAACTTTAACTTTCTGGCTTGTTTGACTTTTGATATGAATAGCTTAATGTGAATAGCTTAATGTTTTGGGAATACAGATTTTAGCTATATAGTAGGAAACAGGATGGTACAGCTTACATCTTTAATCCTTTTTACTCTTAGGTTTCAACAGCACTGAGACAAAGATCCAGACTCCCGATGGAAGAGTTTGGAAGGAAGAAGAGTTTCATAACCTCAGCAAAGAAATATACAGTGACTTGTCACGACAGTTTGCTGGTAAGCATAGGACACAAATATTTTTTCTTTCTTTTTGCTAACATTCCATATTTGTAACATTATATAACATGGTCAGGATGTTACAGATTTGTTATATTTAAAAATTAAAAAAAAGAAAAACGTTTACTCATTTATGTTTTGATCTAGGCTAGTAGACTCTGCAGCTTTAATCCAGGTCATAAGACCTTACGGCAAGGAGTATGGAGAGTTGTCTGAAAAACCACATGGGCAAGCCAAGGATTGCATTAGAATGCACGGCATGGAGTTGTATCAATCTGTCAGAAGCTCAATAAATATTGTAAGAGCTGTTTTTCATAGATGAGTGTTGCATAAACAAACGTGATTTATGCTTATAGTCTATGGTTCATAACCAGAGTTTTGATCCTGGTCCTGTTTAACAGCCAACTCACATCTTGTTTTATGAAAAAAAAAAAAAAAGCATGACATTTGTGTTGCTTATTATCTGCGTGTGTCCTCTGTGTACAGAGAGCACCAGATCTAGACATCAGCAGCAAAGGGAACAGAGAGCGGACAGGTCAAAAGAGAGGAGGCCTTCCAAACCAGTCAGGAAGGTCCACAGAGCTGCCCCTTCTACTGACTTAAATGCAAAACCAGGTATAATGATCCTCTTTTATGTGAGGGAGCCAACCCACCCTCTGATCTACTTTTAATTAGAGACAGTAGGAAACCTAAGTATGTTCCATCTACTAGGATGTTGTCAGGGGTTGGTGCATATGGCCTAAAACCAATAGCCTCAAATGTTAAACTATTGGTGTGCATAGAAGGATTTCCTCAAATGACATTGCTACTCTAGTGTCCCACAATGAGAGTGATACATTTTATATGTGTCCCAGTACATGAACCAGAGACATTGCTGGCTTTTAAAGCTGTTAAGACTATAATCCCTGAAGAAATGTTCAGTATGTGTGACTTGCAGTTTGTGTAGCATACAGACCCACATAGCAGAATCATACTGCTGTAACCTAGGCAGCGCAGACCTCTGACAGCTGAGAAAACTCCAGATTCAGTCTCATTGCAAAAACAGTTGAAATGTACAGTATAGTACAAACAGTTTTAATGTGGATATTGTGAAAGGTGTGTGCAAATATGTCTCTCCTGTGCTCTTGCTCTTATTTACGCTGTGCCTGTTGTGTACTTGTGTTTCTTCCAACTTTTGCGTTGTCCCTAAAGTTGGTCTCTGTTTCGTGCGGGCACAGCAGTATAAATAGCACTCTGAAATATGTGGCCAGATTCAGTTCGCTCATCCACCTAGTACAAACTGGTGCTTGGTTATTGGGTGTACAGCTTCGTTACCAGGAACTGCTGTTTGGTACAATACAGTCTCATGGCGTTTTTCCATTACATGGTACCTGCTCGACTCGACTCGGCCGCCGTGCCCTGTCCTCCTTTTTCCATTGCAGATTAGTAGCCTACCGCCCAGGGGTGGAAAAAATAATGGATTCCTAGATGCATCGCCATTCTCTCTAGAATGATTTGATGTTTGATTCTGATAAGTTAATAATCAATTATTTAAAAAAATAAATCTGCAGCAAAATGTGTTGTTTTAAAAAACAAAGTTATTTTATCCAGACATGTAAAAATCAGGAAGAAAGAGTAACTGAAAGAGAAAGGGATAAAGGACAAGAACTTAGAGTTTAGGCAAGAATGCAGGATAAAAACCACACAAAATGACAGAAAAAAACAAAAAATACAGTTTTGTATGTACAAACACATGATCTAATAAGACATGCATAAAATAATTAGACAAAACACATAAAGAATGTTCATCGTCTTTATCACATTACTTTTGACCACCTCATGTTTCATGTTGTAAGAAGCCAGTTCTCCACCTTTAAATTTGACTGATCCTCTGACATGGAAGATTACTGAGTGGGAAGGGGACTTTCACAAGCATTTTTAGGGCTTAAGTATGGAATGACTACAAAATAATAATGCCAGTGGACAAAAAAAAACTGCTGTGGTCAAACGCGCACACATAGAATGTCGAAGGTGTTTTGTTTTTTGATTCTCAGCATGTGGCTGTTGCCACAGCCAGAAGTCAAATTTAGTTTCAAAAGAAGCTGGAGGCAGCAAAAAAAAAAAACACTGTTGGATCAACTACTTAAACACGGCAGGTTTATTCAGGATCCTTGAAACAGAGTATCCATGTCTTATTTTCATATCACTAGGTTTGGGTTAAGTAACATTTATATTGGTCTTACTAAGCAATGCGCCTTGTCAATCAAACGTTTTCCTGAGGCTTTTCTGTTCTCTAATCTGTGTATATTTATGTTCTGCTGTGGTGGTGGCATGTTGACATATATGTATTAACACATGCAGTTATGTTCCATCAGGTCAACATTAAAAACATTGAATTTCAATGCTCTTTACTGGCAGCATCTAAAGTGATAATATTCTATTTCACCGCAGTGATTAGCCCTGCATCATGGCGCGAGGGCCAGAAGCTGGTAAAGATGGTACTGGGTCCAGTTCCCAAGCTGCCCAGGGAGGAGGACAGACCCCGCCCAACTGACAGACTGAGCAGAACAGGTGGGACCTGGAGACCTAAACTCTTATGCTCTATACATGCCACTACAACCCTATCGTATATATTACTATGTTAGCCCATTTAATGATACCAGCAGCCGACCCATTTTGCCTATAATGCAGCCATCTTGCTGTAATCGTTTCTCCATTGGCTTTTCTCAGCTTGACATACTATCATTAAACAGCGTGTCAAGACGTAGAAAGAAAGTATAAAGTACAAAGATAGAAAAGATGATTAGCTGTCTGCTCGGGTTTTAAGTGCCATTCAAAATATTTCAGCTTGACGTCAAAAATGTCTTTTCTGCATTATTTATGTCAAGTGGCATGTAGGACAAGACTTAATCACCAGAGTATGAAATAGATTTTACTCTTGACTGCCTGCCTAACCCCCCCCCCCCCACACACACACACACACAGACACACACACACGCCTTTTTTCAAACACATATTTTCAGACCATATATTGGGGATCTCTCTAATCAATATAGATAGATAGATAGATAGATATTTATTGATCCCAAAAAATGGGAAATTACAGTGTTACAGCAGCACATAGAAAAAAAAAAATTGAACCACGAAAAGTGTTTCACCGTTGTTCGGGGGAGTTGGGCGCTGGTCATGGTGACACGCAGCGGCAGTGAGTGAGAGTATTTGTTTTTAAAACTGTGGTTTCATCTGTTTTTAAACTACATGTTTATTTCACCAGCTTATTATCGTGGTTCCTACCCTGTCCTGTCTGTCTGTGTTATCGTTTTACTAACTACTACTGATCGGCATATGAACGAAAGCAACCTGACATGACATGACTCACTTGAATTTGACAGGCCACCTTTTCTTGCTGACGCTGTCATGTCACTTTTTAGGCAGACTTTTTGCGTATGGAGAATCTCTCGTATGGTCGAGAGTTCCTTCTCCTTTTGCATAGCGCTGGTGCAGGCACCGTGGATTCTTCCACAGTCCCCCCAGAGATCTTCTGGCTGCCGAAACCCTGCGCAGTGAACAGGAACAGAGCGCCACCGGACGAAGCCGACAGTGAGGAAAAGAGGGAGATGAGGAAGTGTCCGCCAAAGGTTCAAGAGACAGGGACACAGTCGGATTCACCTTCTCACAGTCATCCTCGCTATTGTCCAGTCACTCCGGAATAAAGTGGACGAGCTTCAAGCAAATGTCAAGTTCCTGGCGGAGTGCCTGTCTTTTCGCCTTCACGGAAACGTGGCTTAAGGAACACGACATTGAGTCTGAGCTTTAAATCGATGTCTTCGAAATCTTCACTTGGCGCGGGTCTGTGTCTGTATGTAAAGAATAGCTGGTGCATCTTAGTGGTTGTCAGAGAGTCACTGTGTACGCCGGACAGTGAACTCCTCTCTGTATCTTTACGTCCTTTTTATCTTCCAAAGGAATTCCCCCAATTATTTGTGGCTCTTGTTGACATTCACCCGAAGGCTAACGCTGCTGTGGCCTCTCAAGCCATGACCAGATCTGTGCAGCGGCTACAGGGACGCCGGACGCGCCAATCCTAATAATGGGGGATTTTAATCACTGCGAACCGGAGAAGTCTCTCAGTAACCAGTATGTGACTTGTCCAAACCATCACTCCAAGTGTCTGGACCTTTGTTATGGGACTGTTAAGAAGGCTTACAAATCTCTTTGTAGACCCCCTCTTGGAACGTCTGACCATAATGTTGATTATCTAGTTCCGACTTACAAATCGGTCCTGAAGAGGCACAAGGCGGTAAGAAGATTTGTTCCGGTATGGATGGAAGACTGCGTGCAGTGCCTCTAGAACTGTTTTACTGGCACTCAATGGGACGTGTTTCAAAATGTCTTGATTTAAACAAACTGACAGAAACTATCTGCCTATATATCTTTTAGTGAGGAAATGATCATCTCCCAGAAATCCATCTCCATTTATACAAAAAATAAACCTAGGGTCTCCAAATCAGTCAAAAGTGTAATCAATCAGAGGAACATTACCTTCAATACAAATTGCCCGTCTAGGATAATAAATTGACTTTGACCAACCTATCCATGTCTAAAATTACATATAAGCTTTCTGCAATTCTGCACTGGGTGCTATTACCTGCACAATATAGAGGTTTTGCATGTCTGGTACCACTGTTAGACTGACAACAGCGTCTACCAAAGAATATGAATAAGTAAAGAGTCTGGCTGCTGCTGTACATTTACAGCCATAGACTCATAGACTATCTGCATCGACCTCTGACTTTTCTAGCTCCATCTGTACTGTGTACCACTGACCGAAAGGAAATGACTGTCTGTTTTGGTTGGGTGCACAATTAGACATGGCCTGATTTCAAGAGGTTGCGCTCTGTGAAGGCAGCATGCAGGATGGGGAATGGCAGAGAGGGACAGGGAGAGGCTCACTGCAGCCATGTTCTGAAAAAAACACTGTCTGGATTAGATACTGTCAAATCGTAATTGGAATTTTCAATTTGGCCCAGATTAGAGTTGCCATGACAAGCCTGCCCCCCCAAGCCTCATTTAGTATGCATATTATGTGTGGGTCTAGTGCTTTAGCTTCAAAGCTTTTTTTCAATCTGCTGCACTCACTTTTTGGAGCATACAGTATTTTCTTAACTGTGAAAAAAATTACCTTTAAAGACATTGATCTTTGATAAAAAGGAGAAAAGTTTAAATGATTTCAATCCCTACCAATAGTTAAACAAAAAAACTTGTCACACACTAATACCCCTGACTAAGTATGAGTGGTGACAGCAAATTTTAAATTTTCAATGTTTTATCAACCTAGCTTTCACTTAAGTCTTCGTTTAGCATTGAAACTATTTTGCAGGGGCACTGTGTGTGTTCAGGTTAGTAAGTTGATGACCAGTTTCTAACAAACATTTTGCCTTTCTGTCAATGTCCACCAGGTTCCCGTCCCCGTTCCAGTTCAGACCCACGCTCAGAACCAAACCCACAGCCTCACCCTAACCGCACAGAAATACCTCGTAGTGGATTTATATCCAAAAAGCACGCCACATCCGCATCTCCTCCCTCATCTACAGACCGGTACCAGGCCCCAGTGGGTGTAAGCACAGACCTGTTGTCAGCAGACATCAAGGGGATACTAGATGATCTTCAGCTGGAGTGCAAAACCGCTGAGAGCGAAGAGAGGGCCCGGCAAAGGTCCCGGTGTGGGAGCAGTGCTAGGAGAGGGAGAGGGGGATCAGGGTCACGAAAAAGAACTCCAGTCTCTGTTTGGGGAGCCACTGTGACAACGGGTAGCTCCTCAAGAGGCTGCCGCAGCGCCAGCCCCACCACACACCGACCAGAGACTACAGAGTATGGGCACAAAAAGCGACACTATGATGCAGACACCGTTCGCCAGTACATTTCCAGGCAACAAGAGGAGAGAAAGAGACGTCAAGCAGAAGAGAAGAGGGCACTTAAGGAGGAGGCAGAAAAGAGAAACCAGAGATTACAGGAGCTCTACAGGAAGCAAAGAGAAGTAGCTAAAACAGTGGCCCTTCCCAGCGAGGCGCCTGTGGCCCCAGTACAAAAACGACTACAGGAAACCTACAACAAACTGCTGTTGGAGGAAGCCGAACTGGGCCAGGAGGCCACACAGATGCTGCCTGTTGCACCTTCTAGGCAAATGGTATTTTAGATACACATAAAACATGGTCACCCTATTTACATATGGAAGCTGTATTGGCTAGAATGAGTAACTCAGTAAAAAATTACATTTAATTACGTGACAAAAACCCTTTTTGACATTTGTGTTTACACGTGTTCTGCAACAGAGATCGGTGTACCAGCCCTCAGGAGAGTCGGACAAAGAGAACAGAAGACTAGAGGCACCTCAGAGCCCCTCGAGCAGTGATAGGTCTTTGAATGATCAGGCATCTCCTCCATTATCCAGGTACAAATATGCACCCAAACCTCCCTACTCACCTCCACCACCCTCCTGAATAACAAACACTCAATTTATTGACCCAGATAAATGACAAACAACTCTCTGCTCAGTAAACATATTCTGGTATCTACTGGAAATAATCTACTGGAATCACCTGACTGTATCAAACAGAGGAACTGTTTGTTCCCAGATGGTTGGCTTTTAGAGCACTTCTTCTGTTTTAGATGCATGAAACAACATCTTAGATGAATGGCTGAAAATTAAGATGGTGTGTGATACTTTTTCTTGTGAATTCATTGATTATAGTTGTTCTGATTCAAAGTTTTTCATCCCGTTAAAGGGAATGCTTTATCCTCTTATGTTCTTTCTTCAACAGCCTGTTGAACCCATTTACTCAAAAAGCTGCAATACATAAAGGTATTTTGGCAGGGGAGAGCAGACCCAAATGTCAAGTAAAATGAAAAAGGAAGACTTACAATTAAAGTTCTACCCTTGGCTTTCTTAAGCAGCTACCTTGATGAATACACTTACACATGTTTCATTATTGTTGTAAAGCAAGTGGTTTACACCTCCTTTCCTTTTCACCTTCTGACGTCCCCATTCTTTTTTGCTCTTCCTATTGCAGGAATGATCTGGATATTGGGGTTACCTCTTTTCAGCCTGACCGTCTGAGCCCAGCAGTTCGACCTATGACTGGTCCCAGCAGCAGCGAGCTCGCCCCTTTTGGTGACCGTCTACTCTCTCAGCTTCTTAGGCTGGAGACTGTGGTTGCTGCTAGTGATGTCAAGCATACCCAGCAGAAGGCCGCAGCATCTTCCAACAAACCGCTGTCCAAGATGTCCCGCATTGAGGCCCTCAAGGCCACAGCCACATCTCTCTCCAACCGTTTAGAGAGTGAAGCACGAAAGATTGCTTGGGAGGGGGTCAACTATGGTACAGAAACTTCAATGGACCTAGATAAAAATAGGCCCTCTCAAGCTAATCTTAATGATGGATGCTGGGCGGAAACAGCTGCTACAGGAAATGATGACGTTGAATTGAGGATCCAGAAAATTTTGACCAGCACAGGTCATAGTTCATATAATGGCACAGATCTTCCAGGAGTAGGCAATCTGCACCCCCTCAGGGGACACAAAGAAAACAAGGGTACACACACCAATTTGACCTATCCACAAACGACTTCTGTTGATGTAACAGGGCCCATTCTCAACAGTTATACACATGAAAGGAGGAGGCTAGTCAATGGTTTGGAAAAGGATAAGAATCGGACAGAACTCCATGACTCAAGTGCCGGTTCCATCAGTGAGGGTCCTATTCTGAGTGAAGGGAGTTTTTCTGAGGATGATGCAAGCCCTCCTCACCCTTCCAACAATCGTGTGCCTGTATTGGCAGATCGCCTGGAGGCAGTGGACTACTGCGGAGTTCAAAGAAGGAATTACCAGCGGTTGTCAGAGTTCCAGAGGGAGGCATCAAGGTGCTCGGCCCTCAGCCCACCCTGTGCACATCATGATGGCAGCAAAGCAGCCTGGGAGGAGCTGAACAAAGGAAGCCCTTTAAGCGTCATCAACATTTTTACTAAGAATCTTCATGGCCATGTTACAGGTTAGTTTACATATGAGTACCTTTCCACTTCCAAGAAAAATATGTCAAAGTCAAGTTTTCCATCTTAGATGTAGGTGATGAGACACAAGTGTTTGTCTTGTCTGATAAGAAATGGTGAGAAGGTTGTTGTTACCCAGTATCTATAGGTAACGTCTAAAAAATCTGTAACCATAAGAGCTACACACAATGTTTGTCATAGTAACTAGCATTCCCACTGTGCATACTGTCAGTATGCACAGTGGGAATGCTAGTTACTATGACATGTCAGTTTTAGGCAAGATCATAAATAGTTTTCTTCTGTCTGTTTCATCACCACCTTGTCCTGTAGTGAGTGAGAGGAACTCTCCCTCTGCCCATTCTATACACTCTGGGAATGGCCCCGTAGACGCTGCCATCTATGAAGATGACTTTGTGTCATCACATAGCAGCAGAGCCAGTGGCCAGTTAAGGAGAAGCTCCAATTCACACAGGTAAGAAAAAAAGAGTGGATGTTAGTTTTTAAAGTTACCACTGGATGGCATTCATGGCACTCAAATAGAATGGCCATGTAGCCTTTTCAGACAGCAACCCCTCTCTGTATTCTTAGAATTAACACTCTTAGTAGGATTAATTCTGCTGTTTATTCCATGTTCATTAGACAAAATGTTTTTCTGTTGTGTCACAGATCCTGAATTTTAATTAACAACTGATTAATCATAGATTTTTCTACTCTCTGTCAGTGTGAACAGTCATTTTGAGGAGCTGATGAGGAGGTCTCCTTATGACAAAAGTACAGGAGGCATCAATTCTCACCATTCATCCTTTCAGTCATCTAGTCACTCACCGCGTCTTTCCCCTGGTTCAACATCTGGCTCCTCACCCTTCTCCAAGCACTCCACCAGAAAAAGAGGTGAGAATAAATTATTTAGCATTTTTTATTGGACAATTCCTTTTTTTATTAAATAGAAAATACAGAATATGGTGTCTATATGGTCAAACACTGTTTTTGAAGTCCCTCTGCTGTACAATATAACTACTGCATTCCTCTGCCGGCACAGCATCAGATCAGAGTGATGCCACCTTGGTAGAAGAGCAAAGGAGCTCTTGCACACCTCCCTCGGAGGCATTATCCTCTGACTCCAGGAAGAGGGGCTCAGACAAAAGTACCGTCCACAGCCGGGCAAAGAGTGTCCACTCTAATGACACTATAGAGGAAACGTCAGGGCTTTCTCACCAAAGGTAACGATCTTCATCAGGCTGTATTAAATAGGAGGTTTGTTACTTTTGGTTTAGTTGGGGGCTGTAAAACCTGCTTTCACTGTGAGTGTTTTGCAGTTGAAAGCATCTCTAAGATCTCAAATTTAATAGAATGTGCTTTGGTATTAGAGAGGTGAAGGAATTGTGAATGGTGTTTCCATAAATTGAATTACCCACACATGCAGTTGTCTCTGTTGTTTTCTTCCTTCATGTGTGTCTATAACCTTTAGTGCAACACTTCTTTGTGAGAAGAGTAGTGGTGCTATTGGCTTACATTTGGGGTATTCAGGAGTCTGCAGTTTGACTCAGTTTTGACTTTTCACCAAAAAAGATGGCTATTTTGTTTTGGGGGCCTGCAGGGTGGTTGGTCAGGTCAGCCAGCTTCACCACAGGGTGGGCCTGCTGCCAAAGGAAAAGGATAGTTTATTTCTGGTAATCCCAGAGCACAGTAGTGATATTTGAGCTCTCTAATGGTACTCTAAAGCTTTTGTGGCAGATTCCTGCAGTTTGTGTCTTACACAATAAAGGCAAGATATTCCGGCAGGAGTGTGTTCTTCTCAGCACCATTTACATAGCAGGTTGCTGTTTTACTTTTGTGGAGACTTATTGTTTGGCTTCATTTTGTTAGTAACAGCACATGCATCACTACAGTTCAAAATAAGTTATTTAAGTTTTGGGCAAATTTGTATCTGTTATGACAGCTAACTGAGACATTGTTGTGTTTATAATATATGAATTCAAGTCTGATTCTTATCCTTGGAGAATAAAGTTGCCACAGTCTGATATCCTTAATGGAGAAGTAGAGTGTATTTTGATCTCTTTTAGACATCATCCGTGGCCTATGGTAATCTCTGAGCAGCACAATATAGCCATTCATAGTCTGGGCCTCTCACAGTAGGGTTATGCTGTCTCAGTCAGTTCTAGGGTTTGCAGGACAAGAGGCCCCCTCTTTCTTTATCATTCGGTGTACACACTTTGCAAAGCCTGTTACATCCCGTTTCCTGTGTGTGCTTTTAAACCCTGTTTTAGAATTGGTTATAGAAAACAATAAAATAATCTGTAGTACTGAATCTATATGGTTTTAAAAACACTTTAAAAACTCACACATTTATATCTGATACCCATGCATTCAACATGAATGCTACAAACATGTCCAACTCTGAAAAGATGTTGTCTGGTTTCACAGCAGTAATTCATTTTTCATCCGGTACGTATCTGACATTTTTTAATTAATTAATTTTCTTCTAATTATATTTGTAGTTTGGGACTTGACAGTAAGAAGTCTACAGCAGCCAGGCCCAAACAGTCTACTTCGTGTGACTCTCCATACCCTGGTTCCATATCTCCAGCAGCAGACTGTCCCAGTGAGCCTGGGAGAAGTGGCTCTCTGGAGGCAAATTATCCCAACACAGGCACCACAGCTCGCACTGGTAGAGCAGAGACCAAGACCACCGGTAAATAAAACCCATGTTAATGTAGTATAAGAAAACAAAAACAACAAGTGGTATGTGTAGCAGAACTTTATTAACATAATTTGGATAGCCTGTTCTATGGGTTTTAAGAAGTGTGATTTCAGCTGTGCCATATATAAAAAAGCTTTCAAGACAGATTGTACCTTTAGCTGAAGTCACGGCTGACAGATAGAAAAGGTTTCACACACTCTACCAACATCCTCTTTTATAAATCTCCCTCTCACTTTATTTGCCCCTTCTTTCTCCCAGGTGAACTACAATATTCACCTGCCGTCTTGCAGCAGCGTATGGCAGTAGAGCTCCAGTACCTGGAGTCCATTGAGGAGTCAGTCCGACAGCTGAGCGACGTGGAGAGGGTGATGGGTGTGTCCATGGCTCAGCAGGAGAGCGTGTCATTGGCTCAGATGCTCAAGGTGAAGAAGGGTTTTGTTGCTGAGAGTAACAAGACTGTAGATAAGGACTAAAAAGCGTATATATAGCCATATTTAAAATGTTAACATAACAGCACAATGTTGTATTAATGTTAAACAATAAATATTATTGTAACAGACAGTACATACTCTTGAGCTGTGTCTTTATGTGTGTATCCTAACTTGATATAATGTACAATAAAAATAGGAATTACACCTAGTTAAGTCATTCCCAAAATTGTATTTATCAGGGACTCTTAACTGTTGCTGCGTAAAATGTACATGATAAGTACTTCAAGAGCTTTTTTGGCCTCTATACATTTCAGTGACTTACTACCTCACTAATATTGTATTGACCTGCTCTCTGAACTTGCCTGACCCTGCAGGCCAGGCAGGAGTGCCATGCGCGTGATCTCTACGAGCTAAAGATCAAGGCTGAAAGGGAAGCCCTCGAGACACAACTACAGCTGGAAGAAAACAGGCAGAGAGTGGCCAGGGTATAAACCCACACACACAAACACACACACGCATACACACACAGGCATATACACTGTTAGTTCACTCTTACAAACAAAATATATGTGGATTTATAGATGATAGCTTTTAATTTTTTTAATTAATTTTTTTTAATTTTTTTTTTTTTCTTTTAATTTTAAGGTATGTGTGCTTTTCTGTGTGTAAGATGTCCATGCTTGCTTTTGTCCAGGCTCATATAGAACTGCAGGATAACTTGGCTGCAAATCAAAAAGACACCTTGGAGGGCCTCCAGGAGGCAACTACGAAGATGATGAGTCAACAGGCTGAGGCAGCACGGTACACGGCCGACACTGCCCGACACATCAAAGAGGTTAGCCATCTCTGCCTGGAAAAAAGCCTGTGTCTTCATTTTGTAACAAAAGCTGATTGATTGTTGAGTTTCAGTAAATGAATAACTATCCATTCAGAGGAAGAAAGTATAATGTCGAGTGTAAGATTCATCAAATCAAACATTTGGTCTGTATATTGTGTCCTTGTCTGTCAGATGACGGAATTGGCACGGTCCCAGATAGCAGGAGCTTTGGTTGCCCCCCCTGCTGTCTCTGATTCCTCCATTTTGGACAAGCGGGAAGAACAGCAGAGCTCCTATTTGAAACAGCTACAGGAAAAAAATGACTCTGACAGGTAAACTAAAAACACCTTTTGTGAAAGAGTTTTTGATTAATTACACTGCATACCATCTTTCATTTTAAACTTGGTATCTGAGCTAAGTGTTTCTTAAATTTCTTCTGCATGCTCTCTTACAGCTTCCCTAGTGAGGTATCAAGCAGAAGGACCAGGCCAGAGGAGCCGCTGTCTTCGCTGAACAGCCTCAGCCACTCTGACTCTCTATCCTTCAGAAGACCCAACCTCAGGTACCACTCATGCCTCTCTTGTAGCACAAGTTTGTCATGTTCTTTTTTTTTTATGGAAGAGAAATCTAAAGAGACACTAAATCTGTCACTTTCCTCAGTGGAGCGAACTCTAGCAGCCACCATAGTCCGTCACGTGCCTCGACAGACCCCAGAGAACGGACAAAAAAAGAAGCAGTACAAGGGAAGTTGAGGAAGGGGGGAGCTAAAGAGAGGACGGAGAGGGAAGCAGGCAGCAGCTCCATAGACGAGGAAGTTCTTACAGCAGCAAATGAGTCATTCTGCAGTGACAGCATCCCCTCTGCAGTGGATGAGAAAGGTATCTAATGGAAGCACGCCTCTTAATTTAACATGCTTTATCATGTTTACACACATCAGTATTCCCCTTGTATCGATTCAACTGGCTGTGACTGCTGTTACATAAGTATTACCACCACCATTGTCAGAGAAAATGTTGAAACCTTGTTGCCATCATTTAATTTGTACTGAAACAAAAACTGTCTTCACTAAGCACCTAAAAATGACACTTACACTGAACCGCTCTTATTTCTGGCCCCCCAGGAGACAGTACTTCAGTGGCAACGGAGTACTCTCTCAAGTTTGATGAGTCCATGACAGAAGATGAGATAGAAGAGCGCTCCTTCCGCTCTCTGCTGCCGTCTGAGGCTCACCGCCGTGGTACCATGGAGAAGAAGTCCCGCCACCATGAGGAATCAGATGATGGAGCCAATCACGACACAACGTTGGTTTCAGGGGCACAGAATATCTTAAAGGTGAGAGGGCAGTATAGTCATACAAACATTTGACAAAGCGCATTCTTAAGGATTTTTCTTTTGTTGAGCATGTACCTTGTTGAGCATGTGGTTTGTGTCTCTTTTGTCCTCATACACAATTACTACTCATTACCTCACTTCTCCTGTTTTTCTTTTCTCCCCCTTTAATCTCCTTTCCTTTCAACTTTTCTGTCACTCCAATCTTTGTTCTCCTGAAGTCTCAGGATGCAAACATGGCCTTTTCTAGTGGACAGGATAGTTTTTCCCAGTTCACAATGGACATGGTGCGTCAGTACATGAAGGATGAGGAGGTGAGACTGCAGCACCAGAGCTCTCTGCTGCATCTTCGCCAGAAAGCTGTCAAAGAGAAGACCAGAACTGAGCTAGCCTGGCTAGAGCACCAGAAAAAGAGGCTGAGGGACAAGGGAGAGGATGACAAAATGCCACCCATCAGAAAGAAGCAGAGGGGCCTTCTGATGAAACTACAGCAGGAACAGGTTAGTAGCGGGTGTAAATATATAGACATTGTAACAATTCAATGTCGGTTCAATTCATTTTTATTTATATAACTCCAAATCAAAACAACAGTTATCTCACAGCGCTTTTCATAAAAGAGCAGGTCTAGACCGTACCATTACTTAACCAACCAACCTTTTCTCGCACTCATGTTCACAGGCTGAGATCAAGCGACTTCAGGAGGCCAACAAAGCGGCCAGGAAGGAAAGGCAGCTGTTGCTGAAGCAGCAGGAGGAGATTGAGCGGATGAGAAACTCTACATTCAGACTTAAAGAGCGTCTCAAGTGTGCTGGGGGTGAAACGCCACCTGTGAGTAGTGCAACAGTCTCTTATCACCTTCTCAGCCTATACAGAGGAACAGATTGATTTTTAAAGGGTTTCATTTCAGTTTTGTTTGCTCTACAGAAGTTGAATGTTAATGGAATCACAAAAGAAAACCTTTAGAACTGTAGAACATGCTGCCATGTTCTTAAGCTTTTTTAATTGGCTTTGCTAATACTTGGCCTGTATGCATGTCCATTCACCCATCCTCCAGGAGACTCCTGTGTCGGAAACCCCCGTGTCCGAGGCAGCCTCTTCCAATATGAGATATACTGAAGATGTCCGCAGCCCCTCTCCCTCGCTCTCCGTCTCTGGAAGTGAGACCAGCAGCATCATGCAGAAGCTCAAGAAGATGCGCTCTCACATGGATGAGAAGTAAAGGCTTTACATTTTTCTTATATAAAATGGGTTTTCTTCTAATTGCCATTTTGAAGAGTGAATTATCAGAAGTCATGCTCCCTTATCAGTGTTTTTAAAAAGGCTTACTCCAAAGATGTTCTGCTGCCTTTCCCCTTAAGTGTTTGCTTCTTTTGTGCTTGTAAAAATATTTACTGATCAGTTTTCTTTAACTGCTACACTACACAGTTTTCACTTTGGTCACGATCAGACAAGGTGCACTGCACTGCCTAAAAGACACCCTGATCAGACCAGGAGGAGAGAGGGCGGGCAAGGTGGAGGCTGGGGGTGTGGCCTTGACCAACTGCCACTTTGCTCGTCTGAAAGCCATGATGTCTCTCTCTCATGGGTGGGACAAATTCTCTGGGGGGACAAAGCAGATTAAGGGGAGGTAATCATAAGGGGCAAGATTCCAGGTTGGCCCATTTGAGCTTTCATTTTCTCAAAAGCAGAGCAAGATACCCAGAGCTCGGTTTATACCTATCGCCTTTTCTTTTTTTTTTAAGATTATTTTTTGGGCATTTTTTAAACCGCTACACACAACTATAGCTCTACCAACTGAACTATCTCTATTAAGGTCTTTACCTTAATTAGCAACTGAACTAATGAAAACTAATCATCAATCTTTTACTTTCTAAAATGCTGTGGATGTGAAAATAAGCATGCTCCATGTGGTTCTTCGTCTAAACTAGATAGGAATCCCTAACCCTTTGCTACAGTCACCCTCTAAACTTGAGATTTGTACAACTGTAACAGTGCTTGTTAGAAGAATCTGTGCTAAGAGTTAAGTCTTAATAGTTAAGAGTAATCTGTTGCGGTTTTCAACAAATGTTTTAAAGCAAAAACATCAGACAATATTACACTACAGGTCTTAAATAATTGTAACACTAATTTTGACACTGCACCTTTCAACTGCAGAGGCAAGATTATTTTACAGATAAGACGTTTTTCTTATCCACATATTGGTTTTGCATTCCATCATTTTTATTACGCCCACTCCCTTGCTTGGAAGTCCTGTTTGTCCTCCAAGGTTTTACACTTGGCCAACAGCTTTGGTCGGGTGATTGTAGAGTTCCTCATGACCGGGTAGTTAGACAAGGGGGTTAATTGTTCTGGAGTTTAAGATTTATAACTTTGCTATAAATCACAGGTTTTCCATGGAAGCACTTTTTTGTTTAGGTGTAGATTTGTTTAAATGTGTACCAGCAACACAATGTTGATAAATTATGAATTTCAAAATCACAACAGTTGGGTTTAGATCATTGCAAAATACAATGGCTAAGAGGATCTAACAACATAAACCACAACAACATAAGTGTTTAGATATTTGTGTCTGATCAGGCACTTACTGGCTTGCTTACATTCCATTTAATTAATCTTTTGTTTCTTCCCTTTCCTCTGTCATTCTCTATTACCACTGTCCTGCTCTTGATCAAAGCCAAAGCAAGTGTACGCCATGTATTCATCTTGACATAACACACGAACAAATAAGTTGTAATCACTTAATCTAAGGCTGTAATTGTTACCTCAGACTGTTATCTAGAATCAGGGTTACTGATAACTCAATCATTTAACCCCCTCCATAAGCAGGTTTGGCAGTGATCACACCAACAACCAACCCCCCACGCTTGATGCCCAAAAGCCAGCTAAAATGTTTATGTTCTCCTATAAGATAGTCATTTAAAGATAGCCATGTTTTAACAGAGACCTGGCAGACTGACATATTGGGTGCCATCAAACCACATGTGCTCATATCGCTCTTCTCTCTCCTTTTCTCTCTACTTGTCCTTTTGCCCTTTACGTCTCTTGTGTTTTTAATGTTTTTCCTCATCTTACTGTACCATGTGTGTTATTTGTTTCCATACCCATGTTTGTGTGACTCTTTTGACTTTGTTGCGTGCTTATGTGTTGTAGACACTGTTCTCCTGTCCACTACTTCTTCTCTGTGTTCACGGCCCACCACTGGGCCTCCCTCAGTGTCTGTCTTCCCAACCTTCACCCTAAATTCCAGCTCTTTATCTACAACCAGTTGGTCAGGTACTGTACAGTGCTATCTACCTCTTCCCCCGGCACCTCCACTTAGCCCTGCCTCACCCTACCCTATGGAACATGCTTGTGTTCATCTACTGGCACTGGGACCTTGTAGGGGTGGGATGGTGAAGGATGACTGATTGTGTTGGTTTGTTCCCAGGATGGAATATGTGTGGGGAAGAGTTTGAGTAAAAGCTTAAAAAGTGCCCAAGGAAGGCTGCCTCGCTGAAATAACCTAACCTTTTGACAACTTCTCTTTTTAAATATCATTTATTTTTTCCAGTTTTACTAATTGATTGCCATTACTGTGCATTAAATGGTTGTGGGGCAATTTTAAACAAAAAAATGGTTACATTGAGAATATTAGAGGTAATATAAATGTTGTTTTATAAATGATAAAGGTTATGTTCATTTTAATAGGAGCCTTCCTTGTTGGATAGGAATCTCAGACTTAACACTGGGATTTCACAGATTTTTGTTCTGTTAAACGTGTCTCATCCCTTCTTTTTTTCTTTCTTACCTCTTGGAATGAATGTTGCAGTGCATTTCTCTTTGATGTCCCTTATATCGTGGCTGCTGGTTGGTCAGCTGCAGTCCAGTCGTCGATACAACATGTAAAGGGTTTTTGCAAAGAACAAGGCAGAGATATAGTGTTCTATCTCTTTAATGATCCCAGTAAATCTTAACTAGCCCTCTTTATTAGGTAACTGTTGCATAGAATTGGATAATAAGTACAGATGGCCATTGGCTGTAATAGAGTTTGGAAAGGCACTAAAAGATTCCCCCCCCCCCCCAGTCTAGTTCTTCAGTGTCTGGCCTGTCATCAGTATACATTAAGTCAAGAGAAAGACCTCTAAATTTGATCAAAGCTAAATAATACTGCACTGTAATGGCACCCATAGCTGTGTGGTACCACATTACGCAAAACGTTATACCTGACTGCACTTGACTGATAGATATGTACACATATATGAACGTATATGCGACTTAGTGTAAGTTGGATTTTTTAATTACAAATTCTGTTGGCTTTACAAGACAAACAACTTGTTTGTCTCGTTTTTCTACTAAAGAGATGCATCCAATCAGATCCACTAA
This sequence comes from Etheostoma cragini, assembly GCF_013103735.1. Classification (NCBI taxonomy): domain Eukaryota; kingdom Metazoa; phylum Chordata; class Actinopteri; order Perciformes; family Percidae; genus Etheostoma; species Etheostoma cragini. Next base: position 14,799,653 of record NC_048415.1, on the reverse strand, counting down.
CTGCCTATGTTTAGATTTTCTTTTCTTTTTTCGTCATGTAACTGTTTGAGGTGTATGTGATTGCACCAAATCAGCCTTCAGTCTGATGCATGGATCTGACATCTTCCCTGTTATTTTCCTAATCTCCTTTTCTCCTGAGTGACACATCATTACTTTGTGCTTGTTTATTTATTGGGTGATTGTACACTTTATTTGGATGATTATTCCAGGGAAATGAATAAGTAAAGCATGTATTGGGTGTGTGTGTGTATGTGAGTGTTTGATAAAGGTTTGAGGTGAGTTTGAAGTGATAACTGGATGTCCAGGTGATTAGCGTCTGCTTGCTACTGCAATGTCACGTTTAACATTCCTTATGCTAAATGCCTTTGTCAAACTTCTCTTCTCTCCCCCTTCACTGCCACCTTACCTTATCCCTCACCACCCATCTGCTTCCTGTCTCTTCCCTCATTTCTCCATTTCCTCATCATTCTTCTTAACATCATATCTTCCTCCTATCCTTCTTCATCTCCCCATTCTTTTTTCTCTTCATTCTTACCGCCCCCTTCCCCAGGTTTCTGACAAAGCGGGAGCAGCAGCTTATGCAAAGGCGTCACCATGCCGAAGAGCTGCTGCAGTGGAAACAGCGTCTGGACCAGGAGGAGGCAGAGGTCCGTAGGATGGAAAAGGAGGCCCTGGCTGTTTGGGACGGACAAACACCTCGGGACATGGCAGAGGGTCAGGAAAAGGAGATCCCTGACATTAGCCCCAGCCCCAGTCACCATCAAAGCTCAGAGCCCAAAACTGACAGTGAGAAAGGTGAAGCAACAGGATCCCAGCTGTTTTTTGCATTGTTTAAAGTCAAAATCAGTCAAAAATGTATCTGGACTTATACAAAATGACCTCATGTTTATCTGGTTTACATGTTTTCAGACTATGTGAGTGAAGGTGACTTTTCCTCAGCGACTCCTGAGTCCAGTATACACACAGAGGGACTGGGGTCCCAGCAACCTGAAAGCCCATCTTTAGTACAACCTGCGTCAATCCCTGAAACGCCTTTGGCCTCTGTGCAGAGCAGCGCTGCAAATTACACCCAGGACTTCACTTCAGCTTCCCAGTCACCTAGCAAACAAGTAGGCATAAGTGTGGTTTTCTTTTCTTTTTGTATTTAAGTTTTTAGTCCCATCTCTTTTATGATAGCTGAGTTCATTTTGAGTCTAAATATCTACTCTAAAACTGACCTGACGTGTCTGAGAGAGTGAAGTATGCTACAGTGACCAGGCTTCAGTCAACTTCCTCCCATAGAATTAAGTTTAGATTCTGTCGGAGTTATTTGTAGTCTTGAACTATTGAAAATATAACGTTTTACATTGCGTGAGGGACATGCAATTTGTTATAATATAAAATATTTGTTATGCATATAAAATATTAATCCTTGCATGCCTCTATTAGTCCATCTGACTGTGTTGTTATATCCTGAAGTAATATTCCTTTCTCTTTCTCTTCCGCTCCTCCTCCTTATGTTTAGTCTTTCCAGTCTCTACTTAAAGGCAGCCACAGCTCTGCTGCCCCTCCATTAGATAGAAGCAGCAAAACCAAGATGCAGCTTTCCTCTTCCCGGACCGCCAACCATGCCCTCACTCAGCCAACTGAATCCCCCATGCTTATACAGACTGGTAAGTCCCCATTAATGCAACATACACACACTGAATGTGTAATATTTTGGGGGAGTTATAATAGTTCCTGGTAGTTCTCAGAATATAGAAGGGGCAAAGAGGAGAGATTGGACGTTATGCAGCTATATTGCTGGCGCTGTGTAGTCAGGCATAGTGTGATGCTGCCAGGAATACATTATGCAAGCACTTCCCTGATACCTAACCTGCTTAGCTGTGTGAAAAGAGGAGAGAACACTTTGCATTGGACTTAGTTACTGCACAAGCAAAGACAGAGCAGTTTTTCTGGACCAGTATTTTCAGGCCACTATTTTAACCTTTAATCCTTGTAATACTTTTTGTTCATTCGGTGCAAGCCAATGCAACATGCATAAAAATGAACCGAACACATTCTTCGTAAAGAAAATGTACACTAATCTCCAAAGAATAAGGTTTAAGATCGAGGGGGCACAAAGTTGGATTACCCTCTGCTAATCAGAGATCAGGCACTGGTTTCACATTCTAACTGTGATTTATGATCAAAAATTGCCTTCAGAACCCATTTCAGACCAGAGTGACCTAGAGAGCCGTATCAAGGCCCTGAAAGAAGAACTCAGAAAACGAAAGTATATGGCCTACCAGTTGAAGAAAGAGCAGAAGAAGAGGAACAAGGAGCGCCTGAAGGCCCAGGAGGCCAACCTACTGAAGCAACTGGAGGTAAACGTGTGCAAGTGTGTGTGGGGGCTTTTAGAACTTGAATGATAATGTTTTTGTTAATGTGTGTGTTTACCTGTGGACTGTATAAGCAAATTTCTTCCTAATAACTGTTATTCTTCCGTTTACCTTTCAGAGCTATAACAACTTCATTGAGAAAACCAAGGCAGAACTGAACAAGGAGCCAGACTCCACACCCGAGACGCAGTCCCAGATCAAAGATACCGCCTCAATCGCAGAGCAGTCCAGTATTAAACCACCTGATCACAGGTACCTGATACAGCTGTAAACATGATAACGTATCTAATACTGTAATATAATTTAGAAAAAATTGGTGTTCAACTAAAAGCAAATCCTTCTTTCTCAGGTCCGACACCAGCAATATCTTTGAATCTGAAAGGGCGCAAAATGATGCTTCATTAGATCGCAGTGAGTTATTTACTCATCATAACTAAAACATACACCAAGTTTTTTTTTTTTTTTTTTTTTAAGTGTTTTGATGATCAATGATGTCACAATAATAATTTGACCCTTTCCTATTATGACAGATGCCCTTCCTCAACCTGATCTTAGTAAATCCACCTCAGTGCCTGAAGAATTGTCGGATGAAGATGACGCACCAACTGTCACCACATCCCCAGTTTGTGACAGCCCTGAGTGTCCGCCCTCAGGACCGAGGAGCCCCCTTGCCAGAGTGGTTATTTTAAGACCTTCATCTAAGGATGCCCAGGCACAGATAGATGAGTCTGGGGATGAGAACATTGTGTCTTATCAAAGATCTGACATTCAGGAAGAGCTGAAGGTAAAAGAAAGCTCCACATTTGAGGATCAACATTCTGAACGTCTTCTGAAACCAGAAAAAGAAGACAGACTCGACTTCCAAGAGAAGCTGTCTGCATCTAAACATGTTTCTTCTTCCATGAGTGAAGAACATCGATATTCACCATCTGTTAGCCTAGAACAAGATACAGAAATAAAGAAAAGGGAAACCTTTGAAGCTGAGGAAGCTGAAAAATCAGTTGTTATTTCCTCTAATAAGTCACATTCAGTTGCAATGGACCTCAAAACGTCACCTCCTTTAAGCTGTAGCTCTGCAGCCAGTGAGCATGACATGGTGGCCTTCTCTTCAAAGAAGGGGGCGCCAATAAAAGATGTCAAGGTCTCTTCTTCCATAGCGGATGGTTATCATGAGGACTTTGAGTCTTCAGCAGATTCTTCCCCCAGGGAGGAGCATCCTAGTTCCAAGCCTGCCTCTCAAATCTCAGTTGGCCCTACCGAGATCAAGGGTTTGAGAAAGGACTCCCCTAGCCGAGCCACGCCGTATGACAGCCAAGATGAAGAGGTAGACGAGGAAATATCTGAAGAACTGAGTCACCATTCAGGGACTAGTGGCGCTAGCTGCCAATCTGGGAGGCTGCTTGATCTTCATAACCACACAGAAGACTCCGAACATGACAGCAAGGATATTGTTCATTCCAGCCGCTCACCACCCATCTCTCCTTTGCATACCCCTATCTCTCCAGTTATAGATGAAATGCCAAGTTTTAGCATTGGAGATCGGGTTCTTGTTGGTAGTGTTCAGCCCGGCACTCTGAGATTTAAAGGTCCAACAAGCTTTGCTAATGGTTTTTGGGCTGGTGTGGAGTTGGATAAGTCTGAGGGGAGCAACAATGGCACTTATGATGGGGTAGTATACTTCAGGTGTGATGAGAGCCACGGTATCTTTGCTCCTCCAGACAAGATCACACACCTACCAGACAAGTTTGAGATCTACACAGACACCACTGAGGATGAGGACTCATTCTGTGATGGTTTGTCAGATAAAGATGAGGAACAACGTAAAACAGATGAGCACCAATCCCAAAAGCCAGGAAATCCGAAGAGTGAAAATGAACAAACATTCAATGAGATCAATGAGTCTGGAGATAAAAAGGTCACAGAAGAGTCCGTTCACAAGATTGGATCCCACCTCAATTTACAGCATTACAAAGAATCTAAGCATCCCATTTCTAATGGCAACACTAGGGACATAATGATAAATTTTGAAGATGCACCAACCACCCTCCTCATCTCTGACAAGGACAAGATTGACCAGGGCAAGCAGAGTCGGAAGGAGATTACTGCCCTTGTTGAGAGAGTAGAAGTAGACTCACAACAGTTTAGTCCTGCTGATCTTTTGACTGATATCAGGGATGAGAAGGGAGAACAGAAGGACAAAGACTTACTGGACACATATGCAGACAAGCTCCTCAACAACTTTGTAAAAGACACTTTGACACAGTTTGCTGAAATTAAAAAGGCTAAAGAGCAGAAAATAGAAGCTGCCAACCAGATGAATGGATACCTGATTAGTGAAAATGTTGAACAAGAAGAATGGTACTCTTCAGTGCAACAAAAAGATGGTCTACCCTTCTTCCTACCTGCGGAAAAAGAAGAGCTGTCTTCTCCAGAGCTGTGTAACCAACCAGTGAGTGTATATTTCTTGTTCTTTAGTAACCTGTAAATAAAAAAATAATTTATTATATTTAAATTAATTAATAAAATATTTTCATTCCATGTATTTTCCGATTAATATAAGATACATGATACAAAATGTCACTGTCAGTGAGCAAAAACTTGTGCTGTGGAAACGGCAACAATGACTCTCCAAAGTTACTGACAAACTGTACTTGTTGATTTGACCTGGTGAACCCTTGTTTTCGGTATGTGCGCAGCCAAAGTCCAACTTTATGTTGACATTATTGAATTTGGTGCTCTTTGAGTTGGAATGATCAGTAAAAAAAACAACCTTTAAGACTAGATCAAAAGTGTAAAACCATGATTTATAATGGGACTTGTAATGTCATGGTGCAGTTAATGTTCATATTTATGGAATGTTCTAATCTTAAATAGGAAGTCAGCGTGAAATTCACTTTTTCCTGTATTTCTTTCACAACAGGAGAGTCCGGTGTTGGGGCCCAGCGGTCAGGAGGAGCTCGCCAAACGACTGGCAGAGCTGGAACTAAGCCGTGAACTGCTCGATGAGCTGAGTGAAGATCAGGACTGGTTTGATGAGGACTTTGGCCTTAGCTCCCGTAGAGAACAGCAGAGACTCAAACAGAGAGAGGAGGAGGTGAGGCTGGGGAGGTCTGGCTTATCAGCTGGACTAGCCCTGGGGGAGCTGGCCTCATCAGGTGGGGAACAGCAGGTTAAGACTCCACCTAGACCGGAGCTACCTCTCCCCCTGCCTCCAAAACTACCTGAGCAGCCTGCCATGGTGGTGCCCCACTCAGCCACAGAAGTTGAGAAGATGGTCCATGCTGCCACTAAAGAGATCTGGGAGAGCTGTTTTCTGGGGAAGGAGGGAGCACTGATTTTCGCACAACTGCCAAACCCCAAACCTTCACAAGAGTATCTGGGTATAGAGGCCAGGAGCCAGGACCAGGAGGCCCTCTGCGTCCGCAGCTACCGAAAGGTGAAAAGGAGAACTTTTCAAGTCGTTTTAAATACAACAAAAAAAACATAAAGATAGCTCACTGTAATTAAAAAAAATTCAATGCATGTATATTATACCACAATCTGTAAGGGAAATAAGACAAGCATCCTTCTTCACGACTTCCTTTTCATTCCCCACTCATCATACTAGTTAAAATCACCACACAACTGTCCTGCTTCAGTAACACTAAGCCAACAGCAGCTGGAGTGAATCCTCTGAGTTAACAAGCCAGATAAGATTCTATTATTCAGCAGATTCCTCTCTGACCAGCATCTTGATGTTTTCAAGACCACATAGCTTTTTTTGCCTTTGTCTTCCAACTACAATATCTCCCTTTGCCACTGACAAATATATTGCCTCAGTGGGTCCGAAGCTTTGCATTGAATGCAAGTACTTAAGCTGTTGAGTAGCAATATTTCTGACAATTTGACATACTATCTCTTTTATCTTCACCTAACATAGGGTTACTCAACCTGAAAAACTACTGTAGTTTTAGTTAATATTGCATATATACACACTTGTATCTCATTGCTTTTTTGCACTCCCCAGGCTGTGTACGACCTGACGTGGGAGATGCTTCAGGAGATCTATGCTGAGGACCCTAACGCAGATCAGCCTCAGTGGGTCAAACCACGTCGAGTCAAGTCCTCCTTTTCCCACAGAGTGAAAACCCCAGGAGACCTCACCAAAATCCAGGTACAGTTCGGAAGTACAGTCACCGCCTAAAGAAAGAGACACTACTGTACAACTGTGTCTGAAACGTTGTAATTGCTTTAAAGGCAGCAAGATTACTCAGAGTATAGTTGGTTTGGTTCTTATCGTCCAAAGTGACTGGAAGTGTAAAGAGACTTGATAATTTGGCTTTGTTCATTTACAACCAATTTTATAAAGTGCAGCAATAAAGTCCTTTTACAGTTTCTCAAATTCAGTGCAATGCCTTTTACACATCTGATTACCTTATATTTATTTATGTTGTATTTTTACATTGTGTCCCAGGAATTCATCTCAGCAGAAGTACTGAAACTGTACGGTCTGACAAAAGATCATAGCCAGAAGACTGACTGGCAGAAGATGCTCAAATTTGGAAAAAAGAAGCGAGACAGAGTCGATCACATTCTGGTAGGTCTCAAAATTTGTTTTTTTTGTATATATGATTTTAAAGGGTAGCCGTTTCATATCAGGGATTTTTCTATCACCGGGACAGAACACCTAATACACTGAGGGCATTTATAACCATCTTGTTGAAGCAATACAAGATCACTATGATGTATTGCTTGTATAGATTTTACAAGTTAAAAACAAACAATATAATTTTTTTCTTTTGGAATCAGCCGTCACTTCAGTCCATCTCACAATCACTCTCTTGTCTATGAGTGGGGGGTCTCTCTCTCTCTCTCTCTCTCTCTCTCTCTCTCTCTCTCTCTCTCTTTCTCTCTCTCTCTCTCTCTCTCTCAATCTGTTACTGCTGAAAAGGAAATAACTTTCTTAGAGAAGGCCTTTGTTTGTTTAATATAGTAATATAACATATAAATGTATATATAATATATATATATATAGTTATATGTACAGTGTATATATACACACACAAGCGCACACACACACACACACACACACACACACACACACACACACACACACACACCGGCAACTTAACATTTACTTTGTAGAAAATACAGATAGGATTTAGTACAGCCTTCAAAGGATGTTACAAACATTTAAATGGAGCCTTTAAATACAAAAAAGTTCCCCCTCCTCTCCTTTAATGCTTTGTCAGTTTACCAGATGTAAAACATTTGGCTGGCTAAAATAACTGTTGGCATTATATTTCCCTTCACTTCGCCACCATAAAGTTCCACACACATGTACAACAGTGTGTTGTGCAGATTGTATGCTATTATACAATTTCTCTGAACAAGCCTTAATTTGACCACATTTCATAATAATATTAGGATGTTACAGGAGTTGATTTATAGATTTTAGTTACCCAGCCCTGAAGTTGTGATTGATCCAGTGATTTTTGAAGAAAACTGAAAATGTAAACTTTCTGTCATGACATTTTTTCAGTTTACTCACTGTAATACAAACAACTGATGTTAGTCACTCTGCTTCAGTAGTTGGTCACTGTTTGTTTGTTTGTCAGGTTCAGGAACTCCATGAGGAGGAAGCCCAGTGGGTCAACTATGATGAGGACGAGCTGTTTGTGAAGATGCAGCTGGCAGACAGTATCTTTGATGCTTTGCTGAAGGACACTGCAAACGTGCTGACGCTAATCTATGATAAGAAGGCCAAAAGAGAAAACGCCCTCTCCTGACAGCTTTTTTGCTTCGATTTTTAAACTACAACTTCTAGCTCAATCCCAGTCCCCCGTCAACTACAGCCGACCAGCGGATGTGCCAACAGCAACCCTCAGATGCCTTCAGTCCCAGCATTACCTCTCAGCAAAACAACTCCTTTTTTTCCTGTGACATTAATTTCCTGGATATGGCTTCAGCTAGTGGTTATGTAATTTGTTCTACACACACACCTCTTGAGCAATCTAGCCTTCTTAAACCTTAACACCCGTCTCAGATCATAATAGGTTGTTATATTTTGTATTAAATCTTAGACTGTGTGTGTGTGTATATGTGTGTGTGTGT
>NC_048415.1:14709286-14791100 GCF_013103735.1 Etheostoma cragini | reverse complement strand
ATCACACACACAATAGACAGTTGTAAGACAGTGTGTTGACAGTGAGAGACAGTGTGTTGGTTTCGTTATCCAGTTCCTTGAAATTTAAACCGTGACTGTTAGGTTAAATGTGTAGCTGTAATTTGAGGGGTTTTACATCCATACTGAGGGATTGGTGATCATCCCCCTTGGTAATGGCCTACCTTAAATTATAAAACTGGCAGAAGTCTTTGACCCACAGACATTGCAACGATCCTCACTTCTTTCTTGTTTCTGAGATCTTTTGCTTGAAGTCTGGTCTCTAAACACACAAGTCTGGTCTCTAACACATGCTCAACCAATGAGCCTGATTGGTCACATATTGAATATTGTCAGGCTGTGCTGTACTGAAGCATCAGTGAGATCAGATATTGTATGAAACATTTTGTCTACATGATTATATTATTTATTGCGTGAAAATGTTTGATTAGAGGAGTAAGTAACATTTGGAATTGTAAATGATTGTGTCAACATATATAGAGAACAGATTTTAACATCTAATGAAATTATAAAAATGCACCAAGAGAAATGGGAATGTGAACACAGCAGTATATTATGTAGGAGGTTGAAAGAATACTATTGAACCAGAAAAAGAACATAGGGAGAAAACTGTTTTAATATTTAAACATTGTAGTGTATATGATTAATTTGAAGTGTCTGTATGACTTTTTATTGAGGCCTCAACTGTGCAGCTGGTTAACACAGTCACTGTCTCCCACTTTCGTACTACATATACACTGTTTACTAATGTTAATAGCTTGAAAACATCTCATACAACCAGCACAACACAGAATGAGTATATAGCATGCAAGTGGGACGCAAAAGACTGGCCTTTAGGCCTGAGTTCATATTTTCTTAATCATAACATGAGAGAACTGAAATGCTGGATTTGAGCCTTACTTTTCCTACTATCCATTTACCGTCTATGACCTGAGAGAAAACACCTGTAGTTTTTTGTTTTGTTTTTTTCATCAGTTGTCCTGGTAAAGGTTGCCAGCTGAACATTTGCCCCAAAAACATCCAAGTCGTGTAGCAGCATGATTATATTCTTCTCTTGCTGCTGTTTAATAATTTGGATTTACAGCAATCAGCAAGTTCCAACCAGCCATCAGAATGTAGCCTGTTGCTGTAGTGAGACAACAGTGGGAAGTCTTCTCAACATTCAGTTTAAGTGCCTCTTTAAGTTGAGTTGTAGATTCATAACAAACTTTGCTGATGTCTCAACATCCTTTGGACCTATTTTCTTTGAATGTCTCGTTCCACTGCTGAATACTAGCCGCGTTTTCTAAATGATCCTTAAACGGCTGCTCTTCCTTCTTACCATTTTGGCAATACCTAATTTTCTGCCTTATCAATCTTTCTGTATTGAAGCATAGTTTTTTTTTTTTTTTAACCTCATTTTTTTATTTTTCTCATTTGCTTGAGGAAATGAGGACTCAATCTCAATGTTACCTGCTTGTCTACATCACACCACCATCTGTGGATATGAACACAGTTGAGTCAGTTTATTAATGAACTGTATCAGGAACTAGATTGTTGACACAAACGCACACAGTGCGAGTCATTGAGCTAATGAGTCTGAGCACGTAGGACTGTATCCAAGGGCTTATTTTAGCCCTCGCTGTCTGCTTTGATCCAGGAAAGTACAAACTCATGGCATGTGTGACGACAGAGCTTCTTAATCTTCACTAACTGAAGCTAAAGTGACCTTAAACCGAGTCTTTTTTTCTACTGTTTTTAAAAGATGCTGTGTGTAGGTTCAAACTGTAAATTACATAATGTAGAAAAAGACCAAAAACATTTGACTCCAACTTGTCCATGCTGTATGACTTGTATGTCTGCTCTGTAGGCATCTGTAACTAATGATGACATAAGTACTTTAGAAAGACTTGCTGCAAGGCTGTATCACAAACCCTCTAGCATTGTTCTCTTGAATTGATTGTATGTGGGAGGAAGTCAAGTTCCCTTCTGTAACTATGCAGTACTTGGTCATATGCATTGCTTTATAGGTATGGACCAAACAGGTTAGACTTTTTCTGTAGTCTTTAGATAAACTAAATCATCAAGAAGCTGTTTGGTTCAGGGCAGCATTGCTTTCTCTCTGCTGGTATGAGGTCAGTTTTCTTCCCAGGGAGATAAATTCACCTTTAATAGAGTTTGTTTTGGTTAACTGAATTATAAAAGAAAGGCACAACATTTGATTATCAAATTAATCTAGTCAGACTAGATTTGCCATTTCATCTTTTGAAATGTTTATGGATATTTATAATAATGTGTCGTGAGTGCGCCAAGTGCACTTGAAGACTTGTACAATTCTTTTATGGGTGTAAATATACTGTCTATCCTATCTGACCCACGGTTACTGTAACCTGAACGATTGTTGTAAAAAAAAAAACACTGTTTACTTTGCAAATATGTGCAGAATATATATTTGTTAACATTAAATGACCTTTGAAATTGTAAATAAAGCTTTCATTGTTTCTAAAGGAACGCTGAGTTGAAATGTGTTCTGGTTTAGTTTAATGTATGCGCGAGTTACCACACAGTGTTGTTGCAGCACTGACAGCAGTCCAAGGAGTTGTCCAAGTGGTCAAATTCTTTTGGTGTTTTCCGCAATACTGAAAATCCCTGATAACACTTTCAAAATGCAGGGAAATGGAAGCCTGGTACTCCTACTAACTGTTAGACTACAGGGCTGTAGCAACTATTGATACCACTCTCATGTCCACTGTACCATTTATGGGAATGTGGAAGTTACATGTCATCACAACTTACATTCTATGATTATTAATAACTATTTCACATGTTTGGATTTTTAAGGCTGATATTAGTCTAAAAATCTGAAGTGTGAAGACAACAAAAACTACTAGTAGCCTACATACTGTGTGATGAAAACAAGATTCCATTTAAAGAGTTAAATACATTTTTGTTTTGTTTTAATTCACAGAAATGTTAACTTAAAAAAAAAAAAAAAAATCCTGCTAAGGCCGGTCTTTTATCAGAAACACAATTGCTTCTTTTTCATTTAATAGTCACTATTTAATAATAAATAATACTGTGTGTGAAGGAAGATACCGGTCATTTATATGGTCAAAAATAGTGGTGGTGATTTGACGAAGTGTCTAGGTAAAGAGGACCCAGTTGTTTTTTTGTTTTGACACACATGTAAAGAAAAACAAGATAATAACTCAATGTCCACTTACCAGCTTTTATCTCAGATTTCAACCTCATTCCCTCATTGGTTATCACCATAGACTTTATATTAATTATTAAAATTAGCGGTCTATGGTTGTCACATAGGTTGTCATGGAGATAACTCCGTCCGCTGAGGAAGGTTTGAAAACCCCAGAAAAAAAAGAAGTAAGTTATTAATTGTTTATTTATTTTGCCTATTAACTTATTTTAAAAGTCAAGTTTGACCGTTTACGCTCAACTGATAGTTTTACTTTAAACCAATTTAAGTCTTAATAATATTAATAGTAATACAAGGTTATTTCCTGTATGAAAGCCGTGAAGGGGCAAACAACTATACTTGTCCTCGCGCGTCACTCAAGATTTTCATCTTCACGCAGGAGTTAACGACAAAAATGAGAGACTGTGGGGAGGGTGTGTTACTTTGTTGTGAAAGGTGTTTGGAGCTCTTCAGTGGGAGGACCCATAAAGCCTGCTGACCGGGAAAAGAGGGAGAAAAAGTTGTGTCAAGTTTTAGGACACGGAGGTGAAAACTTGATGCGTTGACACCGAAGTTTAGCAGCTCGGACGGGGAAGATGGCGCGGCGCTGTGGCCGTGCCACGTCTCGGTTCACTCTAGAAATACAAATATACCCCAGAAGGATAGCAACATTCGCAATTTGGTTATGTTTTTGTCTTCTTTTTCCTTCTGCGGCGATGGCCGGACTGTACACCGCTTCTGATCAAGTCATCATATTGAGTCCGGAAAATGTGGAGTCGGTTTTGATCAACTCCTCAGCAGCTGTTCTTGTGGAGTTTTATGCTTCATGGTGCGGACACTGCATCGCCTTTTCTCCGGTTTACAAAAGTTTGGCGAGTGACATAAAAGGTTGGTTCGGACCAGCTGCCAGTCACGTAGCTGCAGCTGTTTACAATGGCAATTCATTATGAATATTAGTCTGGTAAAATCATTCATAATCCTATTTACTGCATTCTTTGTAAACACTTCAGATTTTTGTTTCCTTTATACGATAAGCCAGCATAACAGTCAAACATAGATAAACATTTTAGGACTAATAGTCTTGAATTACAGTCGTGGTTATACCTCATTTCTTTTATAATCTGCATGGGAACAGTGAGAGCTCCAAGCTGTTGTTTCTATCTCCTAACTAGAGCATGTGATCTAATAAATGTCTTCTTATTCTGTCTCTCCAGAGTTTTTTTCTCTGTAGCTCTTGAGCCAAAATAAATATCCCAGAGTCATGACAATAAATATAATTAGGAACATAGTTGAGGGCAAAGTTTCTGATGATGGCAGAAGGCCTGACATACTCATGGGGTATTTCAGTCCTGTGTTACACTCTCACACACACAGTCAACAATGGCAACCGATGTCTTGGCATGCTGTCAAAGGCTTTGCTTAGGAGGGTCATCCATCTAATATTTGAGGACAGTACAAGAGAAAAGATTAGGATTTCATGCAGATTAAGTGACAGTTAGCATGGCAACCCTCAACCTGTTGATGTTTATCAGCTCTAAAAACCAGTAAGAATCACTTCAGTTATTTCGCTACATTTGAGGAGTTTGTTGCCTTCTTTCATAAATAAGTAGACATGTGGATAGAAAGAGGTATCTAAGGTCTATTTGATAAACAACTTTTTCTTGACAACATGGACGATGTGTGTGTCGATATACTGAAGTTCATATTGGCACGCTGCATGGCACAAGGGCAACATAAGGTTCATCCAGTGTCAGACTGTACAGTAAACTAAATATTTACAGTGTCTCTATTTGATGTTTGTTCTTCAGAGTGGAAGCCAGCTGTGGACCTGGCAGCTGTCGACTGTGCTGCAGAGGAAAACAGAAAGGTCTGCACTGGCTTCGGCATCAGAGCGTACCCCACTATAAAGGTATTATACAGTTTATTAAGTGTTTACACAGGCCCAACACTTGCACTTATCTATGTAGTAAAGCAGATGACCTGGGACAGATGTGATTACTGTGTCTACTATCAACTGATGCAGACTTCTAAAGACTTAAAGTATTGGATGAAGTCTAAAACCTACATTTTTTACATTTAATTATTCTAATAAGAAAATAAATCAGAAACAATTTAAATTAGCAATTGTTTAAATAATTTTAAAAGTAAATATACTGAAAGTTCACTGGTTCCAGCTTCTCAAATGTGAATACATTGCCTTTTTTTATAGTATATTATGATACTAAATTGAATACATGGTACATTTGTCTACTTGAATAAATAAAAAACTAATTGATAAGATATATAGTCACTAGTTGCAGCCCTTATTTGATGAGGTTTTCCTTAATTAAAAAGAGAGAGAAGCAGGGACTGTTGAAGCAAGTCGTTGTCCTTTATTCCATGACTTGAAGTAAAATTTATACATCGGACACAACCCCACCACATTTCCGCTGTGCTGTAGTCTTTGTCTTGCAGTAGCACACCAGACTACATTCAGAAACATACCATTTCTAGCCCCTTCCCTTCCTTGGTATTCCCAATACATATTCTGAAGTGACCATAAAATCAGGAATGTTCGCAGTTTTCCTTGAACATGTCGGGGAGCTCCCCTTTTTCAACACTAATACGCTATGTTTGACTTTGATTAGCACGTAGTGTATAATGTGCATATGCATGCTTGGAAATAAAAGACTTTTGCAGATCGAGTACTCTGAAAAGGTATTTGACAAACCGCGGTCTATTCAAATGTTTAACTTTCACCTCTAAGAGATCCTACTCTCTATCTGTTAGTGTGTTTCAGCTGTTAGTGATTTTGTTTTGTGATATTTCTGAAGCTATTATACTGAAGCCCTCTTTTGGGCTGTGTGTCATTTAGTAACTTTAAAATCTGAATGATCCATCTTACAATATTGTTGTTAATAATCAGTCAACAGGGGACTTTTCTCCTTGTAAAGGTAGTAGTGTTAGAATGCAGTGTCATGTTGTGTTATTAGTGTGTATGAGCAGCCTATGTTAAAAGGGTTTATATGGAATTCTTGAAGCTCTGGATGTTGTCAGATTGGGTTAGATACCGTAGATGCAACGGTCTTTCCCAATAGAGTTAACTTGTGCATGATCAGCAGAAACACTCCAGCTTCAAACATCTTCATTTGTATTTGTAGCTTATCTGATTAGTCAGCAGTAGTGTGTGTGAGTGTGTGAGTGTGTGTGTGTGTGTGTTTCAGACTCTCCTCTCTGTCAGAGCCTGTCTGCGAGAGCCAATGAAACAAAGAGCTCTTTCTGTTTGAACACACAATGGAGCTTTAACATCTGCGACTCATTTGAATCGGGAAGGATTTAGGGGTCAAGGCGGGCAGAGTGGAAAGCTGCCCCCCCACACACACACATTACACAACATCACTTTGCTTCTCTCATGGCTGCGTGAGTGCTGTCTCATCTGATCTTGCTTCTCTTTTTTTACCACTTCCTATGTAACCCAAACCTTTTCTCTCTCTTTCACTTTGCAGTTCTTCTATGCTTATTCCAAAGCTGATTCTACAGGAAGTGCTTTTAAAGGTACTACTATACACACACAGAAGAAACTCAGGCCAGTAAAAATAAAGGAGAAGCCTTCACATTAAATGTGTCTTTTATGCAGATGTTTGTATACCTGCTCAGGTAGTCATTAGTCAATAATAATCAACCGCAGTGTATAATGTTCTCTTGATACTCTTTGACCTCCAGCTTCCACTCATGATGTTCGGGTGCTCCGTCACAGGATCATAGACAAACTGGAATCCCATGAAGAGCCCTGGCCCCCAGCCTGCCCTCCACTGGAGCCCACCAAGTACACACACACACACACACACACACACACACACACACACACACACACACACACACACACACACACACACACACACACGCACAGCTTTAGATTCTTCTGATTGATTTTTATTAAGTGACAAATGCCATCGATAAAGGTTAAACTATCTGTCAATAACTCTGTTTATATCTCTGCTCTACTGATGGCATATAAAGTCTAGTAGGAAGTTGTGAATAGTGAATAATAATAATATTTGTCAAAGCTGTAGTTACATGCACAGTGAGGCTTAAATGCATGTGAGTCCATATTCTTCCCCACATCTATCTCACACTTTTATTGACCATGTACTGAACTGCTTTTTTCATGTATTACAGTTTATTTTAGTATTTTATTATAGCTCCATGTTGAGCTACAGTATTTCTTCCACCTTTTGTTGCAGTATTGAGCTCTTGTTGTTGTAGAAACACATTCCCATCATACTGCATCCATTTATTTGATCTCATCATTAGCTGGCACACTCTTATTTATTCGTGACAGAATGAGGGATCATGCATGTCTTCAGACACTACACACACAGTTTATTGTCATAGTGGTACAGGAAAAGGAAGCAGGAAGTTAAGTTTATCTCTCTATTTACATTTAAAGGAAACTTAACATTTTTTCTATCACAATCACGCAATTATCTTCTTCTTTTCTTTTTTTCCCAAGTGGAAACAACATACTTAAAATCAGATGTCACACAGTAGCTTTAACGTTTATGGTTGTGCATGCTCTTCAGATAAAAAGTAGTTTTTTGGATAAAATAGAGCCATGGCATTTAAAAACCTTTAAAATAATAAATAAAAATAAAACTACCCTAATAAACTTAAGACTTCTTAGATAAATTTAGAATGTCCCTTTTTTCTTAATTAGATAAAATATGTCATATGCTCTTATTTAATTCTTCCTTCTGATCCTCTGCTAGATGAATAGCCTTATAGATTTGTTAGTGATGTTTGGCAATTCTTTGCTCATCTCTCTGTCCAGCCAAGCAGAGATCGACAGCTTCTTTGAGACCAACAGCGTTCAACACCTGGCTCTGATCTTCGAGGACACTAAATCCTACATCGGGCGAGAGGTAAAGGTTCATGTTTCCACCAACCTGAGCTGTGTGTTTGTTTCTCCTCATGAATATTATTTATGTTTGTGCATTAGGAGAGATGAGCTTTCAGAATTACTAAATTCTAGTTTCTTACTGACTGTATTAAGCTGTTGTAACGTTAGATTGGAAATTATTGCACATCACAGATAAACATGACATATGTTGAAATATAAAGATCTTTAGTTGAAGTGTGTGTATGTGTGTTTGTTAGGTAACCCTGGACTTGTTACAGTATGAGAACGTCGCAGTGAGGAGAGTCCTGAGCACTGAGGAAGGTCTGGTAACCAAACTGGGAGTGACTGAGTTTCCATCCTGCTACCTTTACTCTCCTCATGGCAACTTTACCAGACTCAAAGTGTGAGTATCTGTCTACCCTTAACTTCCACTTGCATTATACAGTGCTCTGCCATTTATAACTACAGTATTTTCAGCCTGACAATATTTGGCATCTTACACTAAAATTCTAAGAAAATATGTGCAAAGATATGCCAAATTTGAGATTCTGTGTTCTAATCAAATAAACATGTATTGTGCAGTATAGAGATTTATGATGATAATAATAATTGTTGTTTTCTACATTTTTAATGAATATGTATCCCTAATGTTACTATTAGAAAACAGAGATTTGTTACACCAGTTCATATAGGCTTTTATACTGTATTTGCTTTACCAACAGTTGGTGTCTGATAGGTCTTTCTCTGCTAAAGGATGTGGCGTGTTTATATTTCAAGCATCAGTAACTGTTGTTTTTTTTTCTGACAAACTACAAAGACCAAATAGTTAGCATTAACGTTATATCCCAAGAAAAATAAAGTCACACAGGCTGGCGTGGAGGGCAATCTACATATATTAAACATTTTTAACTGTGAGACTTGTTTTTCTCTCTCCCCCACAACCTAAACATCTGTCACCATGGATATGCCTTACTTGTTCAGCCTTTTATTCATATTTCCTACTTTAACAGATAAAAATAAATTTAAATTTTTTTTTTATTAGGTAATTGTAATTGATTAATCCTACCGTATTTCCTGTCCCGTCTTGCCATGATGGTGAGAGAGGTTACACCCTTATTATGTCTTTGGCTCATGAGGTTTGGTGACCTTGTAATTTCAGCATAGCTTTCTCCAACTTCCACCTAAGCAGAGGTCTAATTAGCAAGAATAAGTGAAAACACATGTGTGGTTGCGCCGGACAGAACTTGAATTTATACACTGGAGTGTTCTGTGCCCCGTTCTGTGGCGCTGCACGAACAGCGAGGGCACAGGAGAATCAAGTCAGCGCTGTCTGAAGGTTTTATTGTGCACTGCCTTTCCCCACTAGCTGGTTTGGAACAACCATGCATGCAAATAGAGGAGGCCAAATTGTGGTTATGCCAAATGGTAACAAGTGACACGTCTAACATGATATAACAGTGCATTCAGCTTGAGCTTGAGTAAGTGAAGTACAGAACAATACACATCGAAAAAACAATGTTTTTCTATCCACCATTCGATTTGTAGGGCTAACATTTTTAATAGCAAGTGGATGGATGTGATGTGTGAAGCTGTGAGGCTATCGCAACATAAACTGTTTTTGTATAGTTCTTGTGTCTTCTGTCCTTGATACATATTGATCGTTTTGCAAATATCTCAATAACATCTAAAACTTTTTACCGTCATTTCTATTTAGCTTGGTCTGAAATAAACAAACACCAAGTTTATTTTCCATTGGTTCCTGTTGTTCCACTTGCAACAACTTTGCTTTCTGCCATAAACCTTCATCGTGCGCTCATTATCTGAACCCTATTCATGAGAATGCTTTTAAACATCTGGCCTCTTAATGGGATCAGAGCATCAAATTCGCTCCCATTATTCACTATCATAAAGCAGCGCTGATCATTCCTCACCCTGCAAATTCATCTGCTGTTTCTGCCTCTTTGTGTGGCTGTTTCAATAACTTGGCATGCAAAGAGGACTCTTTTTAGTTGACAAATGCAAAAAGGAAATGATTTATTGCTGATTTATTTATTCACCCTCCATCTCTCCCCTTCCAACCCCCCTCATCTCCATCACTGTACAGAGGGGAGGTTTTTTAATTTCTTGCATGAAAACAATGTCATTGCTTTTCTGGCTTCACCTGCCAAACAAGCCCCAGCCGCACACGGCGACAGATGGCCTCCCATCATCGCTGAATGTCTGATTGATCCTGGGAGAGGCTTGCGTGTGTGCGTGTGTGCGCGTGTGTGTGTCACATCCGTCATGCATGTAATGTGTACTGGTCCCAGGTGAAAGCATTCTCTCCCAGCCCACCCTGATGCCCGCCCGCCGGCCCTGGGGA
The DNA here is from genome assembly GCF_013103735.1 of Etheostoma cragini. Classification (NCBI taxonomy): domain Eukaryota; kingdom Metazoa; phylum Chordata; class Actinopteri; order Perciformes; family Percidae; genus Etheostoma; species Etheostoma cragini. The sequence goes on along the minus strand of NC_048415.1, from coordinate 14,780,669 downwards.
TCACTGGATGAATGGCTCTCCCTCCACATCTGTACACTCCCACCAGACACGCAGGTGTAATTGAGTCCCTGGCTGGTGTGAGTGAGCGTGGGCCCAGAGTATCCATCCACTTTATTACCATCCTGTTCCTGTTTTTTACGATACTCTCTTTCTGTCTCTGCCCCACTTTCTCTCTCTCTCTCTCTAGAGAGAGAGAGAGAGAGAGAGAGAGAAAGCGAGAGAGAATTAATGGCTGTTGCAGGGTTATCACATAAAGCTAAAAATGTAGCAATCTCTCTCAGTTCCATGCTACTCTGGCACCATCTGCTCAGTATTTAAAATGCATTCCCGTAAGTGTATAAAATATATGGCCACAAAGAAATACAGGTCATAAAACAATTTTTATGGAAGTGGACTGCTGAAACAAAAGGTTCAAATAAAAAAACAGTGCATTTGTTTCAGGTTCCTAGCAGAATTCGTATGCATTGTTGTACAAACTGGGTTACATGTACACTATATGGCCAAAAGTGGACAGTCAAACACGTGGTTGTTGTTGATTGATGTCGTTCCAATCTTTGGGCATTAACATTCTGCTATAACAGCCACCACTCTTCAATGAAGGCTTTATACAAGATTTTGGAACATGGCTGCAAAGATTTGCTCCCATTCAGCCACAAGAGCATTAGTGTGTTCAGGCACTGATGTTAAGTGATAAGGTCTGGGTCTTCAGTTGATCACAAAGTGTTGGATGGGTAAAATTCTTTCAAACCAAAATGAAAATGTTTATTTCTGGGCCTCCTTTGTGCATGGGATCATTGTAATGTTTTACCAGGAAAGCAAGAGAGGGGTGTCCACATACGTTTGTCTATATAGTCTATGTTGAGTGAACTAAAGGTCAGTCTCACCTGTCCTTCTCTCCCTCAGCAACATCGAGGCTCGTACTTTCTACTCTTACACCCTCCAGAGGCTGCCGGGGGTGGTGCGGTCAGGGAAGCCCCTACCGGTCCCCCCAGACGTCCTTACCAACAGCACAGAGGAGCCATGGAGACCCTTCAACAGGTATGAACAATAAATGCGGCTCTATCTTTTTGTATGCTCATTCTTATAAGTTGTTGACATGAAGTGTGTGTGATTGTGTGCCCAGGTCCAGGGTGTACATGGCAGACCTGGAGTCCACGCTGCACTACTCTCTGCGTGTGGAGGTAGCTGCCCATACCCTCATCAAAGGAGAGGCCCTGACTTCTCTCAAGAAGTACATCTTTGTTCTGGAAAAGGTAAAGTTATCAGAGAAATCAATGTATACACACAAATATACATTGATTATGGCTCATTATTTTATAATATTTCGATTTGTTTAATTGAAAACGGAAAATTTGCAGTCCACATCATTAACACAAACATTTTAAGGTAAAATACCTGATTTCAAAAAATAATGTTGCTGTACGGAACATGCTGTATTCAATAACTAATTGTTTTCTCATTTATGAGTATTCTGTTGTTTAATAATCAGCTCATTCACTTGTCCCCTCCTTTTACTCTTCTCTTTCTGTTATTGGAAAAGTTTTCCTAGCTGTCCTTGTCACCAGGGGACAGAGGATTTGTAACTATGGTGATCAGGAAAGACAACACATTTTTGCTTCCTAGGGAAAATATAATCTGTTTAAACTGATTTGTTTCTATAAAAAAAGTGTGACGAACATCCAGTCAGAGATGGGTAGTTGCAGGGTGGCCTTTCGCTCACCCAGTAAGAGCATGTGCCCCATGTTGGCTGAGTCCTGCAGCAGTGCAGGGTTCAAATCCGACTTGCTGCCTTTTGATGCGTGTCATCCCCCATCTCTCTCCCACTTTCTAGTCTGTCTTCTAATCACTATAATCATGGGGGGAAAAAAGCAAAAAATAATCTTTAAAGAAAATGTGTAGTTACAGCAGGTCACCACTAGATGGAGAGTTAGACAGCAGAATGTCTCCTCTCATTTTAGATTGGAGCTGCTGTTTTGCAGAATTTAGCTCAAGGCCCTCTCTCCATAACATGTTTTTTACTCCTTTAGAATCCATCAGAGCATTTGGCAAATTTACTTAATTAATTGTTTTGTTAAATTCACTTTTGTTTTTCACCACACACTCGTACACAGACTACTGAAAGCAGAAGTGGATGCCATTGACTAGAGCAGGAGGACAAACACTCTCTCGGGTATTGTTGACCCTCTTCATGTTGCCTCTCAGGGGGATTAAAGCGTGGCTGCCACCCACATGCAGACCATTATGCAGACACAGACACTAGTCCTCCTCCTCTTCTTTCTCCTCCTCTGTTCTCCACATGCAACTATTTGCTATTTTGGTGTCACACAAGCATTTCTGTATGTGCCGAGCCTCTGTGGTCCACCCCACCCCCCCATCCTCACCTCTTCCATTTTCCAACTTATTCAATCAGTCCGTTTATAGGTTATTATGTTTATATTTTTTTAGTCAAATGTAGTCATAGTCATTTAATATTTAATCTACTTCAATGTTCAATCCCTGCACTTTTCGCTTTTGCACACATAATGCATAGTCTACCATAGTGCCTTACCTTAATATGGTCATTGCATTTCTGTGAGTTATTTTTATTCTTATGTATGTGTGATATATTTGTATATATGTGGTTGTTTTGTTATGGTTGTCTTGCTACTAGATGCCTACAATTTCCTTAGAGATGAATAAAGTATCTATATATTTATCTATCTAAAGGATACATATTTCTTTTTATGCTTTTTTTAATCCAGGGTCTAATGTTTGTTTGATTTATTAACCTTTATTTACATACTTTTCCCGCCTTTCTTTTTCCGTTACGGATCACATGCTCCCTTTTTCCCTCTTTTCCTCACTGAAGTGTGCCAGCCAGGAAAACATGTTTTGATGATGAGGCCTGACCTGCTAGCCTTGTCCCTATTGGCTACGCACCAGGCTTTCTCACTGCCCTAGTCTGCCACCAATCTCCCTGATTATATCTCACTCTCTAGGGAGGCGTAGTAGCAAGCATGCGTACGTGTGTGTGTGTGTGTGGCACTGAGGCCTCACATTAGCTCCAGTTTGTTTAGTCGATAGTGGCAGGTCCCAGTGGTATTTTTAGCTTGTCCCCCTACCATGACGGACCAGCCGCTCAGCAGGGCTTTGTGTAGCTGAGGAGGTCGTCATTGTTGCAGCTGACTTCCCCTTATTGTCGTTTGACTGAGCGAGCTTTGCTACAAAGAGGCCGAATCCTTTGAGTCAGTTAGCTTGTTAAGAACAGTTAATGTAAGAAAAGCAATTGTGAAATTGTGAGGTTTGGGATGAGAGTGGATGGGCTGGCAGAAAATGCTTACTGGTGCACTTGGAAAAGCAAACACCTATTTAATGACTCCATTTTTATATTAAGTTACATAGAATGCAGTTTATATGCTAAATATAAGAAAATTCAATGTAAAACTCTGTCACCGGAATTCCCTGCATGACTCATGTGATTAGATTATAGTGAAAGTGACTCATGATGTCCAGACCAGAGTGCAGAGTGCCATAACTCTATACTGGTGACACATTTCCTGGATCATGACACAGTTTTAGACTTTTACCCAACGGAATATCTAGTGCAGAGTGTATTTGCATACACAAGGGTGTCTCTTTGCATGGATGATATTGCGTGGGTGTGAATAAGGGATGAAACTAATTATTATTTTCATTGGTGATTAATCTGCCAATTATTTTCTCAATTAATCATTTAAACTCTAAAACGTCATTGCTTTTTTGGCTGACTAACAGTTCTAAACCCAAATAGTTTTTTGCTAAAGAGTTTACTTAATGAAACACAAGAAAAAATCACATATTCACCTTTGAGAAGCTGGAAACATATTTGGTATTTTTGCTGGAAAATCACTTTTGTACATCTTGAGGAAAAGCAAAGTCTGTGTGAAAATGAATGTGTATTTATGTCCTTCGTGTAGTCTTTTTAGTTTTTACCCTGACCTAAAAAAAATACACAGTTTGGTCCAAGAATTGTTTTTCCATGAATTGTTTGTTTCTTTCCAATCCACAATCATCTCATTATTTTATCTTTAGCCAAACATGGTGGCTTTTTTTTCTTCTTTTTTTTGTTGTTGCACCCGGTCATAATATTGCTAGATTTACTGTCTTGTCAGGAGGCTGAAGCCGGATTTATGAAGCCTCTACATGTATATGAGGATTAAAAAATTGGATCTTGGGAAGCATGAGAGCATTACAACGAGGTTTTTAAGGATTACACCTCTATCCTGCTTTTCTTGAAAGAAGCCCTTCAGCCTGAAGGGGACAGAGGGGCAGGGGAATAAAACAAAGAATTAAGAGGGGGGCTTTGGTCTAAACAGAACCAGGCTTCGCCCTTCTCACGTCAGGGCTCAGGAACACCTATTTTGCCAAAGATTCACTCTTTTAAAACCAGCTGTCCATGTAATGTATCATAATAAGCACTTCAACAAAAATCTTGATTCTTTTGTCTTTTTTCAGTAGGTTCCTCTCAGTGACAAATTTTGTAAAGTATTTGTAAAGATGAGGCTGCTGTTTGCCTGGTTTCGACTCTGTGGCACGTGTCTGCAGCGTCCCCCCTTGCTTCCCCAGTGGATTGAAGTTAGATTATTACCAAGGGGCCTCAACCCTGTCTTCTGCCCCGCGCCTGGCCTGGTCTGTCCTGTTGCAGCCAACAGATGCCTCCCTCTCGGGACCCTCACCACAAGGAGCTTGCAGTTTCTCAAGTGCTGCTGATACTAATCGGATCAGGGATGACATATTGCCAGGGTGAAGGGGATTGTCATGGTCCAACTGGGATGGGGGCAGCAGGGATACAGGTTTAGAGGAGGGGATGTGCATGCTTGTGTGTTTTGTCAAGCTAGAGAGAACAAATGCAGAGGGAGATGTCTAGTAGAGATGATAACAGTTGGTGTTTACAGTTTAGCTAGGTGTTCCCAATACTGAATTGGATCAGTAAAGATCCATTTTTAGTTTTTGTGTCACTGTGATGATGGTTGTTGATGAATCATCTAAAACGAGAATCACTATTTTGTCTCGTAATTACATTTCAAACACTGTTTCCAAGAGTGAGTATTCATGAATGAGTGAAGTGTTCTGTAAGTACATATAATACATAGAAAACAGGCAGTATTATTTTTGGTATAACATTTTAAAACTTATTTTCTGTTGCACTTTGTTGCCAATCTGTTAATTTAAAGCTTTAGTGCGTAACTTTTAGATATTATTGAACCGTTACATTCAAGCCATTGCCAAATGAGTTGCTACAAAGCTAATTAAGACTATCAGCTCCAAACAACTCCTTCTGTATTTCTCTATGTTCAGAAGATTGTGTCGTCTGGTGACTTTTGTGGGCAGAAATTCGAGTGAAGATAATTACCTCATCTGAAGAGTCCTCCATGGTTACTAGCACGATCACTAGGCTTGTATCATGTGGATGTGCCGACAGTGTTATTGTCATTACTTTGATTTCCTCATGGGGGAGACAGAAACTACGCACTATAGCTTTATATTTGAACTGTGTCATTGTCGCCTGAATGTGAAGGCTGTCACTTGACCTGTCTTTTCTTAATTGCATGTCACTGTTTTTGGCATATAACATATCAATATATCAGTGAAATATATTTGACATATTGATTGACATTCTGCACGGTCATTGATCAAAGCCAGAGAGTCTGACAGGGAGAATAAGAGAAAGAGAAATTAATGTTTATATATGTGATGAAAAAGACTAAGACAAAAAAACACTGATATACAGTATGACTACATAAATATTGTTTTGTTTTATAAATAAAATTATAAAGTTTGAGCATTAAAGCAAACATTTGAGTTTAAAGGTGATCCCCAGACCCAGTGATCTCATGAATAGTGTTGCTTTGGTGATATAGAGTTAAACCCATTTGTGAGAAACACCTGCGTTTTCTCCTCTGGTTAAATTCATACGGCTGTTTAATGAGCTTTTCTGAGCGCTTGGCATCCGGACCCCAGATCCAGGCCTAAACCTATTAGATCTCTTTTCCTGCAGTGAGCAGCACAAATGGAAGGCCTTTGTCTGCCCTTTGAAACTTTAGGTGTGTGTGTGTGTGAGAGAGTGTATGAGTGTGAGAGAGAGAGAGAGAGAGTGTGTTGAGAGAGGTAGAAAATGTTTGATGTTGCAACAATATTAAAAGCAATTACAGTAGATGATTTTTGATCAGTAAGGATTTATAAAACTGTTTTTTCTGTTAATTATTGGGCCATGTTGTTGCTGTCACCAATATTGTTGGGTGTTGAAGTAGTGCCCAAAATAAGTGAATCTCATTTCTACTATTTTTTATTGAGAATCACATAGTATCACCAGTTTCCACAATCATTTTGGGAATGACACCTCTATTTCTTTTAAAAGACCAGTATACTTGTGATTGACTGTGATTTTAGTTATGTAAGGCAGCTGCTTATGTATTGCTCTTATTGTTAACTTGAATGGTCTAGTACTAACAAATATGTTGAAATCCAGCTGTTTATGCACAGTGAAGGTTTTCTGCAGTTGATTAATGTTGGAAGGCGCTGCATGGAGTCCAGAGTGCTCTGTTGCAGAGGGAAGGATGCAGAACAGAACAGAGCAGGACTCTGTCAGCCTTGGACAAGGAGGTTTAAGCAAATCACTATGGGTCTGGTTAAGTAGCCAGGGTGTAACCTACAGATCCTGTTAGTGGGTGATGAATTGTCGGCTGAGCCGTGGACTGAAAACTGTGCGTGTGAGCATGCATTCTTGTGGAAGAAGGTCAGTGTATGCAGGTTTATTTAGTTTAAAAAATGGAGGAGGCCAATTTAAAAAGACCCAGTGATGCAAATCGTAAAGGTTCACATGTTGGATGACACAAGGTCTCTGTCATCTGCTTACTTTTTTTCTGGTATTTGTTTTCCTCATGCACTTTGACAAGAACTATGGTTAAACAAATTGTTGAGTGATGCTTTTACCTTATGTTGTTCACAAATCAGTTAAACAAACAGAACTGCAACAGTTAGTCAATAATCTTAGAAAATTACTTTCCAATTAATTTAATATTGAAACAGTGGTTTTAGTCATTTCTTTAAAGCAAAAAATGCCAAATCTTTGCTATATCCATCATCTTAAATGTGAAGTTTTGATGCTTTTGTTTGTCTTACGTGATAGTTAACTTAATATATCTCTGTTCTGAGCTGTTGCTCTGGCAAAAAAGACACTTCAAGATGTCACCTTTGGACTTTTTGAAAATTATAATGGGGATTTTTACTACCATCATGTAATAGACAAAATTATTCATAACTTATTTAAAAAAAGTAATCAGGTGATCAATCCCTAATAATAAACATAATTGTTACTGTAGTTGCAGACCTAGATGAAAGTTACCATGGAAGTAGTCTATTTGTCTGTTGTTGAAGTCTTGGAAAAAGCTTGATCCCTTTTTCTGAAACAGGACCATTATCATAAAATGTTCCACAGGGAGGCTTACAGTAAGAATAGGAAGCACATTTAGCTGTAATGTATTAAAGCGCTCTTCTCTGAAGACATCAGCTGTTTCTATTGTCAGTAACGTATGTGTGAAGACATGTTTGTCTGTGTCTGTCTTTACTCTGTCATCACTGGTCTCAGACACCCATCAGCTGGATTTCCTCTTTCCCTTTGTGTGCCTACCTCTGCTAGTTACAGTATCATGTTTCCTCACAGTTGTGGTTGTTACCATGGTGGTGCTAGTTTGAAAGGATGTAAATACACATTAGGAGGAAGCACTGAGTAGACAGCAGGTAAGTGGTTGTTAGTGGCTTAGGAAATGGATCTTAATGAAGGAAGAGGCTTAAGTCTGGCTGCTGTTACATTTATTGAGTTTCTTAACAGGGAAAACACTCAAACCACAACATCTGTGCAGCATGTAAACCTCGTGCACAAGATAGTTGAGGATGAGTTGGCAACTGATAATCTAGGCATTACATTTCTGTTTGGTTCTTTGTGTGCATTAATAGGACAGAAATCATGTTCATCAAAGGTGAAGATGTTGGTGAATGTTCATTCCAGGCAAAGGAGTCTGAAGCTGTTGGGGCATTAGCATCAGTGTTAGCACATGGAAAACAAATACTGCATACATACAAGATTTTTACATAGAAACATTAGCAGTGTCTATATTTTTTAAGCTATTATGTGGTGGAAACTGTTAAGCATTTAGATTGTCATGAGCTCACTAAAGCATACACCTAATACCAGAGCTGTAATATTCTATACACTTTACTTTATCAGTGAATATTAATTAGTGGATTTATTCATCTAATGGTATATTCCAACATAACTATCATCATCAAACTAGATTTTCACTTAGAGCTAACACTAGTACTACTAATTAGTTTGATGGATCAATTACTAAATTGATTGAATTTTTCTCTAATGTGAGTATATGCTAGGTTTTCATGTCTTCAATGAGAGTAAATTTAATAGTTTTGGGCTGTTGGTTGGAGAAAAACAAGCATTCTGAAGAAGTCACTTCCTTTTTCCTGGGGAAGTGCTTTTTTCTCCAGTTTATAGGCTTAATGTCTAATGAATTAATCAACAACAAATAAATTGATAATGTAAATAAGGGCTATTTGCATTTCTTCTTACATCTCATCAGCTCCATTCCAATCAACTATTTTGTCTCTGTCATTTTGTAAAGTTAACACGTTTCCATTGTGCTCTGTTTAATGTCTGCAGTACTTTCCAGGCCGTCCATTGGTGATGAACCTTTTGAAGTCTGTAAACTCTTGGCTACAGAACCAGACTGGCGATGGGATTTCCTATGAGGCGCTCAGAGAGATAGTGGATAACTCAGCTCAGGTGAGTTGAGGCAAAGCTGTATAGATAAATATCATATTGAAGTTTTCACCTTATTTTTGAATATTGTGATGAACTTGGGGTTCATTATTGTCAGTCAAGGCAGCATTCTATGTAAGACATAGTTAACTTTTTAAGTCTCTTGTATCTTTGGTATTCATTGGATTCAGAAGCGGTCTGTCCATTACATGCTGCATCGAGGTAAGTACATGAATGCAAATTGAGAAAAAGAACATATTTTTGTGAGCCTGAGCAGGCAGGCGACTTAAAGGGAGAGGAATGGAGACAAGAGAGGACCAGACAGGTAAGCAGAGGGCAGGGCATCATGAAATGCACCAAGACTGATGTGAGGATATCTGTCTGGAAGTAGCCTCTTTGTTCCACCGAGATATCAAGGTCACCTGTCAGTCTGGCCACATAATCAGTTCAAAGCCACCTTAGAGGCATTAAAGTGATGCCTATCCTGTCAAAGAAAATGTTAACATGTGATCCTGAAAATTTCTATTAAAGCCCACAGTATGAGTAGATAAAAATAAATTTTAGAAGTGTCCAGATCTTTCAATATGTACTTTGTCCTTGTCTTGGTGCCAGCACATACAACTGAGGATCTATGTGCTGTTGTCTTTGGAATGAAGCCTGCATGCCTACAGTACCGCCCCTTGCAAATTGAAAGAGTCACTTACTTACATCATTAGCTTTTAGCAGGCAAATCAATTGATCTATGAATCAATGGGAAGGTATGAATAGACTTCGCCTCAGAGGAAATGGACTTTGTACACACACACACACACACACACACACCAAAATCTTTACTATTGACATGTGACTAACCCTGTCAATCACACCAGCGATGCAGTGTGGCGAGAGAAACGACTTTATGTCAGAGAAAATATGTTATTGGATTCCACTGTGGCTCGTGGTTAGAGATCTGGATAGCTTCTGTTCATTAGTGGAGGGCTGAGCCATTAACCTTCTTATTGATCAAGAAAACTACGTGGCTTTCATTAAGTTGAACAGGTCGGGAGATGCTTAAGAGGCTCTACTTTTTGGAAAATCTTTGTAGTAATATTTAAAGGATAGGGCTGCTGTTATTCTACTTTTTTTATTGTCAACATATTCCATAAAAATATGGAATCAATAAAAAACATTGATGTGTTAACCTGTCTCTCAATTCTGTCTGTGGCACCTAGACATTCAGTCCCACTGAGGATATATTAAAAATGGGTCATGCATTTTATATGCAATGTGTATATATATATACAGTATACTTTTATTTTTTTAAAGGGAACATTTCCTGAAACAATTTGACATTATGATCAAATGGGATTAAAATAATGCACTTGTTATATTTTCATCCAAGGGTGTTTTGCAGCATTTCCCAACCATGGCTACTTGTACTTAGAAATAAAAGAACATGGCAGTGCAACAGTGTGGTGTTAATAGAAATATACCAGAGAGGAAAAAGCTATCTCAGGGTTTTGTTACACAGACAAAATATGTTAGTGGGATTTGTTTTGGTCTTTTGTGGGATTTTTTGACAGTAAGAAAATATAGAATATCACCAGTTTGATAATTTTAGCTTTATTGTTTTTCTGTTTAACATTTGTCAGTAATTTGTCTTTATCTTTTTGTTTTTCTTCCTCTCTCTCTCTCTCTCTCAGACTCCATACACTGCTTTGCCTGAAGGAGTGAGGTGGGTGGGCTGTCAGGGTTCACAACCCCACCTGAGACGTTACCCTTGTGGGATGTGGATCCTCTTCCATGCTCTCACTGTCCAGGCCAAGAATGCAGGAGGCACCGGTATACACACACACACGCAGATTTTTTTTGGTGTGAAGGAAAAGGGCCACTGAAAGTTCACAAAGATGGGTGGACTGAGGATGAGGGCTTTGCGAGGCTTTGTAAACAAATTAGCTCAGGAATGTTTGTTGAACTGATTTTTATTTCACGCTGACCTGATTTAACATCACAGAGAACACAAACAAATATAACGATGAAGTTTGAGTCTTTGTCTTTTTTCCTATGTTTTGTCATTTTTGTAACTAAAATTGAGCCTAATTGTGACTGTGTAAAAAGGGATTATGTTAGATTAGTGGAATGTGAGTGGTTAATAAAACGGGCAGATGACCGGGGGGCTCCACTCCTGGCCAGTACGTTAATCTCCCTTCAAAACACACACACACAAACACAGAGAGAGAGAGAGAGAGGTTAATCCCCAGGTTTACGGACCATCATGTGACCTGCAGATGGACTGGCCAAAAGGGGCGTCCATCTGGCCCCACACAGCTTAATGGGAGGATACACACACGTACAGAACATTATTGACTATCAGTTAAAACTCTATTTATATACACACACGTTTCATAGATTAGTAAAGGTGTGAACACATTAGTATAGGTTTGAACACAAGCCCATCCTTATTTTCATGAAGAGACACACTCCCACTGTCAGTACAGTTCATCTGAAGGTCCTGCTAAATCGGGAAGAAAACCAAACCGCTCCAATAAAATATGTTTGGGGCCTGTTTAAATCCTGAGATAACAGCATGGCCACCATTCACACAAAGGGTTAACTGTATTTAATCTCCAGATTGGGTTATCCCATTTGCGTAGATAATTCATCTCAATATGGGGTTAACCCAGCTCTCTGTGACTCCTAGCCCACATAACCGTGGGAATCACACCGTGAGCCACACTGCCATTAGCAAGTGTTCAGGCTACAGCACAGGGTAACAGGACATTTTAAAGTATAGAAACAAGGAGCTGTACAATAAGAGGTGATGGGCTGCACAAAGGAGATGATGAACTTGATTTTGCATTTATTTTTGTAAACATGCAGTTTTTCAACCATCGTTTTTAGTTGCATATATTACCAAAGATGTTCACCACAAAATCAGGAATTAGAACCAAGTTGGTGTTAAGAAGGCGTTTGTAATGGGTTTTTTTCTTCTTTTTTTTGTGACATACACATTAATTTGCACATTTCTCACTGTTGATCATATTACTGGTGCTGAACATTGACTGACAACATAAAATGTCTCCCCCCCCCCAGATCCCCAGGAGGTGCTGAGTGTGATGAGAAACTACGTCCACAGCTTCTTTGGCTGCAGGGCGTGTGCCGAGCACTTTGAAATTATGGCGTCAGAGAGTCTGTTGGAGGTGAACACGTTGTCGTCAGCAGTGCTGTGGCTTTGGTCCAGACACAATCGCGTCAACATCAGACTGGCAGGTAGGAGACGGCACAATCATCTGTAGCTAGTTTGCAGAATTCCCTTGGTGCAAACTAGAGGTGGTTGTCCATTCTATTTCAATTACAGCTGTGCTACACACAGTGTGTAGATATTTCCCTGAAATATCTACACACAGTGTGTAGATATTTCCCTGAAATGACAGTGAAACTGCTGTTATAGCATCCATAATTCTATTGTTTATTTTTTTTTTTTTTTGGTCTTTGCTGCCTTTAATGGACAGGACAGCCAGGTGAGAAAGGGGAGAGAGAAGGGGAAGACATGCAGGAAATTGTCACAGGTTGAACTCGAACCCTGGACCTTCTGCATTGAGGCATAAAACCTCTTAGTACTGTATATGTGGGCCTGCTCTACCAACTGAGCCCTAGAGTTTAAGATGTATTTTAATGTTAAGAGGGATAGAGAGAAATTATGATATAAAACCTTTTTGAAAAATCTTACCCAATGCCAAGAGATAAGTTAACAATCAGCACAGGGTTAGATAATGTATTTTTTCTATTTTACCGTGTCTTTAAAGCTAAAGTGCGCAAGTATTTTTGCCGTTACATTTGAGCCGTTGCCAAAAGAGTTGCAACAAAGCTAATTAAGCCTATCAGCACCGCTCTCTCTGTATTTTTCAGTATGGCTATGTTTCTCTTGAGTGGAGATAATTACCTCCCAAAAAATAAAATCCATCATGTTTTTTAATCCTTGGTGTCCTTGGCTACCAGCAACTGCATGGAGGAGGGCTGGGGATGGTGCGTATGCGTCATGTTGGTGCAACAACAGTGTTGTTGTCATTACTTAGAATTCCTCATGCCGGAGACAGAACCTACACACTACAGCTTTAAAGTGAAGACCATATTTCCCACAAACTGCTTTCTTTCTTTTTTCTTTCTCTGCTTTCTTTTTGTTTTTGTTTTGAAGGCCAAAAGAAACCTAAGACATGATAAAGGATCTTCATATAAGGAAGATGCATTCAAATGAGGTCAACTAATATAAAGTAAATAAAATTATAAAACCCTGATGTATCATAAAGCAGTTCAGCAGAGTTCCTGTAAAATTTGGCTCTGTGGCAGACTGTAAAATACAGTGTAGACGTCAGTACAAAGTGTCAGCCACCTTGGTGATGATCTTTTTGTTTTGTGGAATTTTTTATGTTTTGAACTTAATGTGGTCGTTTTATAATCGTAGAACTCAAACAATTAGCCATCCATTCATCTTCGTCCGCTTATCTGGTATCAGGTCGCTTGGGGAGCAGCTCCAGCAGGGGACCCAACCTTCCCTTTCCCAAGCCACATTAACCATCTCCGACTGGCGTTCTCAGGCCAGGTTGGAGATATAATCTCTCCACCTAGTCTTGGGTCTTCCCCGAGGCCTCCTCCCAGCTCGACGTGACTGGAACACCTCCCTAGGGAGGCGCCCGGGAGGCATCCTTACCAGATACCCAAACCACCTCAACTGGCGCCTTTTGACGCGAAGAAGCAACGTCTCTACTTCGAGCTCCCCACAGATGACTGAGCTTTTCACCCTATCTCTAAGGGAGACGCCAGCCACCATCCTGAGGAAACCCATTTCGGCCGCTTGTACCCTGGACCTCGTTCTTTTGGTCATGACTCAGCCTTTGTGACCACAGGTGAGGGTAGGAACAAAAACTTACCGGTAGATCGAGAGCTTTGCCTTCTGGCTCAGCTCCCTTTTGGTCACAATGGTGCAATAAATTGAATATAATACCGATATCTCTGACCAATCTCCCGCTCCATTGTCCCATCACTCGCAAACATTACCCCAAGGTATCTAAACTTCTTCACCTGGGGTAAGAACTCATTCCCTACCTGAAGAAAGCACTCGTCGGTTTCCTGCTGGGGTTTCTCTCTGGGAGCCATCCCCTTATTGTGGAGCTTTGTGCTCCTGGTAGGGTATCCCGTGGCAAAGAATGGTTCAAAACCCCCTATGAAGCACCGCGAGGGAGATGGAGTGACCCAGCCTGGAGGAAGCCCGGGGCCCCCGTCAGGTGCTTTTTGTACTGTTCGACAGACAAAACAAGCAAGAAAATGTTACCTTGGCTTCTGTGAAATTATTATGGTCATTTATCACTATTCTCTGACATTCTTCAGATAAAAGACAACATGTTTTAATCAAATGTAACAATTAATAGTCAGTTGCAGCCCTAATGCAGAAGAAAATGTGTTTATTTTGCATATTGGACACTGTACAGGAGATACAGTATATAATGAATAAAAAAGTTGTGAAGCTGATTTAAGTCTATGTTACACACCTTAGTTTATTAAGCCATCCCTGTCCCTCCACTTTTTTCATCCCATCCTTTCCTCTTTCCACACTCCTCTTTTCTGTGACCATCCGCTACTTGTGATCTTAAGCATTACCTTATTCAATTTTGGGGGAAGATTGTCTGTTCCTGGTCAGTTAGTCTTTTGTAATACGACTAAGAGGGGTGAGGGGAGGAGGACGGATGGATCCTCAGATCAGACACCAGCTGTCACCCCGTCTTAGTCCTCCAAGCATCATCTGCTTCTGCCTTACCCATTTTCTCCTGACCCCCCTCTGCCATCTTCTGTCCTTCTCCACACCCTTACTTTGATTCTTTCCCATACCTCATTGTCCTCACTTTATCGCCTTACCAGTCCTCAACCATTTATTGTTCATATATCCTCAAGACGTATTTACCCAAAATCATGCTTTTACACCTTGTCCTCATAGGTTTGTACCCCAAACTTCACCCTTTCACTGTACAATTTGCGTCTTTGAGACGTCTATGACTAGAAATTTCTGTCTAGGTCATCCCATTAAATGCATAATTACCTACTTCTTTTTTATAGGCCATACACAGAAATAAATAAATAAATTTCTCCTCTAATGCTCAGTCCGTACATTTCATAAGCAGAGGAAGAAGAGACAAAGTTTTCTCTCTTTTTTGATGGTGCTGTATCAGCGTATTACACTTCTGCACATCAGTCTTGAAAGTATTAAACAGCTCCTAAGCATCCCTCATCCCTTGTCTGTGTTCATATGATTTTATTAGGCACAGGGATGTCATCAACAGCCCACTTTGTTAAATCACTAGCTTTTGTTCATGTGGACTGCCCCCTCTTCTATCTCAGGGACAGCTTGTGTCCTGAACAGCAGGGGCCAGAATGACACGCGTCCCTGCGAGTGTCTGAACCCCCAGACGCTTAAACACTATTCAACCCACCACCTTCACCCATCAGTCTTCCTTCACTTCCTCTATCTCTGTTACGGTCTTTCTCTCTTTCCACTCACCCTCCCCTGGGACTCATATCCTGCGCTTGACAAGTAATGGCACAACATCCTTGCAGGATGGATCCCCCAGGAACCAAGCCCTCTTTTTGCCCACACACACACACACATACACACACACACAATTCCCAAGGTATTGTGTTACAGCAGGTGGCAAACGCCATGACACAAGCCGCACACTCTCCCCCTGCTTTCCTCCCTCTCCCAAACACAAACACACACAGCCTCCAAGCATGGGTCAAGTTGTGGCGTGTGCAGGGGGAGTTATTCATGGTGGAGGGTTTGTCGTGGGTCCACAGGGGATAAGTCGTGTGAATCGTAAGGAGAGAGAGAGGGAGGAGACGGGGATTTGGCTGTGTTTGTAGCAATGAGTGGCGGCGTCTCCCTGAGGAGTGCACACTCCATCCCTCCATCCACTCAGCCCCTCCTCTCCCCTTTGCCTAAAGTGGAGCTCTTTAGCAGGCCTCCCCGCCCCTCCTTTCAGGAGCAGCCATGCATAAAAGAGCAGCTATTTGTAAAGCAGCCGAACAATTAATTTAGCTGGCAACAAAGAGGCCCCAGGGCCCTGTGCCTCCTCGCAGCAGCAGAATTAAGACCGGTGGCAGCTCAGTCCTGTTGCTGCTTGTCAACAGGCTGAGACTGATTCACATTTCAACAGACAAAACAGCAGCAGGCCAAGCTATCTTTAGGACTGTGTTCACATGCATACAGTGGATGTAAAAAGTTTACTGACCCCTGTTAAAATGGCCGGTTTTTGTGATGTAAAAAAATGACACAAAGATTAATCATGTCAGAACTTTTTCCATCTTTAATGTGACCTATAACATGACCAATTAAATTGGAAAAACAAACTGAAATCTTAGAGTGGGGAAAATAAAAAAATAAAGATATACAATAACCTGGTTGCATATATGTGCACACCCTTAAACTAATACTTTGTTGAAGAACTTTTTGATTTTATTACAGCACTTAGTCTTTTTGGGTAGGATTCTATTGTCATTGCACATCTTGACGTGGAAATATTTGCCCATTCCTCATTACAAAAGTGCTCCAAATCTGTCATTACGAGGACATCTCCTATGCACAGCCCTCTTAAGGTCACCCCACAGATGTCCAATTGGATTCAGGTCTGGGCTCTGGCTGGGCTATTCCAAAACGTTAATCTTCTTTTGGGGAAACCATGCTTTTGTGGATTTGGATGTGTGCTTTGGGTCGTTGTCATGCTGAAAGGTAAACTTCCTCTTCATCTTCAGCTTTCTAACGGAAGTCAGAAGGTTTTGTGCCAAAATTGCTTGGTATTTGGAACTGTTCTTAATTCCCTCCACCCTGACTATGACCTGATTCCAGCTGAAGAGAAACAGCCCCAAAGCATGATGCTGCCACCACCATGCTTCACTGTGGGTATGGTGTTCTTTGGATGATGTGCAGTGTTGTTTTTGCGCCAAACATATCTTTTGGAATTATGGCCAAAAGGTTCAACCTTGGTTTCATGAGACCCTAACACATTTTCCCACATGCTTTTGGGAGACTTGATGTTTTTGCAAACTTCAGCCGGGCTTGGGTGTTTTTCTTTGTAAGAAAAGACTTCCGTCTTACCACCCTACCCCAAAGCCCATTTATATGTAGAATACGGGAGATTGTTTTCAGATGTAACACACAGCCAGTATTTGCCAGAAATTCCTGCAGCTCCTTTTATGTTGCTGTAGGCCTCCCTGAGCAGTTTTCTTCTCATTTTTTCATCAAATTTGGAGGGACGTCCAGTTCTTGGTAATGTCTCTGTTGTGCCATATTATCTTCACTTGATGATGACTGTCT
This sequence comes from Etheostoma cragini, assembly GCF_013103735.1. Taxonomy (NCBI): domain Eukaryota; kingdom Metazoa; phylum Chordata; class Actinopteri; order Perciformes; family Percidae; genus Etheostoma; species Etheostoma cragini. The sequence goes on along the minus strand of NC_048415.1, from coordinate 14,763,537 downwards.
TCACTGCGTTCCATGGTATATTTAATGCTTTGGAAATTCGTTTGTACCCTTCTCCTGACTGATATCTTTCAACAATGAGATCTCTCTGATGGTTTGGAAGCTCTCTGCGGACCATGGCTTTTGCTCTGAGATGCAACTAAGAAAATGTCAGGAGAATCCTACTGGAACAGCTGAACTTTTTTGTGGTTGATCAGAGTCACTTTAAATGATGGCAGGTGTGCAATGACTTCTATTTAAAGGAGAATTCCGGTCAATTTCAATACGTGGCTCTGTTGTTTGTGAATTTAGAGTGCTGTCAGTACCAAGAAAAATGAAAACAATCAGTGCTGCCTACACCGTGTTCTCCTCCTGCTAGAGTTAGCAGCCAACAGTCTTAAACAGGGCAAGTTTTACACGTGCTTTTAGCCTCTAAACATGCTTGAAATGTCATTACCAGTGTCTAGCCATGTGGAGTTATTCCTTCCAAGTGAACACAGCGAATTTGACTGCAGTAGATGTGACATAAAGGCATAAAAGTTGTGTTAATTCAGCCAGTGCACATACCTCTGTTTATTTCCTGTTTTCCAGTAAAGTCCACACTAGTCAAAACACGCCTTTCTGTCACATCTACTTCAGTTAAATTTGCTGTGTTCACTCGGAAGGAATAACTGCACATGGGTAGGCACTTTAAATGACATTTTGAACATGTTTACATTCATTTAACATTCTCAAATGTTAAATGTTGTCCAAACACAGTACTGTTGTCTAAAATTAGCAACAGTTCGACTCAAACCAAAAACTACTGTTTAAAGAGTCTAGTAAGACAACCCCCAAATAGTTAGGGATATGTTGGGCTTGAACCCCAATGGCACATGTGGGGAAACAGCAATTCCATTAGCTTGGATGGTTACCCTTAAAGGATAGAGCTGTACAACTACAACTCAGTGTGGTACATAGTAGTTACAGTATTTATAACAACAGAGCCTCAATGATCTCATTGTCACGTTAAGTGCCTACATGGCTGTCTGTTCCTTTATGTTTTTTTGTGCTGGGACTCGAAATGTTGCATCATTGTACATTTTTCTGTGAGCTTGCTAACTTCAGTGTGCTGACAAGCTATCTTTTTCCTTTGTATACCACAATGGAAATTATTCTTGGACTTAAAATGTTTGTAATTATGTGTGACTTAATGTCCTCTGTCAAATAAACTGAACTAAACTACACATTCAAGGCCAGTTTTCAGTATTTGACAGTTTTAGATAGTATGGATATGTGTGCTCCAACCACATTTGACTCAGTATCAAGTATCAGTATTTAAGTTCACCCAAATGTGAAATACGTTATACAATAAACAGAATTTCTGGTTTAGGTTTTGTCTCGATTATCTAAATGTGCAAAATGTCTGACATCATGCAAAATGTCTAGCAGTCATGATGGCTCAGTATGCCATGTGGTATAGCTGATCATCACTTACAGAATTAGTGCTGAGAAAGCTAGTTTGACGTACTGAACAATACATATTTATACCTGATGAATATGTATGCACAGTGGTGATGACATCTCTGTGACAGGCCATTGTGGCAATCTCAATATGGCTGGTATGGCTAAAGTCACCCTGGCCACAAACGTGACAAGCTGATTAGAATAAGGAAAGAGTTCTGAGGTGTGTGTGTGTGTGTGTGTGTGTGTGTGTGTGTGTGTGTATGTGTGTGTGCCTGCGCGCTCTCACCTGCTGAAATGTATAAAAGCCCACACACCCACAGGCTGCAGCCCATCCAGGACACAGTAAAATTGATGTATACTTTATGTAAAGTACTGTATGCAAAGTACATACACACATGCATATGACTCATATGACTGAGATTAATCTTGAGCATTGGAGAGAATGAGGAGGAAGCGGGAACGTAGGTGGTGGAGGATGTAAATTGACATTCCTGTAAAGTGACAGACCTGCTGCTGCACTCCTTTTTTTCCCTTCTCACACACACACACACACACACAATCACACACACACACACACACAGGCCTGTTGGTGACAACAAGCAATTTATTACTAGATGCTACCCTGTGTGTTTGTGTGTGTCCTTTTGTGCAGTGTGTCTGCTGTGTATAAGTATTTTTTGCGAGGATGCATGTTCCTCTGCCAGTCTGTTTGCATGGGTGTTGTGTGTGAGTGACAACGGGCGTTAGCGGGCAGCGACTACATGAAAGAAAACCTGTTAAAGGAGAAAGTTTCTAATTCATTAGAAGGGCAGCTCCCCTCTGAGGTTTTTGTTGCTCTCATGTTCAATTTGGAGATTGAAGTTGCTTTCAAAGGGGTGTGAAGGGACAAGACAGGTGGTCTAGAGCACTGAGGTCTGCTGCTCTCTCTCTCTGTGTGTGTGTGTGTGTGTGTGTGTGTGTGTGTGTGTGTGTGTGTGTGTGTGTGTGTGTGTAAGCTGTCCACTTTTGCCACATCTATTATCTCAACACCCCTCCCACTGGGACATCCCAGAAGCCCATTGATCATTGTTAGACCCTGTCATACACTCTCTTACACACTCACATGCACTCACACACACACAAATATCAATCCCTAGATTACATTCACACAAACACAGACAGATGATTTACATATACATACTTAAACACATACACATATGCATATAGGCACTTAGTATTTACGAGCACTGTGACAAGATCAAATGGGTTCAACACAGATTGCATCCAGTCCTCAAAGCACTTACATCCTCAAGTCAATGCACTAACAAGGAGAATAAAAGAAACAACAATGGATGAAGCAGCTGACTGGGCGCTTTATGTTGAGTGATTCCCGTATGTGGCAAAAAATCTTGAGTCATGCAACAATTTCTGACCTTGTTTATTATCTACTATAAGTTAGTGAGGTACTTGTTAGTTTTTGACTGTGAGAAAGATGTAGTAGTGGAAAAAAATAGGCCTCTTTATTTAAATAGCTGCATTCAAAAATGTACTTAAAAAGAATATTTGCAGCCATTGTACTTAAGTATCACAAGTATGTATCTCAATGTGTAATTTTACTTCAGTAGCTTAGTTGGTAGATTTATAGAAAAAAGTCATGAGCCAATAATGCATGTCAATAGGTTTATTTCTGTGGCTCTCATAAGGCAGGATTTTAAATGTCCAACCACCCAGCTACCCTTTAGGGTCACAATTCATCCTTTCCCCCCTGTAATGCTGTTTGCTTGATCCTTTCTCAGTACTAAAGTGAGCAGGACTCTGTTGTACAAAACATTAACCCTTCTTTTGCATTCATCTCTGCAGGCGATTTGAGTGAAGACCCCAACTTCCCAAAAATCCAGTGGCCTCCACCAGAAATGTGTCCTGCCTGCCATACGGTGAAGGACAACGGGGAGCACAAGTGGAGCCAGGTGCATGTTCTCCCCTTCCTCCTGTCCCACTTCTCATCCAGCAGTATCCTCACAGGTAAAAGGTTAACACCATAGTTTCCTTTTCCTAAGAGAGCATATGAATTCAAGGATTTGTACCAAACAATAGAAATGTATTTCTTTCTTCTACCTGCGTGTGTAAGCAGTCTGAAGCTTTATAATCATGACATCCTCCTGTCTCTTTCCGTTTTATTATCTGTATGTGAAGTAAGCTGCTCAACAAAAAAAAGTAATGTAAATATAGTATGTGTGTGGATGTGTTGTTAAAGGACCCCCGTTCTCAGTTGCATTTTTGTATTTTTCTGCACAGCACTTCAACTTTGGTTGTTTTAAAGTGCTTAACAAGTAGAGGCCGTATCCTCTAAATCATATCAATTCTTCTCTAAATGTAAAGTATTAATTATGGACAGTAGTTTTCTTTTAATATCTGAGTATTACTTTTGTTAATAAAAAAAAAAAGCCTTAAATTGACTCTTAATTCTAATGAACCAAAGAGGATTAGGAATGCCTCTGATTCTAGATTAAAGGTGATGACTTTAGAAAATAATTCCCCTGTGTCTTCCTCTTCCTTGCCCTGTCAGACTACCTGGAAAATGAAAGCCAGATCCTGGCAAAACAGAGGGAAAAACATGCGAGTCACCAGCAAGCTTTAGAAGCTCAGAAACGTTTAGAGAGGAAAGCCCGGGAGGCCTTGGACTCAATGACACATCCTCTGCCATCGCAACCCGCTATGCAAGAAGAGGAGGAAGAGGAGGAGGAGGAGGAGGAGGAGGAGGAGGAGGAAGGTGGGGAAGGAGCAGCAGCAGCAGCTGATGAGATGGAGGGTAAGACATCTGAGACAACCCCCTGGCCCAAGCCTGAAATGGAGTTGGGTCGAGGCCGGCGGCAGGCCCACAGGAAGCCGAGCATTGTGGGGATGAGAATGCGAGAGCTGCAGGAGGACATCGTGGATCTCGACTCATTTGTCAACCAGCACTACAAGGCCAAGGCGCTGCGGGTCAAACGCCGCACCCTGCAGAGGAAGGAGGAGCAGGAGCCCTGGCCTGTGTTTGGGCTGGAGATGGAGCTGGATGCAGGGCTGGGGAGGGTGGGCCTGCAGCCTATGGAAGCAGACTTTGAGCAAGATGGGGGGCGGCAGAGAAAGCGGCTGCATAAGCGAGAACTAACAGGCCAGTACTTTGTTGAGGAGGCCGAGTTGAGCCCCAGGGGACGCTTGATGTCTGTGCTGAGCATTGGCTTTTCCAAAGTGGACATCAGCCTGTGTGTCATTCTTTATTTCCTGTCCTCCATGTGTCTTCTGGCCATGTACCTTTTCTTCAAGACCCGCCTCAGACTACGGCGGGCTAAAGTAGCCCTGCCCTGAACCAGTGTATCCAAATTGGAGCTGAGTCAGCAATGATTAACGTTAATTAGTTTCATGTAGACTAAGGTCGGGGTTAGTGTAAGGGGATGTGTCAAGATTAAGGTGATCTTTGGTAGGTCCACTTAACTGTTACCTACAGCCAAAGTATGCAACAGTGTGTTTCACACTGAATGTTGTGGATGCTAAATGTCTAACTGGAGAGGAGTCTTTTGACATAACACTTACACTTTCAGTCTTTCAGAGCTTTATTAGGCAGAACTTCAAAAATATGATGATGGAAAATATGTGCATATAGCTATATATATTTCCATAAGTGGGTTTCTGTTTGGAGTTTGTGCCTGAGTTAAGGATAATCCATTTTTTGTTTTTTGTTTGACCACTTATGAAGGATCAACTTAAACCCAATATGAGATGATTTGTTTTTTTAATTTGTAAGAAGTAAATGCAACTTATACATAATTTGTGTTGCTTAACAGAAATTATGGACATTTGTCAAAGTGTGATTTTTATATTTTTATTTTTGCTATATTTTTTACATCTTACTGTAGGACAAAGACATCCTACATGACTTCCCAGTGTCCTATAACCAAAAAATGTTTTTATTTCAGTCAATTTTTTTATATATATTTACACGTCAAATATTTTTATCATTTGAACTAAATAGTAGGTTATTCTGTGATTTTTAAAAACCGTCTGTATCTTAAATTACGGTTTTCCCTCCAATCAATCACTAAAAGCTTTGTTTATCAAGCCAGATTTTTCAATGTTTCTGCATTTCATTTAATAATCAGTTTAAAAAAACAAAAAACAGTCCAATAAAAATTCATAGTGGGTTTTTCAAAGTTTTTTTGTTCGCCTGACAGCTGCATCATATTGTTTGAATACTGTGACTGGACCAGCAGGTCCAAACTAACTTTTACCAGAGAAGAGCGGATCAGCCTTTTGTTCTTCAGCTCCTTTGAGGTGTCTTACTGTACATTACACTGAGCGTTACGTCACATCTTTAAATATTACATCACACTGCTGAGTCCACATAACAGCTACTCTGGTTGTTTATGAAGTACTGTGGAGCTATGCATATGTTCACACTGGACAAGGTTTTAGAATAAGTAGGATTTGTTTTTGGCTTGTGTCCATGATGTAAAGCCTTGGCTGGTCATTTCAAAAACACTGTGTTTCTCTGTGTGCTTCTTCACTTCTGTCTGAATCAATAAAATTATTTTTGATAAGGACTCATTGCTTTTGATGTGCAACTGCAACCTGTCATTTATTGAGGTAGGTCTAGATGAAGGCCCATCAGTCACACATTCTGTTTAACACATAACGTGAGTTACAGAGGAGGGCCGCACCTTGATCTTATTTGTACTGTCTCAGATGTGTTTCAAAAACCTTCCAGATGTTATTCTTTGGAGATTTGTTTGTTTTTGTTTTGACCAAGACTACAAGGATATGTGGCAAGGAGGACAGGGGTGTTGCATGTGGAAATGGGGGTTAAAGCATCCAAGGTTGAAGGAAAAAGCCTGTTGCCATCTGCTGTGCAGCGCAAGCTAAATCCTAACAATTTCATTGAGATTATAGCAAGTGAGTAATCCAGCTTTCCTTTAGGACTAGAGGGGAGAGATTACCCTTGAGGATTAGCTCCCTGCAGATAATAAACTTTATTAAAACCCAATCGGCTTTTGTGGGGCTTCTTCCATCACACACTTGGAGGTGAGCTCCGCAGGGGGTGGGCAACAACAGACCCTCAGGGAGGGTAACATGGGTGAGATGACCAGGTGAGGTGGATGAAAGGGGGAGCAGTGTGTGTGTGTGTGAGGGATAAATGGATGGATGGACGAAAGAAAGAAGAGGTTTTGATGTCGTCCGGATTACAACCAGCCCATCTGAGGGACAACTGATGCTTGATCTTGAGCTTTGTGTTTCCTGGAACATTGGCTTGTATTCCCTTTACTCTTACCTTCACCCTCAACCTGCCATGCACACACACACACACACACGCACACACACACACACAGATACACACACACACACACTGATCTCATCTGAAACACCAATCTCTTTATCCAAGCATCAACGGTATGACAGGTTTTGATGGTGAATTAGTTGAGTTAAAGCAGTCAGTTCCTCTAACAACACACACACCCACACACACACACGCACCCACACACACACACGCACACACAATAGGCCGATTAATAGCCATACATTAAAGCAGAGGAGCATCAAGGCTGAGCAGCTGTGGTTGTGTGGTTTAATCAAACTCTTAGATACTTTAAATTAGACCCTCAATGTAACATTACGATTGCCAGAATAGATTGAGAAAAGCTCCGTTTGTCACCAGAGATGCTTCTGCATGTTATTTATTCCTTTTTCAAACATTATCCAATATATCACCTGATAGAAACTACATGAAGAATGATGTGTCCTCCTCAAACTTGTTTGTGTACTTTAGTAAGTAAGTTTAGCAACTTCAACTTCTAACTCATGTAAGAGAAACATTTCCACTTTACAGAAATTGTCCAGTTTGTCATCCCTCCTCCAGGTACAATATGAGTCATTTACTCAAAAATTCCAGATTGCTCTCTTCAAAACTTTTTATTGTCTTTAATCACTGCAAAACAAATGGTGTGCACTGATATATCTTTGTGCTGTGAAAGCACAGACTGAAGGGTAAAAACCTCACCTTGTTGGCCTGTTGTTGTCTTCCATAAATTATACAATGTTGGGTTTTATTGCCGCTCCTCTCCTGTATGCTCTCTGCCTCGATGTTTATTACCCCTCCGGTATTGATATTAAAATGCAGGAGGGGCTTGATGCATTTTTCTGTCATCTCTCTTTCTGACTTTAATAATACTATAAAGCTTCCTGCTGTGGACAGAGAGAGAGAGAGAGAGAGAGAAGGAAGGAGAGAGGGGGATGAATAAATTATGAAAAAGAGGTTAATATATGGTATTGGTATATATCACATCCAAACTAAGCCAGATCCCCTTTCAGTTTTAAACATTCAGCCTTTTAAAGGCAGGAGTCAAGTAGGGTCAGATCCATCTCATTTTACTGCTGCGTTCCCTCCCCCTTTCATGCAGCCGCTCATCTGCTGATCGCCCAAACATCTCATCTCACCATCAGTGTGTTGCGATGCCGTTTTGTACTTGGTGCGGCCAGTCAGCCTGTGTTCAACCAAAAAACAGAGTGTGTATTTAATTTAAGAGTTTCTGTCAGATCCTGCACAATCAATATCTGTCTAGTTGTGTGACTGTTTGTCGTCCTATGTTGGATTGTGTACCTGCAGTGTGTGTTTTAAATGACTAAAGGAGTTGTATCTGTGATTTTAGTAAATTGGAACTCCTTGCAGTCCATCTGTGCACAGCAGAAAGTGTAACAGTGTGGACAGGAGGGACGGAGAATCAATACCCTCCTGCTATCAACTGCAATTAGGCCTCGCTTATATGCCTGACTGCATAAATTAATTTCAACACCAATCTGAGCTTTACTTTCCTCTTCTTTTGTGTTTCTTGTTTCTTATGTTCTGGTCTCACCCCCTACCCCCCACTCCTCCTCCAGAGTTAGCATATAGCTTACAGGCAGGGTAATGAAGTTGGAGAAGATCCAACACTTGTCGGTCACATTGTCTTAATTCACTCAGCTGACTCTGCTCCCATCATTGAAGTTGGAAGATTCCCTCCCCACTCTCCACAGGGAATCTTGAGTTATGTAAAGGCTTTAGTTTTTTTTTTAGTTTATTGTCACTTGTTTGTACAAAAAGGGCTTTGGGTCATCTGATTCGAATCCCTGTCTTAGATGTAAATAGCAAAATGTAGCACTTAAGCATACAATGTTTTGAAAACAGTTAAGTTGTGTAAATTAAGTTCATTTCAGGCAAGTTTGTAATTGAGGCTGTGCATTGAGATGTATTGCATGTTGTAACTTGGTCATCCTCTGAGAATTGCAAAGCAAACTGAATCAGCTACACTCATGAAATGAAGGTTACCCTCAACCCAAAGGCCCTGCAGGAAGAGTTGCTCACCAAAATGCACCAAACTTTTGTGCACGTTTGATTATTTAAAGACTGATTGAATAATTTTCACTGAATTTATGACTATTTTTTTTAGAGACATCTGTTTGTTTGGTACTTTACGTTGCACATTATTTAAACTAGTTCAGACGTCATAGTTTACAGGGTTTCAGACCAATAGGCACCGTGGCCCCTCTCTCTATCAACACTTTCATTGGGAGGTTTTGGGAAATCAAATGTCATTCATTCATTCATTTACTTTCCAGGCTTATCTGATGAAGGTTCTAGGGGGACTGGGGTCTATGTCCCAGCATGCACTGGGGGGCAGTATGCAGACAGAGTAACATGTTGGGCAGGTGCCATCAAATCACTGTATTTCAAATTAAACTGTATAATATATATGAATCATGTCTTTACTGTGCAGAGAGATTCCCACAAATGTACTACCAGTTTGTCAGTGCACCCATTGGTTACTGATAGGCTGATAATATAATAATAATAATAATAATAATAACAATAATAATTCTTATTATTATTATTATTATTATTATTATTATTATTATTATTATTATTATTATAACAATAATAATAATGAAATAGGGCATTTTCTATACCATACTATTTGTGCAGCCTTTATTAGCCTCGCCATTGTGTCTTAAACCTAATAACAGGTCTCTCGCAGGTTATTGTTTCAAAAGCTTAATGGAGTGTTTGACCAGGCAGCCCGGGCTGGACTGTGTCCTCGGTGTTTGAGTCAAATGAGCCTCTTACCGCCTGTCTTAGCGCGACAGGGTCAGGTTCAATCAGGGAATTGGAAAATATCATTTCTGATGGCAATAGATTTCGTTTGTTCAACCAATCTCTTCTACTAATTACCCAAATGGACAGGAGCTGTCAGGAGACAATAACTATTGCCTAATAGAATTTGCCCCCCAAGTGCAATTTAATTTTCTCCTCTGTGCTCTCTCCTCAGGTTTCCCCCCTCGCTTTCTGCCTCTCTCCCTCTCTCTGTTCCTCTGCTGCTTTCGGACCAAATGGTTATGGACACGGGGCCATCGCTGGCTAATGTTGTTTTGTCAGTGGATGCCGGGGAGATTGTGGACTGCCTGCTGCTGTTTCTCTGCGAGCTTCGGCTCATTCTGCTGAGAAAAACCTCTCAGCGGCAAAAAGGACAAGAAGATGAAGAGGAGGAGGAGGAGACAGTCTGCCTCAAAATCACCGGCGAGCTGCGGTGATTAGGTAGGTCTGCACGCTGCTGTTATATATTCATCTTGCAAGCGTAGAGGACAATTTACACTTCTCTAAAATATGCATTTTCTCTGGAGGGAAGTCAATGAGCCACAATCCATGTTCTCTGTATTGATCCCAACCAGTACAGTGAATTGTAAGTGATGTTCAGTCATTTCCACACTACATGAAAATGCGATGCAGTTGTCACTACTTGTAATATACATATTGCTCTTGTGCTCATTTGATATTTAATTGTGTTTGTGTGGGCGTAATGAGCCTACGTTAAATTGTAAACAATGTGAATAATTAATAATAATAATAATAATAATAAATTCAATCTATTCAGTTTGTGATGTTTTGGCTCATGATAAATCAGGCCAGCCTAGTGCAAAGGTATATATCAGAACAGGGTGACACACACCTGTATTAGACTCCTTAAAAGCCTGCTCTTTGTACAGATGGATGTGTTTCTGTAATTCTGACTATCTGCTCACTAAGATGGATCTGTGAATTTCAGATGTCAATGAACTCGTCCACTGAAATATTAGATCTAATTAGAGGTGGCTGGGTCAACGTCGGTGGTGAAGGAGTCGCCCTCTGCGTGAATTATTGCCCGAGTGCTGCTTCCTCTGCAGCTTTTTCCTCTCACAGCAGCACCTGCATGCATAGACCAAGATCAGTCATTTCACCTATCTCAGAAAGTGCAATATTCTAATCATTGGACCATCATTCTTGCTTTTCTTCCATTGAGTGCAATGTTTAAGGACAGGAAATGAGTTGACATTACGTCACATTTGATTTATTGGTGAGGGGCTTAGCAGTAAACAATTGGACGTCTTTAACACCATTTTTCATACATTACTTCCACTTTTAAATATCTGTGTCACCTTGTGCAGTATAAATGTTTCTTGATAGATAGGCCTACATATTGTTTTGCAATTCATTTAGTCATTCCCACGCGGGTTTGTTTGCCATCTAATTTGACAATGAAAAAACGCCATTTAGTGCCCCACTAAACCAGATGTGCACATCTTTTCTCTTTCTGCATTTTGCATCCGTCAATTATTCTAATTATGTTGCCCTTGCTGATAGGTTAAGAGCATTTTTATCTTCATTGTTTTCCAGGCCAGCTAAAGGGGTCTCAATAGCTACTAACAATCGGAGTAATTGAATAGTGGAATAAATTGAAAGATCTTGAGGGGAAAAGTGTATAATGAAAATAAAGTAAGACCAGATGATTCCTTTGCCACACATACACAACATGGATGGACGGATGGATGGATGGATGGATGGATGGATGGGACACCTGGCCCACGAGACTGCAGCTTTGGATAGGTTGGATAAAACTCCTGTAACGTCCCAGGCTCCTTTTTTAATCAGCTTGATGTGCGTTTTATTTTTACTTAATTACATTTGAAACATTAACCATACAAGCGAACAGCTTATGGAATGGGGGCTCTTTCCATTAGGATATATAAACGGTGTGTGACAAAGGAATAAACCGTCGGAAATATAGACTACGGGAAAAGATAAATCAGCATAATGTAGCAGAGAAATGTTTACTTGTTTGAATTGGACACGCGCAAAATCCAATTTATTTTCCCTAAACAGAATATCTGGCTTCCCAACATGACACCCATGTTACTAATTTGTACATACACACTTTCTGCAGATTCATAATAATTAAATAACACTTGTTTCAATATTATTCGTTAATATTTTTTCCACGACAACAATCATTTTAACTCACATTTTCTGCACTAATTCTACAGCTTCTGTGGGTTAATACGATGATCATCATAAAATTTTAAAAACCACTGAAACGAAATCACATTATTAGTATTATGAATGTCAAAGTCAAATAACCTTGTCTGTTTGTTTTTCAAACTAAACTAAGTGGTGTTGTTGTAGTTAAGCGTGTATCCAGATGTGTCTGGGCAGATGTGGTGTGATCTGGGACCTGCAGACGCTTACTCTCTGTTGATGGAAATAACCTGCGTTGGTTTGGAAGCGGACCAGCGGGAAAGCGCCTCTGTGTGCTTTTCTTTCCACGCTTGAAGTAAATTGGAAGCGAAGATTGAGTTCATCTAGCTTGAACTAGCAGCCCTCCGGGGGGAATATGTTATCCGGGAGAGCAGTGTCAGACGATGGGGTTTGAAATGAACAGTGTCAGGAGGACTGCGCCCAGACTCCTAATCCCACCTGTCACTGGGTGAAAACCAGCAGCGTGGGTGCTGCCACACGGCCGGGAAAGAGTAGCTACAGCTCGTGCAGGTGAAGGTGGTGTGAATTTGACTCAGACATGTGTTCAGTGATATCATTTCTGTGATGTAGTTTCGTTTTTGCTCCCATACCTGTTAACGACAAATCAGGGTGCCATCTCTTCCCTATGAAAACATATTGAAACTGAAAAACGAGTGCTTTGATTTACATCCACCTTCTACATGCACACGTGCCCATCTAATGTGTCCAGCTCATGGAAAAAAAACAAAGATTTATTTTTAAAATTATTTCCAGTGTTCCACCATTCCACTTGCTGATTTTGTAGCCTATAAAACATCAATTTTGGGTTCAATCTTTTTCAAGCAGTCTGGTGCATGTTGAAGAAACGATTCGTTCCAAATGATCACACAGCCGCATATGATCAGAACTTACATCTGCAAAGACAACTCTCTTTTCTTTATAAATTGCCTTATTGGTAATTCCTGAAATAAAAAGTGAACTGATCTTCAGTCTCCTGGCTGCACGCCCCTCCCCCTCCCGCTCCTTCCCAGAAGGAGCCCTGCATGCCCGGGGCCCCTCCAGGAGCCACTGCAGTGAGCTATTTATGGTCTCCAAAGGACCAAGGCCCCGCCTCTCTTAAAACATTTTCACATACCATGTTAGACGCTTCTCCTCCTCTCCTTTCTCCTCCTCGCTTGTACACCTATGGAGGATGCTTTCCGCCCCGGGGGCCTCCTCTTCCTGCGCTCCTATTGGCCCCCGGTGAGCCACTGCCGTGGTGACGTCAGGCCCCGCCGCCCCTGCAGCGCTGAATGGACCTAGCAGCCTGTCTGATTCACTCCAAAACAGCTCAGCACGGCACGGACATCATCCCGGGAATAGAGACCGTACAGGGACAGAGGCTTGGCGGGACAGCGAGGAGTGCTCAGCCTGCAGAGAGGAGAGAGGCCTCAACATCTGCATCATCATATACTTTTTTTCTCCAAAAGACAGGACGGGGAGTGCGCCCACCGTGTTGCGGGTGTATGTGCGTGCGTTTGTCTCCCGGTTTGGATCACGATGATGCAAAGTGCGGCGGTCCTACCGACAGAGAGTCCTGTAAAGAGTTTACCGGAGATTCTCGGAGTGCCACTGCAACGTAAGACATTACCCTCCTTTTTTTTGTCGATTATCAATCTGGAAACCGGGTGGCGAGTGCAACCTGTGCTGCGGGGTTTTGCTGTATAGGGAGAGGGGCTCAGTTACAGTAACTCGGCCGAGAATGAGGATGGGGAGAGGAGGCTGGACCTCTCTGTCTTAGATTGTCACGTACAGGCCAATGATGTGTCATGCTGCTTGTATTTCAACGAGCATAGACGTCTTAAATAATACTGATTATTGAATACTGATTATTGGCCTCAAAGTCAAGCAATGACTATCCCGCATGTCTAATTCCTCTTTGCAGCCTCACTTGGCTGTAGTCTGCAATAGGATGCAACACGTACAGTGCAAAGGCACTTTGGTTATTCATCCCAACCCCTAGAAAAAAAAGAGAATAATTTCTGATATTTAAAGCAACAGTATTTCATTTTCTCAGTTTGGCCTCAAACTTTGAGTCAGGATGTTGGGCTCCCAGCGAGCCTTCCCAGGCAGCTGTTAATGTGTAAACGAGCCTGCATGGCCAAGACATCAGACGCAGTTGTCATCACCCATCAGACAAATGCACACTGACTTTGATTGACACTCATTACTGGGTCAAATTATTTCCTCATGAATTTTTTTTTCTCTCGTTTTCGTTTCTATAGTGAGGCCTTGATATCAGTGCGTATGTTTTCCAATTAAGGTCAGGATGTTAGCAGTACTGGTAAAAGCAGTAGTGTTAGCCCGAAGTTTGTGTGTGCCATTATTTATTCAGGAAAAGACCAAATATTTCTCACAGTTATTTTTCAGCATCTTATTGCGTCTTCTACTTTTCAGCATCAAAGGCTAGAAATCGCATACATCTTTTCGCCCCGGCGTGTTAATCTGTCCCAGTCCCTTTATAATCTGATCGGGCAATCAAGATAGAAGTGCGATGGAATACATCCCTGCTCTGACCTAAATATGCGAGTTAGTCAAATGTACAGATGGATCTCTAACAGGATACCTCGTAACAACAAAATGGGGATAATAAAGTGAGATAATTACTGGACGGTTCCTAGATTTTAAAACACTGAAAATACAATGTTCGATCCAAATTGTTCCTTCTAGGTCTAAATATTCAGGCTAAATTATAACACACGTTTGGCTTCCAAATAACCCAAAATATAAAATAATATTATTCTCTTTGTACCACATTGTTGTCGTCTGTTCAGTGTAAACAAACCTAATGCGAAGAAAAAAAGCAAGGGGAATAGAATAACTTTATGTTTTCATTTTAGAATTCAGCAAAGTATTTAAACCTAACCAACAAAGAGACTATCGGCTTATGCTCTTTAATTTTATAAATCGAGTCAGATTAAAAGATTGGATAAAGATCCTGCCACTCAACCCCCTGCAGTATACCAGCATTCATCCTGGATTTAAACCTGGATTATTGCAGGAATAAAAGCAACAGAGAATTTATCTACACCTTTATTTTATATCATGAACAGAGTGCTCTGCTGACTCAGGGCAATTACACCCAAACTCTAACCTGCAGGCTATTATTCTGGGATATGTAGTGTTTACTCCACGTTTAATTACCACAAATCATTTGACAATTGAAAGAATAAATGGCTGCCAGACTGCACTTATTCTACATAGAAAGAAAAAAAAACTGTTGGACTGAAAATGTGTTCCACTTCCTGTGTGAAATGACGGAGATGATGAGACTGAATTATAGACTAAAATAATATAATTATATTATATAGTAAATTGAAAGAGTGAAGAGTGGTCGCAAGAGATATGAAGACCTCGTCTTCAAGATATGAAGACGTCCTGCTCTCTCTCTCTCTCTCTCTCTCTCTCTGTCACACTCTCACATACTCTCACACACTGTCTCTCTTTCACACACACACACACACACACGGTGGCCCTTGACGGTTGCCAAGATTGTGCTGCTTTCCTTTTAGCACCACTTCTGTCGCACCCACTCAGCTTCGCCCACCCACCACTTATCTCCAGATATTCAAATTGCCTCTATTTTTCCTCATTTAAAAAAAAGCCAAGACACAGATTCAAGCGCAATCCTTTCTAAATAACTTCTTACACCATCCCTGTTGAATTCACTCACTGTCGAGGTTAAACAAAGCCAGTCCAGTATGCCCCTGTCTGTCGGTGCAGGCATGCTGCTCTGTATTTACTGGCCATCGTTGTCCTTTGCTGTTCTCTGCTGTAAAATGAAATATGACTAGGCCGGATATTTTAAGCAAGTTACATTTTTCTATTCTTCAGAAAAATACGAACCAATATGAAAAAATTGGATTTTTCTTATTTTTTGTTACATTTAAACATAATTCATTTCAGTCACAAATGTCTCGAGTTAAAAATATTTAAATTAAACTTGCACAACTTTATTACACATTCTGCATATTTAACGGGCTGAACAATATGGAACATGCGTGTTGTGTGCAAACGGCCTCGACCTCCGTGTTGCATAACCCGGGAGCTTTGGTTTGTGTGTGCTTTGGTGAGATTTAGACGGTTGTTATATTGCCTAGATGATGTTTAGTCTTAACAGTGACCAGCCTCGCTGCCGCAGCTCGTGTGAGCGCATGTGTGTGTTGTGTCTGGTGTTTTCTCTCCATTTCTCCTCGATATTGATTTTGCATTATCAGATATCATGTGGATGTTGGACTAAGTGAAGCCACGAAAGCAAATGTATTAAAAATTGCATTGCTATTTATTTACAGAATAATTGAGAAAGATTGAAGGTTGGTTTTCAGATGACACAAAATAAATAACGGATTGATTCTCTGTTATCTGTCTCTGTGTGATTAAAGACACAAACTTAAATGCCTATGAAATAAACCCGATTATATACAACATTTCTTGTGTTAGGATCTCTGTGTTTAAACAGTCTAAATTATGGCATTTGGTTTATTAAAGGTCCAACTTGAGAGGAAACATCTATTTCGTTTTGGACTAACATTTGACTTTCTTTGAGTGATGAGTTAAATGCTAGGATACTTTTTGAAATCTGCAGTTTACTGTAGATCAGAGATGCCGCTGCAGAATAGGTAACATCAGGGAATCAGTACGGTCTCTCTTTCTCTATGTGCACACATGGTCTGCTGCTGCTTCCCAGTTGTGTTTTTCACAACCACTAAATTAAATTGAACCTCGTCTTGACCCTGATTTGGCACCATAGAAGAAGCAGAAGCACGTCTGGATAGAGGATCAAGCTTCAGATAAACATCACTTGTTAACAAAAATAATACAAATCAATATGAAGAACGTTTACGCGTGCAGTGCTGGGAAACAGCTCTGAGTTCAGCACCTTGGACAGTGACGGGCATTTTTTTTAACAAAGCGCTTCATATAGCCTACAGATAAACTGACTTTTTAATACATTGCATCCTCTATTTTTTGTTGTTAACGAAGATGATAAAATCAAAAAAAGTCATCACGCAATTTCAAATGAATAAAAATAAGAAATCAGCGAGACAAAAGTGGGTCAAAATAAAAATAACTACTCTAAACGAATATGGCTAAAATAAAATAGACTGATTAAAGATTTTGAAAATACGAATTGTATCTTTGAATATCATAAAGAATATAATATAATAATTGTCCTATTATAAATCTCAATTGACCAGTACATATTCATTGTAAAGACAGAGATATATAGGCTAGTGTGCTTTTCAAGACTGACCTGCAGGTTGAGACATGATGGAGAGAAAATCCACCTGTATTCAGATTTAGATTCAAATTTATAAGTATGTAGTTATACCGTGTATAACGGGGATGTGTGTTATACACGGCATCAGTGGATGCACACCTCTCTCTGTACTAGCCTACTCACTGTGTGTGTGTGTGTGTGTGTGTGCTCTTGTTTCCCCAACAGAGATCCCTCAGTGTGCCGGCTGTAGTCAACACATCCTGGACAAGTTCATCCTGAAGGTGCTGGACAGACACTGGCACTCCAAGTGCCTCAAGTGCGCCGACTGTCAGACTCCGCTGGCGGACAAATGTTTCTCCCGGGCAGGGAGCGTCTACTGCAAGGAGGATTTCTTCAAGTACGTTTATTATTTCTTTTGTCTTAGTGATGAAATTATATTTTTCTTCTTATATATTTGTTCATAGTTGCACGCAAGCTTTCTTTGAGTTGGTTTCTTGGCCTAGCTAAATTGTGAAAGCAAACATGGACTATAAAGTCCAAACAAGCTAGCAGAGTAGCCCCCCCCCCCCTAGAAAGTAACGTTGACTTTATTTAACATGTTAGTCACTTTCACCACTAATAAAGGTGGAAAGTGACTGAGTCTAACGGAACTAAGTCTTTTAATAATTCGTATATTTTGATATTTAAATAACAGCCTACTATATTCCATCTGGTAAAAAACGTTAGCAACATTAGCTTAACTTGCTAGCCTAACGTAAAGTTAGCTACCTGATTTCGAAGTTGCTAATTAGCATAATAGTATAAATCCAGTGTTTCTAGTTAATACAATTTTTGTTTAGGAATTTGTGCAGCCTTTTTATTTCATGTAAAGCCATGCTTTATTGTAATAAATGAAGACAATGTACTTATTTTTTTGTGGGTTTTAACAACCTTATTATGTAGCCTATTTATTAAACCAAAACATCCAGAGGGAGCTAGAGAGCTAACGTTAGTAATATTAAATACCTATATCCAATTGTTGAAATGATTTTGTATTAAACATCTAAAACTTTGCTGGTCTGTTATAAATGGCTATCATTATTACTCAGCTCAAGGCACCATGCTGGACTGTATTTTAGTAGTAGCAGTAGTAGTAGTAGTAGTAGTAGTAGCAGTAGTTTATTTGATTATACAATACATAATACAATTAAAATGACAGATAAATAAGGTCATGTACTTCTCAGTACATTCTTCCAAAATGATTAAAAGTAATTAAAACAAAAAATTCCTATGTTCAATTTTTAATGTTATGCTTAATTATTTTTATTGTTTAGGTGTCCATAAAATTCATAATATTTTATGATCTATTTATTGATGAAGGTATTCAGAATATTCATATTTCTACATAATTTAGCTTTTCACTGGCTGTTTAGTCCTGGTGTCATCATAAGAAGAAGCAAAAAACAAGAGCTCAAAACCCCTTTTCTGTTTCTCTCTTTTTGCCATTCCCCCTATTTTTCTTTCTTTTAAGTGAATGGATTTTTGAGGCATTAGAGAAGACAATTGAGTTTGACTTTTATCCAAAACAGGGTCAGCAGATCCAGGCTTTTCACTAAATCATGTCTGAAAGGTTTTAATGCTCAAGGCTTGAATGAGATCTAAAGAGAGCTAACAGTGTTAGTCGACCCCGGGTGACAGCAGGGTGACGTTTGCATGTTCAGTGCTGTGGCGAGGGACACCTGTGTGACTGGAAAACATAGACATACACAAATGTAGACACACAGATTCAGTGGTGTATGCCTCCAAGTTGTGATTTGGAGGCTTCACCTTGCTCTTTTTATATCTGTGGGTAGGTTGTCTGATTTAAAGCCTCTCCCGAGTCAGTGTTTTATTGGTTCTCCTCAGGGTGTGTTTACTGTGGGCACCCCATCTCCTCCTTCTTTTTTCCCTCTTCCTCCTCACACACACACACACACACACACACACACACACACACACACACACACACACAAACAGACAGAGAGGCATACACACACATGCAGAGGCATACACACACCACAGTGCATTGATCCTCTTCATCCATCAGGTCTATCGTTAACAGAAATGCATTCCAGTGCTGATTTTTCTCTCTACAACAGCTGGAGCTTCTATTAATACAGACACTGGGCCATCATTCTTGGCTGCAGTTAAAGAAATATCTGTCTGGCATGTGAAATTTTAATCTCGGTTGGTCTCGCTATCTCCACCAGCCTGTAAAGTGGGCATAAATGGAAAGGAAGTCAGTCTACCCTGCTGGCGTTATGCAACAAATGTTCTAATGGCTGCTCACTTCTTCATGTTTTCCCGCAGGCGTTTTGGAACAAAATGTGCATCATGCCAACAGGGGATCCCTCCAACGCAGGTTGTGCGGAAAGCACAGGACTTTGTGTATCACCTTCACTGCTTTGCCTGCGTCATGTGCAGCCGACAATTGGCCACCGGGGACGAGTTTTACCTAATGGAGGATGGGAGGCTTGTGTGCAAGGTGGATTATGAGACTGCAAAACAAAATGGTAGGTCTGCAAGCATACCAAAAAATAAGTGGCAGCATTAGCTGATACTCAACTTAAATCCAGCCAATGTAAAAGAAAAATACAGGTAAAAACTTTACTTAAAACAATTTGTTTCAACAATCAGGACTCCTTTACAGTCAGAAACAGCCTATGTGAGTCTGGCATTACATACATCAGAATCACAGTAGATGATGTGACAGATCAAGCTATGTACACTGAGTAATGCAGTGAAATGACTACTGACTGTGGATCTATGTTGTTTGTGGTGTGGGTGTGTATGCTGTCTTTCTCCCTCCCTCTCTTCTGAGATTTCCATGCATCTCTGATTGATTATGTAAAGTGAAGCAACCCCAATAACTCCATTCCTCTGGCACTCCGGCTGTGTAGATTTATGTCCTCTGCTGTGGGAGTGGGACAGATGCACAAGGACAATAATACACTTCCATACATGACCATTCACTTCATTTAATGCACGTACACTCCACGCAAAGGCCAAGGGGCACTGACTGTTAAGGCACCATAACAAATATAAGAAGACGTCACTCACACCTAATGATGTTTTCAGATGATTCCGAGGCGGGGACCAAGCGACCGAGGACCACTATCACGGCCAAGCAGCTAGAGACCCTCAAAAGTGCCTACAAAAACTCGCCGAAGCCGGCACGCCACGTCAGAGAGCAGCTGTCCTCAGAGACGGGACTGGACATGAGAGTAGTTCAGGTAGAGGGTTTCGTCTTTGAATCGTCCATATTCCTGCAAAAGGATCTCTGTTATCTCCAACCTGTCCAAAATAGCAAAAAGACATTAGCTCTTGATTTCAACATCTTTAAACTAGCACTAATCTTTACTAATTGTCCCCTGTATCACAGATGTTTTAGCGTCGTATGACTGAATTACAAGCTGAAGTCCTTAGTTACCTAATGTTTGTTTTCAAATATAAATGGTGTGAAACAGGCCTTTATTATCCAACTTTTGGAGCTAAAAAGATTTTATCTGAATTAAAAAGTTATAAAAACACATAACCTGTTAATGATAAATAAAAAACTTTATATATTTTACAACTTAACATTTTTTCCCCAATTGTCTTGCCTTTTCTGTTGATTTAACATTCAATTGTGAATCTGTTGTTCACAACTTTTTTGTGTCAAAGAAAATGGTTTTAAGAGTTTAACATTTCAAATATCATAAGAAATGTAATACTAACTATACATATAAATATAATATTAACAGGAAATAATGTTATTATTGATTATTTTAATGATGAACTACAATATTAGTTATTATGTTCACTTAATAATAATTAATAACAATAATAATTGTTATGATCTCCATCAGGTGTGGTTCCAGAACCGGCGAGCAAAGGAAAAGCGTCTGAAGAAAGATGCAGGTCGACATCGCTGGACTCAGTTTTATAAAAGTGTCAAACGCAGCCGAGGTGGAACTAAAGTGGAGAAGGAAAGCTCAGCTGACGACGCAGGACTCAGTGACAGTGAACTGAGCTTCAGAGGTACGTATTGTGTGCAGAACTTAAACCGAGTCCATATCTCTTATTTGTTAAGAGGGAGATTCTTGAAAGAGAACTGTCAGTCATGCTGTCGTGCTAATGGGATTAAGGAAGCCTAAAAGCTGCTAAATGATCCGGTGCAGCAGCAATTCAACGTGTCAATTTGTGGCAATTCAATTGTTTTCTTGCATTGTTCAATGCACGGTGTCAGGAAAATCCAAAACGGCATTCTCATTTTACATTCCCCTCACACCTCCCCATGGCCGCTGCCGCATCCTCCTGCCGCCGTCCGTTGCCAGGATGGCGCTTATTGGAAAAGAGAGAGGGTCCTTAGTGGGATGCAAATGACATCTTAGACATCTTTGTGTTATTTAATGTTCACAAACCCCGCTTTGGGTAGTTATTAAAGTCTTTAAGCCACTTTTTAAAAAGAAGGCCATTTTTTATGAGAAATGAAAACATGGTGACAGAAACTCTATAAAGCATGTGAGGCTTTTAGACAATTAGGGAGAAAGTGCTCTGGGGCATTGTTGTTATTGAAACCACTCAGGGGAGAGATTGAGATGGAAACAACTATTTTGTGCTGCAGTAATTGCACACATACTGCACAGACCTCTTTTGTTAGAGAAGAAAGTAAGGCAGATCCTTTCTCACCAACAAAACTCAAATGCTTTTTAAATACTTACCAGTGGCTCAGCGGGCCATTTACTGTACCTGTAAAATCCACATAACGTTGCCACAATAAATCTCACTCATAGAAGCACTTAACTGTATTGAAATATAACAACTATATAATGCTCTTGCTGTTGACAGCACTGTTGATGTGTCAAAGTTTTTACACCCTTCATGCTAAGTGACGGTATCTTCTACACAGACGACCAGGTACTGTCAGATCTCGGCCACACCAACGGGCTTTACGGGAGTGTTGGTGACGTGACCAACAGTGCGGTGCTGAATGGCGGCTTCTCTGTCGATGTGGCGGGACAACCCTACCACGACATCCGAGCAGGAAGCCCCTACGGTCTTCCTCAGTCGCCCTCTTCCATTACCTCTCTGCCCGGCCACACCCCTCTCCTCAACAACTTGGGCTTCAGCATGGACAGTCTGGTGGTGCAGGGCGGGCCGGGCGGCGTGGGACAGGCACTGAGGGCCATGGCAGGGGGCCCAACTTCAGACCTATCCACAGGCAGCAGTACAGGATACCCTGACTTCCCCACCAGCCCCGCCTCATGGCTGGACGAGATGGACCATTCCCAGTTTTGAATCTAGAACACGGCGTTGTGCGTGTACGACAAAAGAGACTTTCACAAGGCTTTATACGTTTCTGTCTATCACCCTCCAAGACTGGTATGTTTTGTGGTTTTGGGCGAAGAGGAGAAGAAAGAGAGAAGAAGTGTGACTCTCAGTCCCTCAGCAGTTATAATGGTGAGGTAACAACCGGGTCGAGCTGTGTAGTCTGAACAAAGTGTGACGAACACCTCCACACCACTGAATGTTCAATCTCAACACTGTAACATACAATTTTTGGTATCACCTGACTTTTTGTTCTTACACTCCAAGAATGAGACTGAATGTTGGTGGAAGGGAAGGTAATATTGTCCCCCAAAATAAACCATCCCTGTCTAACAGCAACAACAATAGGGCTACATTCTTGATCAAAGTCCCATGAGACCCAGGAGGCACCTGCATGCTTCTGATTCCTAATGAGTAGGACTGCTGTTGGGCCATATCAAAGCCTGTTACATTGGCAATGCACTTTACTCTCCTCTTCTTTTTCTACACATATGGAGAAGAATGCAGAAAGAGGAAGAGAGAGAAAGAGGAGAGACATATGCACAAGGCAAAAACACAGTGTTTCATTGGGAGAGAAATTTACAAGAACAGTGGCACAAGTGTAAATTTTGAACCATGCTGATGTTTTTTAATGTATTGCTGAAGCTTAAAAGTTATTAGGAAGTAGATGGCGGTTGGTCTGTCTACCGTCCGTCTGTCCATTGAAACTGACATCTCCTCTGTTTGAATGAGGGCAAACACTGTTTACTACACAGCAGGCCTCTCTTCTATATTTATAAGTGCTTGACTTGTTCTTGTCTCTGTAAAAGCTGTCTGAGAGCGGACGTCTGTCAGTATTAAATTATCTGTTTCCAGACTCACCAGGCATCCAAGCTTATGTGTTGGAGGACAGTCAAGAAAACTAGGGTTTTGGAGAGATTCTCTTAACCATTCTAGTAATATATCACACATCTAAATTATTAATTCATTTCTTTGAATGCACAGAAGTAAGACAAGTGGATATCCATTTATAAGACATGCAGATTATTTTGCAGATATTAGTGACCAAATGAAATGGTTAGGCAAATACAAAATATTCAAAACACCAACAAGTATTAGCAGGACCACAGATAAAAAGTCCCTTTGTGTTGGCTCTTCTGTTTCCTCAGCCTGATCCAGGCTTCTCTTCGGTAATCTACTCAGTCCAGCAGAGCTCTAGCTTTGCCTGCTATCAACCTACTTACTGACCCCAGATGTGTTGTCAATCTGTTCTCCCTCTGCCTGGCCTCCATATCATAGGGATTACCACAGAGCCCCCCACGATCAGGGCTGATACCCTACTGTCGCTTCAGTGCTGGCATGACCGCTAGGCTGATATGTTTATTACTGTACAGTTCAGGCCACATCAGCTAAATTCCCCCTTTCTTCTAAAAGTTTGATTTGACCTGTTGAGCATGTCAAAACAAAGTTTTAACCTGGGGGAAGGTTTGCTTAAAAACACATCCCTTCTCCTATTTCTGTTTTGTCAACTGAAGAAAAGAAATCAATCTGTGTGGTCACCTTTTTGTGAAAAAATGCCAAGTTCTTTTTTTACTAGATTATCCTGTTTAAGAGCCAGAAAGCAAATCAACAAACAAAAAGTAAATTGGGTAACACTTTGGATTACAGCCCGCAAATTTCATCGTAATTATCTAGTAAATACTTGGTATTAATGGGACACTTACCGTATGGCTAAACTGGCGTTAAAATATAAGTGCAGGGGAAGATGACAATAGTTTAGGGAATATTTCAATGACATTAGTTGTGGTTTAATTTATTTAAAAGTGGAAAATAGCAATGTTAAAGAGTTTAAAACATGAAGTGTAGCGTACATTATTGTTTCCGGGGAGCAAAACATTCGTTTTTTTACAACAAGCTAAGTACTTATAGTATAATACATTTCCAATGTGTTACTCCCAGTATTCTCCCCTTGTACATACCAGTAGATCCCCATCAGGTGTTTTATTTTTACTTCATCTGTACAAACTATTTTCAGTGTAATTTGCGGGCTATAATCTAAAGTGTGTAGTTAAAATCATACACAAACACATTACTACTACAGTTTTGTCTATTCTGTGTTGCCTCAGAAGTTTGCATCGTAATTGTTGTAAATTTTGTACAGTTTGAAAACGTGTTGATCGTCTTGTTTCATGAACGCTATTTATTATTGCCATGTGTCTTTGAAAAAGATGTAAAAGAGAGCACTGAATTTATTCATTTATGCCTTCTGTGTAATGGTATGAACCGTGTACAGTCAAATCTATACGAGGAAAATAAAGCTGAATTGTCTTTGGGTTACCCCCGGGTGCATTTCTCTTTAATAGACCAGGCCTGTGGTGATGAATATAAGAGTTAAGATTTTCAGCTGAACTTTGTTTTCAATATATCAAAAGAAAAATATCTGCTTTAGGTGTTTTTATTATTTTTGCCTTATCTAAACGCTCTTAGAGCAAGTTAACCCGCAAATTAATTTACCCATTGAGAGCATTTACCACACACTTAGGCCTCTATTCAATTGTAGGGATCCATTTAGTACCACCAAGAGACAGTGGTCAGTCAGTTAACAGTGATTGATGCTGTTTTCCTCTCTCGCTCTCGGGGTGGGGGTGACAAGAAAGATACATGAAGAGAGAGAAGAAAGAGAGAAAAGATAAAACAAGTGGAGAAACAGATGCCTCGCTGGCTCACTGATCCTCTCGGTGCTAAAGAGACACAGCAGCAGATTGCAGCGCTGCACTGTCAAATCTATCCTTAATCCCTGTGCTGTTAACTAATTGTAGAGTGCTTTGTGAAATATGGGAAAATATGCTTTGTGGTCAGGCAAAGAGGGAATATGGCCCATATGCCGGCAGTTAGCTTGTATGTCGATATGTCAAATTGCTAAAAAGACTATAATATAGGGCTGTGGCCAGGATTTTCAACCACTGAGGTCATAAGTCCACCGTACACCCCGAGGAAATTTTTTTTGACTTGCATGTTTTCTATAATTTTCATCACAATTGTAGATGGTCTAAAGGCTGTTTCAAAGCCTTCCATTGCTCCTGCATTTTTTGTAATGCTGGTGGAGGGATACTAAATTTGGTTTTAATATTTTTTTTGTTTAAAAAAAGAAGACGTAATATTTGATTTTTAATATTCAGTCACACTAGCATTTCTGTGAGGCTGTAGTTGAGTTAAATGCTAACATCAGCATGCTAACATGGTCACAATGGCAATGCTAGCATGCAGGCATTCTATATTCACCATCTCATTTTAGTATGTTAGCATGCTAATCTTTGCTAATTAGCACTGAACACAAAGGTAATAGGAATAGTTTTGTAGATTCTTAAACCAAAGTATCGTTAAATTAAAATTCTGACCTAATGATGGGGCTACACAAAAAAATCACTGAAGTTAGTACAGTTTACCCCGAGGAGAATATCAATATCTGTACCAGATCTTATGGCAATCCATCAAATAGTTGATGAAATGTTTCAGTCTGTACTAAAGTGGTGGGCTGACCAACCAACAGATTGCCATCCCTAAAGACAAACTTTGCTAAAAGTAAAACCACCTTAAAAAAACAAAACTGTTGAACTAGAGGAATAGGGGGAGACCTTCAGATATCAACCATGAACCACAATGTTACTGGTTTGCATCCAGTTGGGGGCTTTTTTTGCACATTGTTCCAATCACGCGCCCCTCACTTCCTGCCATCTTTCTAAAAAAACAACCATCAAAACTCCTGCGTGGGCATGACCTCAGTGTCCTGATTTGTAGCAATGGCCAAAGACATGACCTTATACATGTGTGGCTGCTTGGCCTATGCTTTCTTAGTAGCCGCTGCATTTCTTAAACCTCTCAGGTTGCAGTGGACTAATTCCCTATAACTATGGTGTTGGCTAACTATGTATAGAATTATAATGAAATTACACCACAGTGTACATCTATATGAAACTTATTTGTATGCAGCAATGTGCAGCACTTGTCTGAGAGCAGGCCAACCTAACCCAAACTTAAGTGTTATCGATTCCTTTGTGTTTTAGCTATTCCTGTTACATTAAAAAAACAAAAAGCAAAGCGTCAGCCTGGTTGGAGTTTGCACGTTTGCATAAAACACCACAAATTGAGCTGATTTTTATTTAAGCATTGATTGGCTGGGCTATGGGCATTAATGGATAGGCTCTAATAGTATGGCCTTACAAAGATAAAAAGCCACACAGACAGTTAGGATAATTTACACGCCACTTACAGCACTAGTATACAAATAAATCTGTGGAAATTCCACCACTGTTGCTTTTGCGAAGATGACAAACACAAGCACAAATACCATTATCATCGATCGCAAGGCTTTTATTACGAACTTCCTGAAGGAAACAGTTTTTTTCTCCGTCTGAAGCAAAAGGGAATAAATTAACATGCAAAATAGACAGGATTTGTTTTGGCCTGAAAGTCAATCCCGCAGTATCAAGACAGGGCATTTTTCTCCCCAAACGACTCCATCGGGCCTGCAGTGAACAATGATCTGCAGTGAACAATGATCTGCAGAGTGATGGAGTGAGTCTTAAAGAGGGGCTGGAGTCAAGCAGAGGCCTCTCAATGACACCCTCAAGGTTGTGAGCTCAATGCTGTTTTAATGTGAAACTGGGTTTTTTCCCACTCAATAATTATCCTGCAGCATGTATCAGATAGAAGACAGGTAACCAAAGGAGGAGCGTTCACGGACCCAAGGAAACCATGATAAATACTGTAGTGATGATAATATGTTTGCTGTATTGGCGGCCTCGGTCTCTAGAATAGTTCTCTGGAGGTTTTATGTCTGTATTTGACACAGATGCTGTGAGAGAGTGTAAAAAGAATCTTTACTGTTTGTCTGAAAGCTCAGGTCCTTAGTGCCGGTGGATAGCAGAAACGCTTGTTCATCACCATAAACTACACATAAAGCTTTAGAGCTAGAGCTGAGCCTCGGGGAGACGGCGAGACACACACACAGACACACAGACACACACCTGGGCACAAGTGAATGGGCCTAATATTAGCAGGAAGTGTTTCAGCAGCAGGATTTCTGCTTACTTTTCACAGCCATGCTGCTCTGGGTTGGTGTGGGGGTGCTGCAGTGTAAAGAAAAGCTGAGGGGGTAAGGATTGAGGGTGTGTGTGTGTGTGTGTGTGTGTGGGGGTGGGGGGGTGGGGGGGGGTTTGCATTAAGAGCTGGCCAAAGCAACAACATGGTGTTGTTTTACAAAGACAAATGAGTGAAGTAAAAGAAGAGAGAGCCAGTGTAAAAGAAAGATGAAAAGGGGAGTGATGAGAGTGGTACAGAGTAGAGATGGAGAAGTCCCTCTGGAGGAACACACATCTACAAATACATCCCAGGTTCCCAGCAACAACAAATTGTCCATAACAAACAGGTCAAAATGCCACGGTGCTGTCGGAATTAATATTTACATGCACATTAGTATCGCAGTTATGAGTCTCATTCTGGTATTGATTATATTGGGGATATGCTGTTTACATGAAACCTGGTTCATTATATCCCTGAACACATTATTCTGACAGTAATCAAGTTTCTGATCATTTATCTGCATGTGTGTCTTGATTTCTCAACACGTCACCAACTGAGACACCTCAACCTTCAAAATTAACACATTTTGGTGTCTCGCTGTGTGGACTTGGATGTAGAGTCTGCATCTTATCACTTGTAATGGAAAACAAAAATGACAATAGACTTTATTATCTGCATTGCATTACTGAGATCAGACTTTCCCCTTAATTCAGTTTGTTGATCATCATTACATTACATAATTTACCATTATATTTCTCCTTTTAGTGACTAACTACTGTACTTGTGTAACTTGAGTTAATGTGGCACCTGCACACACGGCATAGAATGATCAGAAACTTGGATAAGGTGTCTACATGACACTGTATACTACTGGAGTACTCCAGCTAGCATTTCGAAAAACTGGGATAAGGGTTTAGTGTGTCTTTTGAAACCAGGATATGGTGTTTACATGTGCAAAATATACATGTTTTGACCAGGTATTAACTGACTTTTTCAGGTTAATGCGGCCATACTTATAGACAGTACGTCACGAAACATGTTGAGTCATTATCTCATAATTAGATAATTAATTGAATATTTACAAAAACAAAATGCCTACTATTCCACATGGGGCTACCCCTTGGGGAAACCATAAAGAATTGTTGGGGAATAAAAAGTCCCTCTGAATTTTCTTCCAAAACATAGTGCAGTAGAGTATAAAGTTGCACAAAATGAAAGCACTCAAGCAACGTACCAGTACCACAAAACTGTACTTAAGTTTACTATTTGAGAAATGTAGTTTATTACTTTTCACCTCGGAAAAATGCATAAATATTCAGAACGACTGAACAATCTTGGGCTTGGAGGGGTGTGTGAGTCTGCGGTTTGGAGCGGGAGGGAGCTGCAGTGTCAAAAGTGAGGAGCTCAGAGGAAAATTGAAGCCCCATAATGGAAGCATAATGGGCTTAGTGTCAGAGTCTTGCAGACAAGCCGAGGGGGAAGCTGGACTGCCGTCATCCTCTCTTACCTCTAGCCAGTGTAACGGGGTTTAGGAATCAACGAAGAGACAACAACAGGCCCCAAACAGGCTTTAAAAATACACCAACAGCCTAATGGCTGGATGTGGATGGAATTCATAACAACAAAATGGTCACTGGTCGTCTCTTTGTGGGATTGTAGCACATCATGTCTCAGACTCGCGTTGAATACGCAAAAGGTTTCCTCTCAACTCATGTTGGGTTCCTCCTCAAAATCCAAAAGGGGTGATGCAGACTCTGTGGCTAGAGTTTGCAAAAGTGAAGGATGACACTTTTGAAGAAGAATAGCCCAGGCTCTATTCTCCCATGTGATTTGTGAAGGACAGGACATGGATGCATATACAGACATCATGTGGAGATATTTTAATTCACCTCATGTATAGAACAGCTCACTTGCATATGAATCCACTACATGCACAGTACAACAGCTGTCAAGACAAAAAATTGAATTTGAAGGGGTGCCCCTGGCAATGACTACCAATGTTTGTAGACCATCTACAACTGCCATAGATCTGTGAGTGACTGACAGGCTGCAACCAGACATGTTGAGGGGTTATCTAATGCCCTGTGTTGAAGCAGATTTTCAGTTAAGTAACATGGGGGGGGGGGGGGGGAGGAGAGATGAGGGCAGGCGTGGAGCAAGGGAGGGTGTTAGAGTAAAGAGTTAAGCACTGTCGTGTACAAAATGTGAATTTGCATCTTCATGAAGCTGTAGTTAAGATGCAGGATCCAGATTTAGTGTATTCTCATCTGGTTGAGTGTTTGTTTGTTTGTTTGTTTGTTTGTTTGTTTGTGTGTGTGTGTGTGTGTGTGTGTGTGTGTGTGTAGTGTGAGCTGAGGCACAGAAAATGTGCTGATCAGAGGGGGCTTGAGGACGTAGTAAAGTAGATTTGGACTCAGACCATGTGTTGGTTATGTTTGGAGAACATCCACATCTCTCCTATATGACGTAATACTATAGAGGAAGGTTGCAGAGTCCAGTGTTGTATTAACAGTATGTTGTGCATTACTCATACAGTACAAGGGCTGCAGCAGTAAACAGTTCACTGCCGTGTCTGTTTTTTTTATGAATGTTAGAATACAATAGAGCATGTCACACTGTCATGTTAGATGTTAAGTTATCGAATGAGCAGTCGGAGGGAAAGTATTTGTTGAAGACTTTAATGTGATAAATGACAAATGATCAAAGTATTCCTTGAACGTAACATCTGAGTCATGAACAAACGGTCAGAGAGGGCTGACCCAGACTAAAAGGCCTGGCTGATAGTCAGATCTGGGCAGTAGGAGTGGGTGATATGTATCAAATCTTTTATCACAGTATTTCGTATACATTTTCTAAAATATCTTACTGTTTATAGATCAAATAAGTGGACGGGAATGTCTTTTTTTGGTTCATCCAGTGACTTAAATATCTGACAAATCTAGGTACTTCACCACATTGATGCGAAAACCCTGTCATTCCAGTATTGTCAATAAGCAGTCCTGATCATTGCCTGCATTGGTCGATTACAGCAAAAGATATCTAAAGATCCCATGACACAGCGATCTTTGGATCTTTTATATATAATTTAGTGTTCCCCTAATACCATATCTGAAGTCTCTTTCAATTACTGGAGTCGTAATTGTGCACCAATTCAGCCTTGGTGCACAATTACAGCAACTAGAGCCAGTCCCACAATGAGCTTACTTTAGTATGTGCCATTTCTGAGTCTGTAGCTTTTGAGGATGAGAGGGGGGGGGGGGGCAAGGTGGAGGGTCGGGGTCTTGCCTTGACCAACTGCCACTTTGCTCGTTTGAAAGTCATGATGTCTCTCTCATGGGTGGGCCAAATTCTCTGGGCTGACAAAACACATAAAGGGGAGGTAACCTTGACCCTTATGACTTCAAAAGGGGCAATATTCCAGATCGGCCCATCTGAGCTTTCATTTTCTCAAAGGCAGAGCAGGACTTGGTTTACAGCTCTCGTAATTTCTAGCCACTGGTGGACCATAGGCAGGCTGGGGGGACGTATATTAATGTTAAAAAAATCAAAGTGAAATGTTCATGCCAAGGGACCTTCAAGGTTGAACTACTTCAGTACAGCAAAATCCAGCAGTACTTGCAGTATAAGTCATATCACCCAACCCTACTGTGTATACAAAGTCAATATACAGTATTTGGATGATTGAAAGTACATGTGGTTTGCTGCATTTGACACTCATCAAATGGAAGGGCTAATGTTTACACCCTGTAGTTCCACGAAGCTAAGCCAACATAACCAAACTCACCTCAAGTATTTGAAAATCAATTCAGATAAAATCCTGGTTGTAATCCTGGTCTACTAACTGCTGGGGAAGAACAGTCTCTTCAGGGGTGAAGGAGGGATGATGAGGAGGATGGTCAAATGATTGGAGCAGGGATAAGACAAGGACGGGGACGAGGACGAGGGTGGTGGCAGGTGGCTGAGCTAGCCTTTCGGAGCAGTGTAGTTACACAGGAGAGAGGAGATGGCACTGGATTCAGTGACCTCCTCGGGGAGAGAGCCCTCCATGTCTTTGATGGACGGGTCGGCTCCAGCGTTCAGCAGGAGCTCCACAATGTCAGCAAACTCGCACGCTGATGCTACAGAAAAAGAAAAAAAATGGAGTAATTACAAGGAGGAGAAAACAGCAAAGAAGAGCAATAAAATAAGTAGAAAACAAAAAGCATTTATGCAAACATTCTTCCAGGCATATAGCTTTTTGGCCGTGCTAGCAGCTGAAAGACTGCACGGATGGCTATGTTCCATCCATTCATCTTCATGCACTTATCCGGTATCAGGTCGCGGAGGCAGCAACTCCAGCAAGGGGCCCCCAACCTCCCTTTTGTGAGCCACATCAACTAGCTCCAACTGCGGGATCCCGAGGCGTTCCCAGGCCAGTTAGAAAATTGTACCTCTCCACCTAGTCCAAGGGAGGCGCCCAGGAGGCATCCTTACCAGATAGCCGAACCACCTCAACTGGCTCCTTTTGATGCAAATGAGTAGCGGCTCTACTCCGAGCTCCTCTCGAATGACTGAGCTTCTCACCCTATCTCTAAGGGACACGCCAGCCACCCTCCTGAGGAAACCCCTTTCGGCTGTTTGTAACCTGGGTCTTGTTCTTTCGGTAATGACCCAGCCTTCATGACCATAGGTGAGGGTAGGAACGAAAACTGACTGGTAGATTTTGAGCTTTGCCTTCTGGCTTGATAACCTCTTTGTCACAACAGTGCGACAAATGCAATGCAATACCAGTTCTAATACTCATGCTCCATGATCCCCTCACTCGCAAACAAGGACTCACTCCCAGAAGCACCTTGGCGCCTTCTCCATGTCTTCTCCGAACTTTTCCCACACCCGCTGCTTTGCCTCTGTCACGGCAGAGGCTGCAGCCCTTCGGGCCCGTCGGTACCTTGCATCTGTCCCCGGAGTCCTCCAGGATAACATATCCCTGAAAAACTCTGTCTTCAGTCAAACAGCTTCCCTGACCACCGCTGTCCACCAGGGTGTGCGTGGGTTACCGCCCCTTGAAGCACCTAAGACCCTAAGACCACAGCTCGCCGCTGCAGCTTCAGCAATGGAAACTTTGAACATTGTCCACTTAGGTTCAATGCCCCCAGTTTTCACAGGGATGCACAAAAGACTCCGCCAGAGGTGTGAGTTGAAAGTCCATCAATTCAAGGTGGAATACTCCAAACTCTTGTTTGGTGCATATGCACAAACAACAGTCAGAGTTTCCCCCCCATCACCCACAGGCGTAGGGAGGCGACCCTCTTGTCCTCTGGGGTAAGCTCCAACGCAGCGGCGCTCAGCCGGGGGCTTGTGAGTATCCCCACACCCACCCGGCACCTCACACCCTAGACAACTCCGGAGTAGGACAGAGTCCAACCCCTATGGTTCCAGAACCGAGACTGCGTAGAGGTAAGCCCCACCCCAACTGGTAGCAATCTACCTAACGCACAAGTTCCGGCTCCTTCCCCCACAGAGAGGTGACATTCCAAGTCCTCAGAGCCAGCTTCTGCCGCCCGGGTCTGGTATTTTGAAGCCCTTGACCTTTGCTGCCACCCATGAAGGCTATCTTGCCCTGTAGAAATATCTATCTACTATGGATGGATTGCCAAGACATTTAGTACAGATATTCATGTTCCCTTGAGAATGAATCCTAGTTACTTTGGCAATAAAATTGTCTAGCGCCACAGTCAGGTCAAATTTCAAAGTGTCCAAAACTTTGATTTATGACCAAATTACTCCAAAACTAATGACATTTCCATCAGCTTCAGCTGTACTTTATGTTCAGTGCTAATTAGAAAATGTTAGCATGATTACACAACAAGGTAAGATGGTGAACATGGTAAATGCTATACCTGCTAAACATCAAAATATAAACATCGTTAGCATTGAACAAGTTAACATGCTGATGTCAGCATTTTGCTCAAAGCACTGCAGTGCCTAAGCACAGCCTCATAGAGTTGCTTTAAAGTCTGGTTTAAACAATGGTGGTGTATTTAGCAGATGAGTGTGGTTACCCTGTCACTTATTACTAACCTGGATAAATGTGCAGCTCATTACAGACTGTTATGCAGGTGTGAGCCAGAGGTTTGAGTAAATTTGCTTCATCCCTTTCTTCTACAGACTGTAGTTTAGTACAGTATGTACAGTGCTGCAGTTAATGAAAAGCCCATCTGCAGGCCCAGCACTGACACCGGCCTGGACCTGTGGTTCTCTCACACTTCATTTCTGCCCCATTGGCAATTTGTGCCCCACTAAAAGGGTCTTCTCTCTGTATAAGGGGGAGGAGGTGGGGGAGGCTTGCACTTTCTTAACCCAGTTAGCAGGTTCCTGGTTTCCTGATGCACCTCTCGCCCCTCTGGCACCTTGCCTCCCCCCTCTCTTCCTCTCTTGTTCTGAGTGCTCTTCTCTGTCGGTGTCAATCGCTCGCTCCTCTTAAAGAGCAGACTGTGCTGTGCCATGATCGCTGATGTCAGCAAACACAGTGATTGACAGCCAGGCCTTTTAACCTCCAGCCCAGGGGTGGCTGGTGGGCTGGCTGGCGGGAGTGTGCGTGCATGAGATATGATGATACATCGGAATGCATGTGAATGTGTAAGCAAATGCATGTGCATTCTCAGGTTGTGTCTATGAATTGCATGAGGTGTGTGATAATCCACTTATCTTTTAGCCGAATCAGTCTAACAAAGCGTGGCTTATTATTCCAGCCAACCTTGCACTCCTCCTCTTGTTGCTCTAAACAGTATTTTATTTAGCCGGCGGTGTGTGTGTGTGTGTGTGTGTGTGTGTGTGTGTGTGTGTGTGTGTGTGTGTGTGTGTGTGTGTGTGTGTGTGTGTGTGCGCGCACGTGGCGGGTGTCTCGCCTGGGCCTCGAGCTGTAAAAAGTAGCTGGCCCTCAGGGGAACCGTAGAGGAGGAGAACAATTTATGGTGAGCAGTAAACCCTCAATTAATCACTTGCCAGCCACTGTGGCCCTGTGCAAAGAGAGGTGGGAATGAATTTTCATTCTCTGCTATTTGTCTCTTGGAGTTCATCGCTTATGTTTATAAGTCATCTTTTTATGCCCCATCCTCAGGGCTTCCTCTGCTGAGTGTGTTTTTGTGTGCAGATCTACGGTGGGTAATGCAACATGCCCACATCAATGCCACAAAGCTGGGGGGACAGATGGTGACGCCATACACATGCACACACTCAGAGGACAGGGGAAACGCCCCTCAGGGACATGTGTGTTGGGGCATGAGAGGGTCAGGGGAGTCTAAGGACCACTGCTGATTTCCTCTGGGAGGCCTGCCGATTATTACACACACGCAGAACAAAACCAGACATCCACAAATGCTCAGATACATACCAAAGGACACACACACACACACACACACAAACACACAAACACAGACACACACACACAGTAGAATATCAGAAACTTGGTGGAAAAACAACTGTAAAATAGAGATGAGGAACGGAGGAGAGAGCTTTGTCAAATTTGAGACAAATGGCATTTGCAACAAGCTGCTGCACATAAACAAAGCATAATGATGTCAGTGTACGACAGATCCAAAAAGAGATTTTCAACATTTGGAAAAAGACATAAATACGCTTGAGTATAAAAAAGTGAGTATATAACATTTTTTACTACAGAGATTAACAAGAGAGGCCTTCTTACCATAATGTAGCGCTGTCTGTCCTTCATTATCCTGTAAGAAAAAAACAAGTCTGAATAATATCATGTAACAAAATACATAATGGGAGCATTTGGTGTGAGATAAATTAATTTTCCCAAACTTCCCAAGAGTCAACAGGAAAACTTTCAACTACTAGAATACCAATCACCTCTTACTTGTTGGCTGTGGACAAAAGCTGCCACGTTTTCATTGTACCTAAGGCGAATTATGAGTTGATGAGATATTGATTTGAAGAACATGGGACCTGCAAATCAAATCTTTCAACTTGCAGGTGACTAG
Organism: Etheostoma cragini; assembly: GCF_013103735.1. Taxonomy (NCBI): domain Eukaryota; kingdom Metazoa; phylum Chordata; class Actinopteri; order Perciformes; family Percidae; genus Etheostoma; species Etheostoma cragini. The sequence goes on along the minus strand of NC_048415.1, from coordinate 14,728,172 downwards.
CAGTTCTGATCAACGTGAACCAATAAGCTACTGAAACTCAACAGATTACTGTGGAGGCGCTTACGGCATTACGTATCTATCCTCTAAAGACAAACTTAGTAACATTTGTTGTGTTAGATATCTGTAGAAGTTCGTTAACAAGTAAAAGCTGAAACAAACTGTATTTGAATTAACTGAATTGCTTTAATATGTACATCTTAAAATCCTTTATGGCAATTAAGGAACCTATCAGCGTGTGCAACAGTGTTGCTCATTTACATGTTTTTGATGACAACAATAGAGCTCTATTGCACAGAGGAATATGTGACCAGGCTTTGGATAGGCAGAAAATACTTGTTGCTTTTAGTCTTTTCATGTAATATGTTAGCATTAAGAAAAATATAAAATATTTGAAGCTCACTTTTTAAAATTAATTAACCATGGAAGCTATGTGACCCAGCTCAGGGACAATGTAGAGAAAAGTGTCGGGGGCTAACCAGAAAATCAGTGGTGGTCTCTTGCGTGCATGTGTGTGTGTGTGTTTGTGTGTGTGTGTGCGTGTCTGTGTGTGTTTATGCGAATATGTGGGTGCGCGGTAAAAATTATACTTGGGGTCAAGGGGTCAATGGTAGAGATATATTTCTTGTTAGAACTGTGGATTGGGGACAGGGATGGTGAAATGTGTGTGTGTGTGTGTGTGTGTGTGTGTGTGTGTGTGTGTGTGTGTGTGTGTGTGTGTGTGTGTGTGTGTGTGTGTGTGTGTAGGTAAGATAAGGCACAATATATGACTGGCTTCATCAACAGGACATTCAGTTCTTAATCACTGTTCAAGCCTGCCTTTGCACCTCATAATGATGATAAATGGTCAAACTGTTGCCCTTAGTCTCAGAACAAGAGCAGTCGTTGAGCTAAGCACAATGGTATCAAATGCCAAAAAACAGATTAAAAGCCAGCAGGCGGCGCAGTGACATTTCCTTCTGTGCCATAAAATGTCAATGCAGTGAAAATACTTCGAAATTACTAAAACTGTTATGGTAAAATTATTCATCAGTCTTTCCACCTTTGCCCTTCTAACAGCAGATCCTCTCATACACCTTCCAGTTTTTGGTCCCTTCCATGTCCTTTCTCCACTCTTCTCCAATTCTTCCTTCTCTTCTTCTTCTGACCTACCTCGTCTCTTTTCTTTCATTACCTTGCACACTGTCGCCTCTCTCTTTTTCCAGTCACTCCTCTCTTTCTTTCTTTCTCTCTTTTCATTACCACATCCACATTTCTCTCTCTTTTCCATTCAGTCTCCTCTTCAATCTTTATCCTTTTCCTTTCCTTCTTCGTCACTTTCCTGTCTTCCCTTTCTAGCTGGGCACAGTGCAGAGTGATCCTATTGTTGTGTGTGTGTCGCTCTCTCAGGGGCTGCACTTCAGGGACCTGCTGATTGGATTAGAGCTTTCTATTCCCTCTGGGTGGATCACAGAGCACAGATGCAAATCGCCACCAGCGTGGAAAGCGTGCCGTAGTTAACCCAAGCCAACAATGCTGTCTGTCTGCAAGTCAAATCACAACCTGTGATGTACTGAGGACATTGTGTCTGTCTCTCACAATGATGGTGAGAGAGAAAGAGAGCGAGATAGAATAGAGATTGAGCAAAAGAGAGATAGAGAACTGAACTAAAATTGACAAATTTATATAAGATGGTGTGAAGGCTAAATTTGACTGTCCAGGCCTTCTTATTAAAACTAAAACGCGCACACACACACACACGGGGCACACACACACACACGGGGCACACACACACACACACACACACACACACACACACACACACACACACACACACACACGGCACAATGGGGCAATGACAGATGTTTATAGCCAGGGCCAAGTGAAAGAGCTTGATGCACATAAATACATACAGTTATAATTAAAGTGTAAGGGGTTTAATCCCTAATCTGCACCAAGCGTTAATCTGCAGTTAGTTATTCAACAAGCACACACACGCGCACACACACACAAAACATGAATGAGTTATTGAAAATGAACAAGCAAAATATGCCTTAAAGTGTAGTGAGCCTGGAAGCAAAACAAAAATACTCTTATACTGTATGTTGCCTGTACACATGCATGTTTTCATGTTCGTGTGTGCGTGCGCGGCATACATGCTTCTTGCATGTTCATGTGAGGGGTCAGAAGCCTGTCCTCTCAGCATTCCCTAATGCCCTTTCATCCAGGATGGAGGCTTGATGGAATCACAGGAAATTGGATTGTCTTCCATTTGCTTTGGAAGCAGCCTGGAAGAGACACTCTTTCCCCTCCCACCACTCTCCCCCAGTACCTACAGTTAGCTACCCCATCCCCCCTCTCTTGTGCACCCCTGTTCCCATCCCATTATGGAGGCATGTTGCACCGTACCCCTGCTTTTACATGTCATCCAAAGTTTCCCCTTGCGGTGCAGAAATACTGGGCTGGATGTCAGCAAAGTGCTCAATAAAGCCGCTGCTTGCACAATACCAGCAGCAGCAGAGCTACAGCACTGTGTAGTGTATCACCCTAATGGGGTGGAGCAATATGCTTAGAAGCAGCATGGATTGGGATTGATCTATAAGTACAAATGCAGTTTTGCTGAATTTAAGTCACACCAATCTATCATTTCTACCACACAAATGATGGGAAGCAAGATGAATGAAAGAGAAAGACGGCAAATCAAGAATGTAGAAAGATATGAGCACACAGTTGTATTTCTTAACAGATCCAAATAATACAGTGAGATGATCTTGTGTAAATATTTGTGTTTCTTTCATTCAGATTGCCCTGCAGGAAAGTCCAGGTCCAACTCAGAGTCAGACTGAGGCCAACTAGGACCAAATGAAACACTGTCTGACAGCACACAAAGGGACTGTCAGAGATGTTGTGTTCATTTCTGGAAAGTGGTTTTGTTTGTTTTCTTAGTCAGTCTTCCTCCGTGAACCTCAGATGACAAGAGAAGAATACTCAAAACATTCAACCCAAGCTGTTTACAACAGCATTAGGTGGAAGGATTAAGGGCATAGCATAGGCAGAAAGTTAACGCAGTCAGGGATACAAATAGGATGCTGAGGTCCTTTGAGTCTCCTCTTGAAACTAGGTTTCATTCCTTTTGTCTGTGTCTGAGCCAGAGGAGAGATTGTAGGTAGAGGTTAAAGTTATGTCAGGTCTGAGACTGAAGAAAGCACTGTGTGTGTGTGTGTGTGTGTGTGTGTGTGTGTGTGTGTGTTTGTGTGTGTGTGATTGTATGTAGGCGTGTGTGGTGTCCGAATGGATTGTAAAAACGTTCATCGTTCATACCATGTCACTCCAACTGACAATGGTCTGTGGCACCTATATGGTGTAAAGGTTTATGGTTGTACTGTATATGTACCGTGGCTTGAATAAGTTTACACACCCATGCTAAAGTTGATTAAAAAGAGGAATAAAAAAACATCTTTTGGAAATTGATCTTAATGCCTTAATTCAAAAAATTTAGGAAAATCCAACCTTTTAAGGACACCAATTTGCTTTGTGAATGAATAATGTATTGTAAATAATGTTCTTCCTTAAAATACAGGGGGCATAAGTATACACACCTCTATGTTACATAGAGATAAGCACATTTTTATTTTAAAAGGCCAGTTTTTCATGGATCCAGGATACTATGCTTCCTGATAAAGTTCCCTTGGCCTTGCACATAGAAATAGTTCTATGTGCTATCATTCTAATAACTACTAATAAGAATGGTGTCATTCTCAACCGTAGAAGTAATTTAAGTGGTATATATTTTAAAATGGACAAAACATTAATTCAACATTATTTGCACACCATGGCTTCATCACTGTCTTTCAGTAACACATGTTCAACAATGAAATAAAAATTATTATATATAATAAATAACAAACTACTTAAAGGTGAAAAATTTAACATCAATAAATCATTGCTACAGTCATTTTGAGACATTAGTGTAATTAAACCAACAAGACCTTAGCCAAGTTGATTGGCATACATATTGGCTACTCCACAAAACAAGAAGGGTCTTATTCTTCCAGAGTGAGCAGTACAACACTTTCAGAGGCAGAGGGTTATCTGCAAAAGGAAAAAAAAAAAAAAAAAGAAGTCAACCCACTATAGCTGAATAAAAAAGGTAATGCAGACATCCTGAGCTGCAACTCCTCTTATGGCCACTAACTGTATTTAACATAAACTCAAATATATCTATTTTTTCTCACTATCATATCCTCTCCACTATCATACTCTACCTCTTCATTTCTCCTTTAGCTCTTTTTCTCTGTCTCATCTTTCTGTCTCAGTAAAGTTTCTTAAGGTTTTGTTTTTCCCTCTCTTCCTTTACTCCCCCCTACTGTCCCTGACAGCAACATTAAACAAGTGGGGAAAAATGGACAAGCAATTATGATTTATGATCAATGCATGCAGCAGCTGCTGACTTTTATAATGACAGTGGTCGGGGGAGGGAGAGAAAGAGTGAGGGGGGATGAGTGTGTGGATCAGTCTCCAGGGTGTGTGTGTGTGGGGAAGATGAGGGGTGAATCGATAAGCGACTGGGATCATTGGTATGCAGATTCCAGCAGATAGCATTATGATGAGCAGGTGCCATTAATCAGAAAGCAGAACACAGATCGGAGTAAGATGGAGGAGAAGAAGACTCTCCATCACTGGGTCCCATCTGTAACTAGAGCAGCTACTGTGGCACCAGACAGAACCAACTTATAGCAATTTTAAAGAACATTCATTGCTAATTCTGCTGAATATACTGCTTAGCATTTTCCAAAACATACAGTACCATGCTTTTTTTTAAAAAAATTTTTTAGATTTGTTGCATGCAGTCTGGGGAAAAAAATCTACTTCCAGCACCTTAAAACCCTCTTGACATAGGTAGCCTACTATGTCTAAATATGAAAGTTATACTATTGTCACATGGATTTGAAACGTTCCCCTTGTTTCTGTATTTAAAGGCAGTGTTGGTAACCTTGAAAAACTAGCAAAAACTAAGAGTGGAATCTTCACGGGGCTCTGTCGAACCCCTCCTCTTGCCCTTGGGGCTCCGGCCCACAAACACACGTACATGAGCATCACTACATCGCTGCTTTTTCAGTTCCAGTCTTTTTTTCTCAGCTTTTTCTAGCAGGGCAGCGGGTGGTAGCAAGGAACCATGGCAGTGGCAAATTGTGCTGTGTTTTCTCTGAGTAGACTGCAGTAGCTTTGGCGACGGCGACGTGCATTGAGCTCGGGCTCGTACACGGGAGGGGTAGAGTATACATGCAGCGGGGCAAGCATGCATTTCAAACCACATATAAAAGAGTAAATATTGGAAATAGTTACCAACCCTGCCTTTAAGTAAACATCTGGAATTTTAAAGTCTGCTATATGACAGAAGCCAAACCATCAAATTCACGCAATATTTTTCATGTCATTGTAACTCTTGTTTTTCCTATCGCCCAGCAGCTAACTCTAAAATCACATTAAACCAGCAAAAAAACGTCTATTGGGATTATTTCATCTCAAGAAACCAGCAGCAGTCCTGAAGGTAGGAGATTAAGCTAAAAACATGTTTTGGTATGCTGGGAAATAGTTGCTGGTGATGTAAACTAAACATGATGTAATTATGCAGAATCGTCCTTACATTTCCTGAGATGAGGTAAGAAATTATCATTCAAGTGTATTTATTGTATGTAAAGGCCTGTGCATGCACATGAGCTTGCAGTATGTTTGCTGTGTGTGTTGACTGCCAGATGTGCGCGTGTGCGTGCGTGTGTGTTGGGAAGGCCCCGTGTTAAAAGGATCTGTTGACCGGGGCCAGCCCTAATTGAATCTGGGTCTCCTCTCTGAGCATGGAGAGGTAACCTTGCCACTCAGCGTGTGAGCACTGCCACCAATGGTCGATTAGCCTGACGCCAAACTCCCTGTCCTTCACACCTCCTGGGAGTGTCCTTCAGGTGCCCGGGTGACCCCCCCCCCCCCCTTCCCTATTACACCCATAGCTGCAATCAGTAGCATCACAGTTTGGGGGGGTATCCTGAATGATTCACAGGTCCGGAGCTGACAGGGGTCCTGGAGGTTGCTAGGGATTATATTTATTTATCGTGTCAGAGTTGTCACGAAGTCCAAAAGTGTGACACACCCAGATGTTAGAAAAATATTGTCCTCAATTAAAATGCCAATACTTTGATGAAATATGACAAGGGGCCATGAATCCAAAACTACATAGTTTTTAATTAAAGAACATCTAAAATGTATACACATGTTATAACAACATAACATGGCGCACATGACATTTATGACCCTTAGAAAGGTATAATGTGCAATTTTAGTTCAGACCATCCCATAAAACATTTTCAAACAATCAGTTGAAAGTGAAAGTGCCATACAATGTTGGTTCTGTTTCTACTGAAACAGTCCCTGAGCTGTCGTCGCTCACCTGATCCACCGCCATCTTGGCGCCTGCTAGGCGGCCTAGAAGCTGATTTGTCACTGTAGTGGTTCTGGGCTCAACTATTTTTTCTTCCATTTGGTTTTTGTTAGTCAAAGATTTTTTTTTTATACTCAGTAACAGACTGGATTTGTAATGAAGTGAAATACAATAATTCACTCAAAACGTAATCAAGTACATTTTAAATTGCTGACTTTAAAAACTTTTTGAAAAATACACTATACACTAAAGTAATAAAAGTGTCTGAAGCTCGATCTGAGTGTAAAAGCTCCTTTAAAAGCTTGCACATACTGTACCTTTACCCACAATAGCCTGGTTTTCTTGCATGTTTCATGTTTCTGTCAAACAAGACAAAAGACGCCTCTCTTTTTCTCTAAGTCTCAATTCTCATCAACGCTGTTGTCTAAATCCCCCCCCCCCCCCCCCCCCCCCCCCCCCCCCCCCCCCCCCCACACACACACACACACACACGTTTCCCTCTCCTCCCCATGTCAGGGAGCTTGCTTGTTCCCATGGGACACCTTAGCCTCCATTAAAGCCATCAGAGAGGAGGATGAGGTTGGGACTAAGAATTAACATCGCCAGAGGCCCCGTCTGTCCTCCTGCGGCTCATCCATGATGTTTAAAAAGAAATATATGAAATAAATAAATGCATAAAAGAGTGTAATATGAAAATCAATGGCCAAGCAGCGGGGGCTGCGGCTGAGGCATTTGAAATGAGGGACTCATAAAGCTGAGTACTGCGGGAGACTGATGGAAGGCAAAACACTTACTTTGTTTATTCTCTCTCCTCACCCCGGTCCCCTCCCCTCGCTGTCTGTATCCAGCTCTCACTCTCTCACTCCCTCACTCTCCCCCCTTGTGTCTGAAGCGGTCGAGGACAGCTTTAATGCTCCTGATAATTTATGTGGACGGTTAAGAACGATGGAAATCAAATAGTTGAGTGTAGGCAAGGCCCAGTGAGTGGCCAATAAGAAAGAAACAACAGCTGATGATAGCAAAGAGGACTGTTACCTGCTGGAATGGCCCTTTAGGCCGCAATATTACTGTCAAGTAGCTGGCTCTTTTCTGAGTGCTCATATTATAGATTCATAACTGTATCTATGTCTGATAGGGCCTTTTAACACAGCGCGGCAACAGCTTGCATTTCACTGAGTCAAGCTAATGTGCAGCAAGTACTAAACATGAATCCTATGAGAGCAGCTTAAAGTGTGGCGTGTAAAATGTCAAGTGGTGTGTTTTGTGGCTACGGGGACTTTTATGTGTGTGTATTATACGTTACCAAGGTTTGCTCCGATTCCTCTAGTTAAACATGTGCATACATACTGTAGGCAGGCAGATGCAAACACATTTGGAAATGCAAGAGCAATCAATTACACTTGGGCCTATTATAAAGAGGAAGCAAGGAATGGCTTTCTAAATATCTGCATTAATGTGTGCACTAAGCTGTGGGAGTGTCTCAATGTCAACTATTAATCTGTTTCAGAGACATGTGAGTGTGTGAAGGTGCACACTGTAGCCTTGACATCCTGCTTGCGTCAATGCTTAGCTAAATAGGAACCATTTACATGGTGTAAGCTGTGGACACATGCAAAGGAACATGCATGTACATATTATTCTCTTGCTTCTTCTCTGCTTGTTTCTACGGTTGGGCAATATGGATAAAAAATGTTATCACAGTATATGTAAATTTTAAATTTTGGTATCAATATATAGCATGGTATAATTTCTGGAAAAAGTTGAGAAACTGTGGAGGAAGTAACCAGATATAAATGTCTAGTTTTGGCTTATTCAGTAAATGAAATACCTGATGATGTTTATTTTTTTCAAATAACATTCAGATCTTATATAATACTGCCATAAAGTCGTCATGCTAATTAATTTTTAAGATAGTCAATAACGTCCTAATGCTCCCAGAGAGGGGAAAGGGACACATACCATCTCACATCTTTCTTTACTCTATTACTCCCTCCATTCTATTTTTTTTCTCCCCCTTTTTATTCTTTGTATCCTTGATATATTCTGTTTTCTTACTTTCCCACCTTGCTGCCTTCTCTTTCTTAAAGACCCTATATATTCTGGGGGAGAACTTGCACAATTACAAACACTGGTACACACACGTGCACACACACAATTATGACGAATCTTGCTGGATATTTGTTATGACTGGCCTGACTGAGCCATTAGTTATAGGAGGCAGTGCTGGGAAAGGGGAGGGCTACAAACGTGTAATAATGCCTCCACCATGGAATTTCAATCAACCACCATGGTGTGTGTGTGTGTGTGTGTGTGTGTGTTTTTTGATCACACAAGTAGTTGACACCACAGTAGAGACCACAGATGAGCTGGTTCAGTGTTCTTTGTTTGCTACAATAGCAATCTTGTTGTAGCAAACAACAAAAATCATTTAAACGCGGCATAATATCAGAAAGGTTACAGTTTTTAATTTTTTGCTGAATGCTGCAACTTCAATATCAAATGTCTTCATTTTGATACAGGCTGATACGCTTTTTCATGAAACGTGACCATTGAACAGATGCTAATGCTTAAGATTTGTTAAGATTGATTAAAATGGAAAATTTTCTTCAACATCCTTCTAGATTTTTGAGCTGGGGATTTAGCACAGATCCAGCATACCTCATTTAGGAAACAGTCAGAAACACTGTTAACTGCTGCAGCCCATATTTATATAGCAGTCTGAGGTTTATTATTGTTTTTATTAATTTAACATGCAGTACATCTGCACTGTTTCAAACCAACAATTATAACTTTAAATCAAGGAATCTGCGTGTCTCCCATTTTCAATGTTACCGCGCATCGGTATCTGTCTATATCGATGTACACAGGGAAATATTTGAGAGTTTTAATCCTTCTATACTTTATTTTTTAAACTTGAATACAGTAACTAACTAAATAACCAAAGAAATAAATGGGTATTAAATAACCTGTGCTGTCTGGGATGTTTAAGAGCTCTTTGGTAAACAAACTATGTGTTAAAGAAACTTCTGGAATGATCGTAAACATACTGTGTCTTTGGCACTCTGTACTGCAATGTCTTGTTACTTATCAAATCGACATGTAGGTCAACATTTACATCAATACTGACATATGCAAGGACCTCATATCGGAGGAAATATCACTTTGGTCGATTTATTGGTCCAGCTTTAAAAGGTCAGCACAGATGGCAAGCAACTAGTGTGAAAATTTGACTGTTGAAAGAAACATCCTTTTAAATTATAAAGATTTCCCAAGTTCTTCCCTGACATCTGACTGCATTTATCAGTTAAACTGAGAACTCCCACAGTCAAGAATTCACTGTTTTACTCCATTACATCAACAGCCTGAGTCCACCCACACCGCTCACATCAATATCAAATCGATGGATCCATATCTTAAGAGAGACTTTGCCACAACAAATCAGCCATGCACACATATATATTTGGAGCTCCATTGCACAATTTTACACAAAAGTATACAAACACAAACTATTGTTACCAGTAAAGAATACTTTTCTACAATCTAACTAAAATAATAAAACTCTACACTAAAGTAATGTAAGTACAGGGAAACTTAAGATATGCCAGTCTGCCAGTCAGGGAAGGCTCAAATCCTCACAACAGCCACACGCACACAGATATTGCTGAAGGTTCGACATGCAGACTATGTGTACAAGACTTGTTGTGTTATCTTTTCCCACCAATTGTAGGCCGCCCAGTCAGATATTTATTACTATTGATCTAGCTGGTCTTGGCTGGAGACTTTTGTTCTGCCGGCTCGAGGCTCTGACCTCAATTAAGTTATGAATTTCTATCTGATAGACTGGGAGCGCTTGGGGCCTGCCGTAGCCGTGCTACCACACTGGATTAATTAGAATTAGCGGTGCTGCGAGTCGCCCTCCCCGCCTCATGGATCATGTTGTTTTAATACAAAGTAGAGGCAGAGGCGTGGGAGGGATGGAGTGAAGGGGACGGGAGTGTTGGGGGGAAGGGAGAGTGATGAGGAGAGGGGAAAGAAGGAGACAGACGGAAAGGCAAAAAACAAAACAGGCATGAGTCGAGTAAAAGGATGTGAGAAACAGCCATGTGCTTAAAACCTGCACTGCTTTTTTCCTTCAATCACCTACTTTAAACCTTAACAATGTTACCTACCTGGCATTGTGTTTGTGTTGTGATTACCTGAATCTCACCTGTCCTTCCTCTTTGTCAGCCTAATCCTGCTTTGGTCCTTTACCATCTCAGTAATCACTGCAGGTCAACCATTATATAGATCTACTCTGGACCATTCTTGACCTTTGTTGGAGGTTTGCAGCACCTCCGCACCAGAGCCCTGCCTTTCTGACTCCAGTTCCCATGAAAGGGCATGTCCTGTCTATGAATGCATTTATTTACATTGCAACCCTACAGCTTGTAGTGAGGGTCAGAGGAGGGTTCAGGTGGGATTTCCACCTGTGGTTGTGGGATTACAACGACTGGACGGAGAATGACCACAGGGAGAGTGGAAACACACAAACACAGGTCGTCTAGACCAGTGGTTCCCGAAGTGGGGGTCGGGACCCATGGGAGGGTCGCGAGCCAGAGGGGGGGGGGTTGCAAGTTGATTTCCAGAAATAAAATAGTGGCTAAATTTAAAATAAAACCAAGCAAATAAATTAAAAAGGGAACAGCTCTTTTGATTTAAAACAAAGGCAAATCATCTGACATCCGAGGTGTAGGACGCATTGGTTGAACTGTCAAGCGACCGAACCTTGAAGACAGCGTGTAATTCTAAGACGCTGGCTGAGTTTTTGATATCAATTGAGAGGAAATACCCACAGCTATCCAAGCCGGCTTTGAATGTGCTGAGGCCCTTTGGCACTACCTAACAGGGCGGCTGCGGCTCAGTGGTAGAGCGGTTGCCTGCCAATCGAAAGGTTGGGGGTTCAATCCCTGGTCCTGCAGTCCCATGTCGAAGTGTCCTTGGGCAAGACACTGAACCCCATCGGGGGCATCGGAGTGTGAATGTGTGTGAGTGTATATCTGATGAGCAGGTTGCACCTTGTACGGCAGCCTTGGCCACAGTGTATGAATGTGTGTGAATGGTCAATGTTTCCTGTATGATGTAAAAGCGCTTTGAGTAGTCGTTAAGACTAGAAAAGCGCTATATAATTACAGCACATTTACTTGTACAAAAAGACTTTCTCTGCACTGATGTACCTTAAAAATAACTACAGATCGCGACTGAATGTGAAGGATGACCTCCGGGTAGCGGTCTCCAACACTAAACCAAGATTGCACTTGCTGTGCTCCAAACATATTGTACATCCATCTCATTAGGTGAGGTTAAGTTCAAATTAAAGTAATGAGTATATTACTGTAGAATAATGTTGTGCCTGTTGTGTTTTTTTGTGTTGTCAATATGCTCGTGTTTGGATATGCCTATAGTGCGTGCGTGGTTACGCGCAATGTTTATATACGTTTATAGTGGGGGGGATCGCAAGTCATTTGCACCGTTACTTTGGGGGTCGTGGGCTGAAAGTTTTGGGAACCCCTGGTCTAGACCATGAAAGGCCATAATCCTCAACTCTAAGTTAACCCAATTTTGAATGAGTCTTCATTTACATTGTTTAAACTTTTCTCTAAAGGAAAAGTTCAACATTCTGGGAATTATCCTTATCTTTTTTTGTAGGAAATTTCCTTCTTCCTTTATTTTTGGGAAATACGGACATTATTGTTTTTATTGCCTTTATAGCGGAATTAACAGTAGATCGAAAAATAACTAAGATACACCTTATACATTTATTCTCTTGCTTTTTCTTTGTTTGCTTTCCGTTGTTTCTGTATTGTTAATGGTGCTGTTATGTTTCTCATGTCTATTCTGTATATTATTTATTTTTCAATTATTTATTACAGAAACTTGCTGTGAAACATGTCAACTGAGTCATGTCAGTGACTTGTAATCAGTGCTGGGTATCGACATTCAGCAAGTTTGGTTAAAGAACTAGCTGTATTAGAACAGTTTATTAAAATGTTGATACCCAGCACTAATTACAAGTAACCTACTATATCAAAGCAAAACTGTTTTGAAACCCACAACATTTTAAAATGTCTTCCACAAAATGTAAATCTAAAAAATCTATTCAACAAAATAAGCAAAACATTTTGAAAACATTTGTATTTAATTCTATATTTACACAAAGCAGCAGTGGAAAATCTTGATATCTCACCCTATTTTTAATGTCTTAAAACAATTATACTTCCTCTATTTGAACAAAACTAAACCCTAATTAGTAAAGAATCTGTACTGTGGGATCTGTTTTCACTGCTGTTGTGATATGATGGAATGCACTAAACTTAATCTAATACCTCATTAATACTCTTAAATACATTCTAGCACAAAGAATACAAGTCCAGTGTTTAAGCCTTAATTTCCATTATTACATTAAGTGAGGTTTTACTGTCATCTTTCCCACAGTTTCTGCCCTACTTTCTCTGGGTGTATTAGGTGAGGGAGCGCTGATACGGTGAGGATGGGGGTACCAACCCCATCTACTATTGGCAGTTGGCATAGCTGTGATCTGTGTATACACACACACACACACACACACACACACACACACACACACACACACACACACACACACACACACACACACACACACACACACACACACACACACACACACACACACACACACACACACACACACACACACACACACAGCTACCTATTGTAGTCCTTCCCTGCCTTGATCCAGGATTAACTATCAAACAAGCATTTAATGCAGGTTACCAGGGTTTGGGAACAATTCACTAAAACAATCAGTTGATTAATTCTGAACGATTTTCCCCCTCTGCCAAGCAAATAATAATACTTTTTGTTTTAACTCTGCAAGTCCCCCTCCCCTTTTTAATCAACAAATTAAGCATAAATCATGTTTGATCTTTATTTACTGGTTGCTCGGCAGTTGGTAGAGGTCAAGAGAGATTACTGGTTTGCTCTAATAGCCTGCAAAAAACTCAAACATTTCTCTATTCTACTCACGACCTCCTATACTCTTTGTTTCATATTACAGGGGCTTTTGGCAAAAGAGACAGAAGCGTAAAGCTGCTCCATCAAGTTTTTATCTTTCTCTAATATAACTAACCTTCCTTTCCTTATTCTCTTGCTTAATTTTCCTTAACGACTTAACCCAAAGTAAAACAAAACAAAAGTATGTTCGAGCAGGTTCTAATGAGAAGCATATTGTTCTGTAAGCTTTACATACTGAGATAATTTGGCATTGCGACGGAGTGGTATGATTTAGCTGACTATATTTTTCTCTCAGCCACCTCTTTGCCAACTCATAAATCTGCTACCAGTAACTCTGCTTCAGAGGTCCAGTGTCTTTAATATTAAGGCTTCTCCATGGACAGCTTCCTTTAACACCTGAGAGACAGACAGGTGAAAAGGTCCTTAATGCATGCACTTCAGGATATGTCTTTGCTCTGATTGGCTCCTGATGCACCCGTCTGAAACCTTATTTTTTGTTTTTCCTGTCTTCGTGTACACATGACTTTAAATAATTAAAACACACCTTCAAGCTCTAAATTGCCATCACCCTCGTTTTGTTTCCTAGAATTAAAATGACTCTGGATCAAACAAGGAACACTGTATTATTTCCCTCTGTGTGTTTTCATACAAAAAGCAGTCAAATTAGACAGTGTGAGTGACATTAACTTTAAAGTCTACTCAAATTCAGCCACCCATTTTAACTACATGGCCAAAGATTTATGTTTCCTACTTTGGCTGCTGAAATATCTTGGCACATTGAAATATCAATTTATATTTTATTGATAGATACATGACTGTAAATACGCTGCTACATCTTACTAAAGGACAAAAGCCTCCATCTACACATCAATCCTGCTTGGCTGACACTATCTTCATATGGCTCTAAATCATTAGTGAAGTGTTTTCGTAGTTATCCTACTGTTAAGTCTTTTATGAACCATTCTCTACAAATCCCCCCCTCCATGCAAACATTCAAAACAAAAGGGGCCATGCATGACCACAAAAGAGAAAGTCATTTGTGAAATGTCCTGATTATGTGGGTTGTGCAACGTAAAACAATTTGTCTGATTACTTCCAATTGATTTGGCCTTACAGTTAAAGCTTCAGTGTTCAGCCCGGTGAACTGCACTGTGTCGTGCTGCTGGGCAGGGAAGAGGAGTAATTTCTCCGATGTGCAGCTGAGCCAGCTTACTGCAAAAGCTAAAGCCTCCTGGATGCTGCTAAACCTCAGGGAGGCTAAACACTAGGCTAGCTACCAGCTAACTCTGTCTGCTAAAGCCCAGGGGGATTTGTCTGTGGCACAAAGTGAATTAAAGGTGACCTTCTGGAGAGGATGGAGAGAAAAAAGAGAAGGGCAATGTGGAAGCTGGAGATGTCACTATTTGCCTTGGGTTTGCATGTCATGTACATGTGTATGTACATGTGTGCAGAGTTACAAGGAATGAGAAAGCTCCTGGGACTTTCCTCTCATCCCCACCCTAAATCCATCTATACACACTCTATTACACATCTCTATATTCTGAACTGACTTCTAGAACAAATTACAGCCACTAGACTAGAAAATGTTGCAACACATCTTTGTTAACTTCAAGAGATCAAACAAACACATTAAAGGTCTCTGGCAGAGCAAATCCTTTGCAATTGAGTAAATAAGTGTTATTAAAAAAACTTTGCAGTGCATAAATTTCTATGTTCTTCCGCCACTGAAAAAAAAAACTATCCCTGACTCCAGCTCTCAAGTTCAGTAATTTATGCAATTATAGAGGTAGAATCTAATAACGTAATCAAGATCTGAAGTCACGCTCCACTTCTGGGCAAGTCGCTCTTCCACAATACATTTTCCTATAGAGGGCTTCCTTCATTGATCTTTTTGAAAATATGAGACACAATACTGGTGTTTGCAGTATTTATAACACAGGTCAAAACTCAAGGGAGCTGTAGCCGTTGAATGATAACAAAGCAAATGCTTTTAGATCTTTCTTATAAATAAGAAATGGAAATTGAAAAACAACTCCTTAAAACAGCCTCTAATGTCAATAAATTCAAAGGAGAAAGACCAGGTAAATACTGTACAAGAAGTCGTCACACAATTTAAATAAGAGGATCTCGTTTGGCTTCCAGTCATTCATTTACCATTTAATTATCACAGAAGGAAAGACAGAAAAAGAGCTCACCTGACTGTTGATGTCTGCTTTGTGCTGCAGTAATACAGAAACCAGCTCCTTGTGTCCTCTGTCACAGGACCAGTGCAGGAGAGCCCGGCCCTGCAAACACACATGCAAGTGCACATCAGCTCACTACTACTGCAGAATCCGGCGTACTTTTAATGGCATGTACGAAGGTTTGAATTATATTTATTTAACACCACTTGCATGTTTAAATTAGCTTTTTCTTGCATGCAGTGTCATGTCTGTCATTTCACACAGTCATGAATTACACCTAAAACACACAGAGCATCCTCCTCTACCTTGTCTACCTCCTCCTCCTCTTCCTCCTCCTCAAATTTAGCTTTCACTTCAACCTTTTTCTTTGCTTTCAGACAAAATAAATTATGCACGACAATCCAGAAACCCAAAGCCTCTGGGCCTCAGTTCCATAATGATCTGCAGACAGAGTGACAAAATGTGTGTATGTGTGTGCATGTCAGTTCATGTGTGTGCAATAAGGTGGTTCAAGCCCAGACCAAAGAGGGCTCACAGACAATTTGTAGTAACCTGCACCCAGTCTGTAAAGGTTGACACTGTGCACAAAATAAGAGCAGCCCCCTTGATAAGCAAACCTCCCACTTTATCTCTCACACACACACACACACACACACACACACACACACACACACACGCACACACACAGACACACAGACACACAGACACACAGACACACACACAGACACACACACACACACACACACACACACACACACTCACACACTCACACACCTAAGGTCCAAGATCCTTGTTCTAATAAAACCATGCAAGCTCATTTTTCAGTCAGGCCAATTAGGTAAAACAAACTCCAAGTTCAATTCTGTTGCTTAAACCATATTGATCACCATGGCTGCATGTTAAAATGGATACCAGAATGCCAATAACTTGCTCCCTCTTGCTCTCTCTCTCTCTCCTTCACTCTTTTTCCTACTCTCTTCCAGGTGTTTCTGTAGCTGGCCACATTTTCACCAAAGACCAGAGTTTACTACTTTCAATAGGATATTGTGACGCATGCGCACACACACACACACACACACACACACACACACACACACACACACACACACACACACACACACACACACACACACACACACACACACACACACACACACAGTTTTCTTCTCCCTATCTTGTCTTTTTGGCTCTGCCCCAAATCACACTTCTGGTTTGGCATGTTTGAGTTAGTATTAATATGCTATGCAAGGTTTGCAAGAATGCAAAAAAGTCTGCAAGTGTGATGCACTTTTGCAAAATACCAACATGTGGTAATATAAAGCTAAAATCACAATGGGAGCATACATACACATGCAAATGTATCTAAATCTTTAATACCATTCGCTTCATTAGGCATTCTAAAGTCAAATACTCAAATACTCAGAGTAATTGTTCCAGATTTAAAAATAAACCATATTCATATTAAAAATGCAATCAGAATTAGACTGAAATTGATATATAATGCAAGCATTTGGAACAGTGACAATAATTTAAAGCGCTCATATTATGCTCATTTTCAGGTTCATAGTTGTATTTTGAGGTTGTACCAGAATAGGTTTACATGGTTTCATTTGTAAAAAACACCATATTTTGTTGTACTGCACATTTCTGCAGATCCTGTTTTCACTCTGTGTGTTTAGCCCTCTGTTTTAGCTACAGAGTGAGACATCTCTGTTCAAAAACTATCTTTGTTGGGAGTCACACATGCGCAGTACGTAGGTAAGATCCCGTCAGCTAGATAACTCTTTCTCTAACTTTGTTCAGTATCAGGCAGGCTTGACTGGGAGACTTCTTCTAAACGAGGGAGCACTTGGGGAATACCTGCAGAACAGGGATATGGAAGTAGTTTTTTTTAGATCATGGTGAACTAGTGTGTGTTGTAGCAGTGTTTTGCCATTGTGAACGAGCTAGTATACTAGTGCTAGCATGCTACTGTGACGGTAGAAAACTGTTTTTCCCAAGTTTGTATGCGTGTGGAAGCACCAGAGACCCGAAATAACACCCCAAAGGGGATTGTGACTTTAAAAACGGTGTCCTTTTTTTATGAACTTAGTTGAATTTATGAGTTACATTGCAGTACAGGCCTTTCCAAAATGTTTCATCATACAAAAGGTTATTTCCTGATTTGTGTTATTTTTTTGTGACTCAATCAACAATATAACTAAATAGCTCCATGGAATAAAACAATTGGATTTCTTCTATCGTTCTCTGGATTTTTTCCATTTTCGTTTTATTGTTATTTGATTAATATTGTAATGCTAGATAGCTGTTAATTACCTAAAAAGCATCTGAAGCTAAGGAACCGAGCGCAATGATGAACAGAATGAGTTCATTAACCAAGCATGTCCTAATGTGTTCTTAAAGCTTCCACACACTTGCAAATCTAAACGTATATTTGGCTTTGTTGGAAGGTACTAGAAATAAACAAAGACATGTAGAGATTTGGCCACACATCCAAAGAGTGAGTACTGGGCCTCTCTCTCTCTCTCTCTCTCTCTGAGCTGCAGGAGCAGATCAGGCTTCTTGCTGGTGTGAAACTTCACCATTGCCCTCTGCTGTTGAGCAAGCTGCGCTGCAGGAGCGCAAATGGCAACAATGGCAGTGGACAGACAAAGCTTTCACTGCCGAGGTCCCTAAACCATCTGGCCTCTGAGTTGAAAACTCACCAGCAGACTAGCTGCTTATTTGAAGAAAGGCTATGATGATGGCGAGGCAGAGAGCGAGCCATTTGGCTGATAATGAATCGGGGACAGATGACTGGATTTCAGGGTCAATCCAGAAAACACCTTGCAATGGCAACAGCGGTTCACAGAATTTACTCATCTCTGCCTGAGGAGTGGTTCCCATGTGTTTGTGGCTTCAGATAATTAAAACCATTATGTAACAATTGCAAAAATGAGCTGCTTGAACCATCCCCCGGTGACCTGTATTATCCATCATTCTCCACTGATCATCATCTGCCCTCCTCCACAAGGGGTCGGAGCACATAACAATAACCCTGTGGCTGGTACAGACTCAGTTCCTTGCTAAAGGACACCTCAGCAAGGGGAATCCCTCCTGACATGGGGTTTAAACATTGATCCTCTGGATAATTTCTCTGCACCCCCTGTTGCCACTTACCAACTATGACATTCCAGTGTTGTCATGTAAAAGCGCGCTCATATAAGTCCAATTCTTGCTTCATTGCACTGGCTTCCTGTACGTTTTAGGATTGATTTTAAGATTT